>NC_041385.1:703446745-703552155 GCF_002162155.2 Triticum dicoccoides | reverse complement strand
TGGTGGCGAAGGTCCTCCATGTAAGCCTCGGCGGCGGCCTCCGACGAGAGGCGCTCCCTCGCCTCCTGGTCCTCCCGCGCCATCGCCATGCTCACCACCCCCGGCTCCGGCAGGACAAGGTGGATCGGCGATGTCCCGAACAGGAAGTTCAGCCAGGTGGCGGTGCATGATGGAAAATTTGGTAAACCCCATTTTTGAAAATAGATATTCAATTTAAAGTGGTACCACCCAAGCTAAATAAGGCCTTAAATATCAGAGCATAGAAAAAGGTGGGGCTAGCTAATCAAATGAAAGGATTTCGAACCAAAATCTTTGCTAATTCGACAAGGATTGTATTCTTTAATTATTTATCTTTTTTTACTACTTAATTTAAGAATAAAAAAATTATTCTAATGAATTTTATTCTTCTTCTTTGGATCCAAAATAGAAGAATAAAATAGTAGAAGAATTAAGTTAAGTCAGTCCAAAGTGGTACCAGACTTGCCACCGGTCGCAATCCATGGTTGCGAGCTCCGCCGTGTGGAATGACCTGATCCACTTCTGTTGGTGGGTCTCCCGGTCGGTGATCTCTGCCACCCCGTCCCCCACGTGCGCTATCGGACGCCGAGGTAGGTCCTTGTCGGCGGCCGCGACGAAGGGAGCTCTGGGAAGTCGGCGAATCAGGTGAGGGCAGGCGGATCGGACGAGCAGCGGCGCCGGCTTGAGTAAGCATCGGCGGACGACGACCCACACGCGTGGTGGCCTGGATCCGCGCCGTGGATCGGCGGCGGGGATGTCCGGCCACCGCGTCCGATCATTGGGAGGAGAGGGGACGGCGGGGAAGGGTGGATCTGGCGCGCCGCCGACGGGGCAAGGGGAAGAAGAGGAGGTAGAGGGGTGGAAGAGAGGGAGAGAAGTTTTACAATAAAAAAATATATGAGAAAAAAATATATTCAATGATGAATCTAATGGTATTAATTTGGTATTGCATATGTTAATATTTTCTCTATATAAACTTGATTAAATTTTGCATGTTTGACTTCGGACAAATAGGCAAAGTAATGAAAACAGAGGCAGTCCACTATTGCGCTAGTGACGGAGATGGAATGGATGGGATGCCACCAGAGCACAATGTGCATGATAATTTCGATGATGCTTGATCTATGTATTCCGATTTTGAAAGAGCAGCTCGCATTACTAGGAAAAACTTTACCAGTAGTGTGGGTTTTTTGCATACCAGTGGCGTGGATGCCCGCGCTACTGCTACGGCGCTACAGCTAAATTTTAGCAGTAGCGCCTTTCTACCCCATGCTGCAGATATTCTAAGTACTAGTAGGGCTCCTTTCTCCTCCCACGCTACTACTATCGTATGTACTAGTATAGCTACATTTCCACCCCACACTACAGCTAACTAATTAGAAATTAAAAAAATAAAATTCAAATGCAGTATTCATGGATGGAAATTAAGATGCATGTGCTTCACCAACAATGATTAGTAGTAGCATCAACATACCCTCTAATTCAGCATAGGAGTTGCAAGTAAGGGAAAATTACCACCAACACTAGCTAATAATCATCATAGCTAGTCATTACCACCAACATTGTCTAATTATCATAGCTACATAGTGTAGCACATCATCATCTTAAAACTCATTCTAGCTAGCTAATCACTCCTACTGCTCTCTCTCTCTCTCTCAGGTAAAATAGCATAGAACATGTGGAGCACTCTTGATTCATTATATTGAAGCATGCAGATGAACATGTCTCCTAATTATGGGCTACGCTTCTGATTGCTGCCCCCTAGTACTTCTCTAAGATCCTTCACAATTTTGTTCCAGTCTTTGACTATTAAGACTTTCTTGCTTCTAGAAATCATGAATGCACTCATGTGCAATGTAGGATGTCTTGGCCGTATGCTAACGATGCATGGACATGCGACCTTTAGCCTCGATCCACTGAGGCACAACTATTATCGGGAGTCCCTGTTGAAGAACATCATAGTAACATAATTAGCAATGAATTTTAGCTTAAAAATAATGTATGCAAAAGATGCACTGAGGACAAATAGTAAAAATCTTACCATGTTTCTTAAATAGATGTGACCATAGTTCAGTACGAACACTATTGGTCGCACATTTTGAGTACTAAGATTTTCAAAGTTTAGGAAAATAATTTGTCTTGACAGTATGAAGATCCTCAAGCCATGAAACATAATGACTTCTCTCCTCGCAGTTTAGTTCAGCCCCGGGACAGTAGTAGGTCATGTCTACCAAGCGCCGGACATGTTTGCTTGAATGGAAATAAGTTGTCAATAGAAATTAGTTGTCAACTATTTTTGAATAAACAATATCCAAGACATAAATATGGTTGAGAAACTTACATAATGGTAGAACTGGAAGTGCCTGCACATCGACCCAGATGTCGATATTATCTTCAATATCATCTTTCGGACGAATATGAAAGGTGATAAGCATATCAGGCTCAAATGCATAAGCCTTGCATAATGCTCTCCATTGTTTGCATTTAAAATGGGTATAGGTGTCTGTATTGTATAATTTTGCGAGAAAACTATAACCATGCTCGGTCCTCAAGTTAACTCTTTTTACCTCCATAGTTTCCATAGTACTGAAACCAACCTTATCCAAGACATATATTCTTGCATGTCAGGGGATACACTAGTAGAATAGTAAAAAAAATAAGTTGAAGCAAAAGAAGCAGAAGTCATGCTTAATTATGAAAAAAGACTTGTCGTTGTGACTTACTGTATGCACGTTGAAGTTCTCATCCAGCTTGATGCTGAAGCGCCTACCACCAACTAGGTGAGGCATGTCGCACAGGTCGCACTCGTCTTCGCGGTATTCACACATACCGAATTTCCTTTCGCTATCGTTGTCAGACATTTCCTATGTTCATAGTTGAAACAGACATGCATTCAATAAGCAAAAGTGAATCATAAAACGAATTAGTATTCAAATTAGCATGCATTCAAAAAGAAAACTAAATCATCTCTTGCATCCGTACATCGTCGAGTATTATCACTAATACATCTCGAATAGTATCATACATATAACATCACTAATACAGCTAGAACCCTAGCGAATGACGGGTATCGGCGCGGGCGGTGGCCACCCAAAGAGAAGGAACCATCACAGGATCATAGCTCTAGTGAGATCCTTGAAGAACCATCCAGGTACTGTCGAACCTGCTCTCCAACGCAACCATGTAGCGATGGACGTGCTCATCCTCCTCGCTGACACGGTGACATACCACCTCCGCGGTGGACGAAGGCCTCCCCACCGTCACTGGCCCACGCGACCGCCACCAAAGAAGGTCTGGGCCGACGACGGACTGCCTCCTCACCAAGCTGCGCGCCCCGGAAGGTAGCACCTCCCAGTACCAGCCCGGCGGAGCCCAGTCCCGGACATGGCCCCTATAATCAAGCAAGCCTCCTCTGCCGAGTCGATGGCGAGGATGCGGGCCAGGCATCGTCCATGTCGAGAACAAATGCGGGCCAGGATGCGGCCATCGGGGAGGAGGGTCAGCGCGGGGGAGGGCGGCCGGCGGGGGAGGAGGGCCGGCATAGGCGGGGGCGGCGGCCGGAATGGGGGATTGAGGGAGAGTGTGAGCGTGATTGTGAGTGAGTAGAGAGAGGAGCGCGCGGGCCGGTGCGGGGAGAGGAAGCAGAGGTGGGCTTAGCTGCAGCGTGGGGGAGGGGGCCAGTGCTATAGCTAAAGGGGACAAGAGTGTGGCCCATTAACAGCAGCGCTGGGCGAGAAATCACGCGCTACTGCTAACATGCACTTGCAGCGCTGGTTTTGTCAGGTGCTACTGCTAAATAGCACTAGCATGGGATATTTACCCAACGCTACTACTAAATATCTACCTATAAGCATTTTCCTAGTAGTGTCAACGTTTCTGCTCCGGTGCTCCCCCCTGGAATGAACGCTCGGCGCGTGAAGCACAAGGATGACTAAGATCTCTCAAAAATGATTCGTGAAGGGGGGGCACGATCGTCCTTTTTATCCTAGCGTAGACCGCGCGTAAAGCCGGTAGAACGCGCGTAGAGCCTTGTACGATCCCGCACCGGCCCGTTATCTTTTGTACACTGAGGGTATACATGTATTGTACGTGGGCATTTCAGTTTCTTGTGTCATGTGCGGTAGGTCATAGCCTCGTGGGCTAGCTAGGCCACGCACGAAAACTCCCAAAATGCCGCATCCTATAAGAGGGGGGAACCAGCCCCGGCCGCATCGCCCCCACCATTTTCCCTCAAATTGCTTCCCTCCCTCCCTCCTTGCTGCATCGTCTCCCCCTCATCTTCATTGCCCCGCCACCACACGTACTCGCTCAACCCCACCGCTTCCCTCTCTCCGGCTGGTTCTCTCAGGCTCCGGTGGAGCAAGGTCATGGCGATGCCGCCACTGCGCACGGAGATGTGGTCGAGGCCGTGGAGGCCGTGGCAGATGCCGTCCAAAAGTGGCCACCATCGGCGATGCGGGAGATGCTGCACCCGCAGTCGCTAGATGGGTCCCTGCGGCGGCAGATCTGGTGGAGCAGGTGGGTGGTGGGCTCCAACTTCGTCATGCTAAACCTGGTGGTGACGGCGTCTGGCGGAGCACTGGATGTAGGTGCGGAGGCTAGCGACAAGCAGGTGGTGGATGTGATAATGCTTCTCATTCCCCTTATTTCATAGTTGTAGTTGATAAGCAGAAGATTTAGTAGATAGGGTTTTTTATAGTAGATTTGTGATTGAATGCGGCACCCCCTTCTGCTTGTTGGTAAATAAAAATGAGAGTTAGGGTTTTTTGTAGTTGATTCGTGCTTGAATGCTACAGAGAACATAATCAGAGTTAGGTTTTTTATATTAGGATCTGGATTGCCGCATGTGCTCAGATTTTGTTCTGTGTTGTATATGTTGCTAGATTTGTTGTGCATATTCCCTTAGTGGGCCACGGAAGGGGCTGAACAGCCCCAGTGAATCTATTAAAGTTGATATTGTACAAATTAGGTTAAAATCTTACTTCCTTCATTTAAAGTGTACCAATTAGTTGTTGAAATGAACACATTATACGTGTAACTAGTGCACAATTTGAAAATAGTCAGGACTTCACTTCATTATCCATAAACTAAAATTATAGGTAGGTTTATTTCTGATCTATAGGTTTTCTGTAATTATAAAGTGAACCATAAGTAGGTTTGCTAGACATGCAACTATGCCAGATGAGCAACTCATATTAAATTGTTGTTGCATAACTCCATGCATGAATTTCATATGAAATAGTTTCACACCTAGCACCAAAAATTGCACAAAGCTTTCCTTTCCTGAAGCTCATGGCATTACAATATACCATCCAGTATAAGGTTCAGAGAATAGGGCAGCTGATGCAACACTATGTACATTACATGAGCCTGATGATCTCAATGCAATTACTTCTTGTGAACCACAATGGCTCACTGATATTGTTGTAGGGTACATCAAAGACACATTCTTCCGGAATGTACTATTTCCATTGTCAGTCCTGAGCACTCACAAGATTAGTATTGGTGCCCATTCTGGCATTATAGTTTTAAGGACCACAGTCAGCATGAATTAATATTTTAGTTTGACCAAGCTAGAATTGTAGAATGCTTCACCATTGGATACAGTTTTATTTTAGGTCAAAGTATCATTTTAGGTAATTAGAAGCACATTGCAGATTGCTTGACCTTTGCATACAGTGTTATGCAGTTAGTAGTAATAGAATTACTTACATTGCAGGAAGCAGAAGCTGCTGGCACCAAGAGGAAGATGGCCATCACTAGGTTCACCGACCCGTATGATCCTGACTATGACGACGACGACATGTATGAGGTAATCCCAGGTTGATTTTGTGTCTGTTTATTAATTTGTATGAGATATTGTTTGTTGATAAAGCCCTATATGAATGCCTCTAAATTGGATTGTTATGTTGTTTATTCATTCATATCCTAAAGTTGTGTTTTTTGTTCATTAATTAGCTCTAAATGGGATATTTGTGGTCTTTGTTAATAAAGCAATATATGTATGCATATAAATGAAAGTATTATGTTGTTTGTCCATTAAATTATTTCTAAATGGAAAATTTTGATATATTTTCATTTACTTCCTGTAAAAGTTGTTTTGTTTGTGCATTAATTAGTTGTAAATTGGATATTTGTGATGTATGTTAGTGGAACCATATATGAATGCATATAAATGGAAATATTCTGTTGTTTGTCCATTAAATTCTTCTAAAATTGAAAATTTCTTATATTTTCATTTTATTTCCCTAAATTTGAAATTTCTATTGTTTAGTTCAGTATAAGCAGTATATGAATGCATGTACATGGGATATTTTTGTACTTTGTCAATGAAATTGTTGTAAATAGTAATTAACTTTTTTAAAATTAAATAACTGTACATGGCTACTTTGTTTGTTTGTTCATTAAATTCCAGTAAATGGCAATTATTATCTAATGTTTGTTAATTACATTCCTCTAAATGGGAAGTATGTGTTGTTTGTTCATTAATGCATATATGAATGCATAATGTATTTATGCAATTCATTTGTATGTGCAGTACAACTTTGGAGATGAGATGGACGATGGGAACAAAGAGTCCTTCATTGAGAAGGAAGCCCAGAAGATCGGGGAGAAGGGGAAGGTGGCGTACTTCAAGTGGGGCAAGTTCAAGTGCCCGTACTGCACCACTAAGCCAATTCTCAAGGATGGGATGTATGAGCATGTTATGTCGCATGCACGGGGTTTAGCGAGGAGTGGGAACGACATCAAGATGACAGTAGAGCATGCAGCCCTCCTGAAGGCTATGGGTCCCATCTAGTTGTTCGGGAACGCGGTAATTTCAAAATTTTCCTACGCACACACAAGATCATGGTGATGCATAGCAACGAGCGGGAGAGTGTTGTCCACGTACCCTCGTAGACCGTAAGCGAAAGCGTTATGACAACGCGGTTGATGTAGTCGTACGTCTTCACGATCCAACCGATCCTAGTACCGAAAGTACGTCACCTCCGTGTTGCACACGTTCGGCTCAGTGACGTCCCACGAACTCAAGATCCAGCGGAGTTTCGAGGGAGAGCTTCGTCACCACGACGGTGATGATGAAGCTACCGGCACAGGGCTTCGCCTAAGCACTGCAACGATATAACCGAGGTGGATTATGGTGGAGGGGGGCACCGCACACGGCTAATAGATCAATGATCAACTTGTGTGTCTATGGGGTGCCCCCCTCCTCCGTATAAAAGGAGTGGAGGAGGGGGAGGGCCAGCCCTCCTATGGCGCGCCCCATGCGGAGTCCTACTCCCATCGGGAGTAGGATTCCCCCCCCCCCTTCCCTAGTTGGACTTGGAGTGGAAGGAAGGGGGAGAGAGGGGAGGGGGAAGGGGGGGGCGGGCCCCCACCCAATTCGGGTTGGGCTTGAGGGGGGCGTGCCCCTTCCTATGCCTCCCTCTCTTCTCTCCCACTATGGCCCAATAAGGCCCATATACCTCCCGGGGGGTCCGGTAACCTCCCGGTACTCCGGTATAGTCCAAATATAGTCGTCCAATATATCGATCTTTATGTATCGACCATATCGAGACTCCTCGTCTTGTCCGTGGTCATATCTGGGACTCCGAACTACCTTTTGTACATCAAAACACATAAACTCATAATACCGATCATCACCGAACGTTAAGCGTGCGGACCCTATGGGTTCGAGAACTATGTAGACATGACCGAAACACGTCTTCGGCCAATAACCAATAGCAGAACCTGGATTCTCATATTGGCTCCCACATATTCTACGAAGATTTTTATCGGTCAAACCGCATAACAACATACGTTGTTCCCTTTGTCATCGGTATGTTACTTTCCCGAGATTCAATCGTCGGTATCTCAATACCTAGTTCAATCTCGTTACCGGCAAGTCTCTTTACTCGTTCCGTAATGCATCATCCCGTAACTAACTCATTATTCACATTGCTTGCAAGGCTTATAGTGATGTGCATTACCGAGAGGGCCTAGAGACACCTCTCCGACAATCGGAGTGACCAATCCTAATCTCGATCTATGCCAACTCAAGAAACACCATCGGAGACACCTGTAGAGCACCTTTATAATCGCCCAGTTTCGTTGTGACGTTTGGTAGCACACAAAGTGTTCCTCCGGTATTCGGGAGTTGCATAATCTCGTAGTCATAGGAACATGTATAAGTCATGAAGAAAGCAATAGCAACATACTAAACGATGAAATGCTAAGCTAACGGAATGGGTCAAGTCAATCTCATCATTCCCTAATGATGTGATCCCGTTTATCAAATGACAACTCATGTCTATGGCTAGGAAATTTAACCATCTTTGTTTAACGAGCTAGTCAAGTAGAGGCATACTACTGACACTCTATTTGTCTATGTATTCACACATGTACTAAGTTTCCGGTTAATAAAATTCTAGCATGAATAATAAACATTTATCATGATATAAGGAAATATATAAATAACAACTTTATTATTGCCTCTAGGGCATATTTCCTTCAGTCTCCCACTTACACTAGAGTCAGTAATCTAGATTATATTGTAATGATTCTAACACCCATGGAGTCTTAGTGTTGATCATGTTTTGCTCGTGAGAGAGGCTTAGTCAATGAGTCTGCAACATTCAGATCCGTATGTATCTTGCAAATCTCTATGTCCCCTTCCAACACTTGATGGCGGATGGAATTGAAGCGTCTCTTGATGTGCTTGGTTCTATTTTGAAATCTGGATTCCTTCGCCAAGGCAATGGCTCCAGTATTGTCACAAAAGATTTTCATTGGACCCGATGCACTACATATGACACCTAGATTGGATATGAACTCCTTCATCCAAACTCCTTTATTTGGTGCTTCCGAAGCAGCTATGTACTCTGCTTCACACGTAGATCCCGCCATGATGCTTTTCTTAGAACTGCACCAACTTACAGCTCCACCGTTCAATATAAATATGTATCCGGTTTGTGACTTAGAGTCATACGGATCTGTGTCAAAGCTTGCATCGATGTAACCATTTACGACGAGCTCTTTGTCACCTCCATAAACGAGAAACATATCCTTAGTCCTTTTCAGGTATTTCAGGATGTTCTTGACCGTTGTCCAGTGATCCACTCCTGGATTACTTTGGTACCTCCCTGCTAAACTAATAGCAAGGCACACATCAGGTCTGGTACACAGCATTGCATACATGATAGAGCCTATGGCTGAAGCATAGGGAACATCTTTCATTTTCTCTCTATCTTCTGTAGTGGACAGGCATTGAGTTTGACTCAATTTCACACCTTGTAACACATGCAAGAACCCTTTTTTTGCTTGATCCATTTTGAACTTCTTCAAAACTTTATCAAGGTATGTGCTTTGTGAAAGTCCAATTAAGCGTCTTGATCTATCTCTATAGATCTTAATGCCCAATATATAAGCAGCTTCACCGAGGTCTTTCATTAAAAAACTCTTGTTCAAGTATCCTTTTATGCTATCCAGAAATTCTATATCATTTCCAATCAATAATATGTCATCCACATATAATATTAGAAATGCTACAGAGATCCCACTCACTTTCTTGTAAATACAGGCTTCTCCAAAAGTCTGTATAAAACCATATGCTTTGATCACACTATCAAAATGTTTATTCCAACTCCGAGAGGCTTGCACCCGTCCATAAATGGATCGCTGGAGCTTGCACACTTTGTTAGCATCCTTTGGATTGATAAAACCTTCGGGTTACATCATATACAACTCTTCTTCCAGAAATCCATTCAGGAATGCAGTCTTTACATCCATTTGCCATAGTTCACAATCATAAAATGCAGCAATTGCTAACAGGATTCGAACAAACTTAAGCATCGCTACGAGTGAGAAGGTCTCATCGTAGTCAACTCCTTGAACTTGTCGAAAACCTTTTGTAACAAGTCGAGCTTTGTAGACAGTAACATTACCATCAATGTCAGTCTTCTTCTTGAAGATCCATTTATTCTCGATGGCTTGCCGATCATCGGGCAAGTCAACCAAAGTCCACACTTTGTTCTCATACATGGATCTCATCTCATATTTCATGGCCTCAAGCCATTTCATGGAATTTGAGCTCATCATCGCTTCCTCATAGTTCGTAGGTTCGTCATGGTCAAGTAACATGACCTCCAGAATAGGATTACCGTATCACTCTGGTGTGGATCTTAATCTAGTTGACCTACGAGGTTTGGTAGTAACTCGATCTGAAGTTCCATGATCATTATCATCAGCTTCCTCACTAATTGGTGTAGGGATCACAGGAACTGATTTCTATGATGAACTACTTTCCAATAAGGGAGCAGGTATAGTTACCTCATCAATTTCTACTTTCCTCCCACTCACTTGTTTCGAGAGAAACTCCTTCTCTAGAAAGGATCCATTCTTAGCAATGAATGTCTTGCCTTCAGATCTGTGATAGAAGGTGTACCCAACAATTTCCTTTAGGTATCCTATGAAGACACATTTCTCCGATTTGGGTTCGAGCTTATCAGGTTGAAGCTTTTTCACATAAGCATCGCAGCCCCAAACTTTCACACAGGACAACTTTGGTTTCTTGCCAAACCACGATTCATAAGGCGTCGTCTCAATGGATTTAGATGGTGCCCTATTTAATGTGAATGCAGCCGTCTCTAAAGCATAACCCCAAAACCATAGCGGTAAATCAGTAAGAGACACCATAGATTGCACCATATCTAATAAAGTGCGGTTACGACGTTCAGACACACCATTACGCTGTGGTGTTCCGGGTGGCGTGAGTTACGAAACTATTCCGCATTGTTTCAAATGAAGACCAAACTCGTAACTCAAATATTCTCCTCCACGATCAGATCATAGAAACTTTATTTTCTTGTTACAATGATTTTCCACTTCACTCTAAAATTCTTTGAACTTTTCAAATGTTTTAGACTTATGTTTCATCAAGTAGACATACCCATATCTGCTCAAATTATCTGTGAAGGTGAGAAAATAGTGATACCCACTGCGTGCCTCAATATTCATCGGACCACATACATCAGTATGTATGATTTCCAACAAATCTATTGCTCGCCCCATTGTTCCGGAGAACGGAGTTTTAGTCATCTTGCCCATGAGGCATGGTTCGCAAGTACCAAGTGATTCATAATCAAGTGATTCCAAAAGTCCATCAGAATGGAGTTTCTTCATGCGCTTTACACCAATATGACCCAAACGGCAGTGCCACAAATAAGTTGCACTATCATTATCAACTATGCATCTTTTGGCTTCAATATTATGAATATGTGTGTCACTACTATCGAGATTCAATAAAAATAGACCACTCTTTAAGGGTGCATGACCATAAAAGATATTACTCATATAAATAGAACAACCATTATTCTCAGATTTAAATGAATAACCGTCTCGCATCAAACAAGATCCATATATAATGTTCATGCTCAACGCTGGTACCAAATAACAATGATTCAGATCTAAACTAATCCCGAAGGTAGATGTACATGTAGTGTGCCGACCGCGATCACATTGACTTTGGAACCATTTCCCACGCACATCGTCACCTCGTCCTTAGCCAATCTTCGCTTAATCTGTAGTCCCTGTTTCGAGATGCAAATATTAGCAACAGAACCAGTATCAAATACCCAGGTACTACTATGAGCATTAGTAAGGTACACATCAATAACATGTATATCACATATACCTTTGTTCACCTTGCCATCCTTCTTATCCGCCAAATACTTGGGGCAGTTCCGCTTCCAGTGACCAGCCCCTTTGGAGTAGAAGCACTCAGTCTCAGGCTTGGTTCCAGAGTTGGGCTTCTTCACTTGAGCAGCAACATGCTTGTCGTTCTTCTTGAAGTTCCCTTTCTTCCCTTTACCCTTTTTCTTGAAATTGGTGGTCTTGTTGACCATCAACACTTGATGCTCCTTGATTTCTACCTCCGCAGCCTTTAGCATTGCGAAGAGCTCGGGAATTGTCTTGTTCATCCCTTGCATATTATAGTTCATCACGAAGCTCTTGTAGCTTGGTGGCAGTGATTGAAGAATTCTGTCAATGACACTATCATCGGGAAGATTAACTCCCAGCTGAATCAAGTGGTTGTTATATCCAGACATTTTGAGTATATGTTCACTGACAGAACTATTCTCCTCCATGTTTTAGCTATAGAACTTATTGGAGACTTCATATCTCTCAATCTGGGCATTTGCTTGAAATATTAACTTCAACTCCTGGAACATCTCATATTCTCCATGACGTTCAAAACATCATTGAAGTCCCAGTTCTAAGCTGTAAAACATGGCACACCGAATTATCGAGTAGTCATCAGCTTTGCTCTGCCAGACGTTCACAACATCTAGTGTTGCTCTTGCAGGGGGTCTTGCACCTAGCGGTGCTTCCAGGACGTAATTCTTCTATGCAGCAATGTGAATAATCCTCAAGTTATGGACCCAGTCCATGTAATTGCTTCCATTATTTTTCAACTTAGCTTTCTCAAGGAACGCATTAAAATTCAAAGGAAAAGTAGCATGGGCCATTGATCTACAATAACATAGACATGCAAAATACTACCACGTACTAAGTTCATGATAAATTAAAGTTCAATTAATCATATTACTTAAGAACTCCCACTTAGATAGACATCCCTCTAATCATCTAAGTGATCACGTGATCCGAATCAACTAAACCATGTCTGATCATCACGTGAGATGGAGTAGTTTTCAATGGTGAACATCACAATGTTGATCATATCTACTATATGATTCACGCTCGACCTTTCGGTCTCAGTGTTCCGAGGCCATATCTTCATATGCTAGGCTCGTCAAGTTTAACCCGAGTATTCTGCGTGTGCAAACTAGCTTGCGATACATCTCCAACGTATCTACTTTTCCAAACACTTTTGCCCTTGTTTTGGACTCTAACTTGCATGATTTGAATGTAACTAACCCGGACTGACGCTGTTTTCAGCAGAATTACCATGATGTTGTTTCATGTGTAGAAAACAAAAGTTCTCGGAATGACCTGAAAATCGTCGGAGACAAGTTTCAGAAAATATAAAAAATGCTCGCAAAAGATGAAGACCAGGGGGCCCACACCCTATCCACGAGGGTGGGGGCGCGCCCACCCCCTCTGGGCACGCCCCCTGTCTCGTGGGCCCCCTGCAGCTCCGCCGACCTCAACTCCAACTCCATATATTCCGTCTCGCGGAGAAAAAAATCAGAGAGGAAGTTTCATCGCGTTTTACGATACGGAGCCGCCTCCAAGCCCTAATCTCTCTCGGGAGGGCTGATCTGGAGTCCGTTCGGGGCTCTGAACAGGGGGATTCGTCGCCATTGTCATCATCAACCATCCTCCATCACCAATTTCATTATGCTCACCGCCGTGCGTGAGTAATTCCATCGTAGGCTTGCTGGACAGTGATGGGTTGGATGAGATTTATCATGTAATCAAGTTAGTTTTGTTAGGGTTTGATCCCTAGTATACACTATGTTCTGAGATTGATGTTGCTATGACTTTGCTATGCTTAATGCTTGTCACTAGGGCCCGAGTGCCATGATTTCAGATCTGAACCTATTATGTTTTCATGAATATATGTGTGTTCTTGATCCTATCTTGCAAGTCTATAGTCACCTATTATGTGTTATGATCCGACAACCCTGAAGTGACAATAATCGGGATACTTCTCGGTGATGACCGTAGTTTGAGGAGTTCATGTATTCACTATGTGTTAATGCTTTGGTCTGGTTCTCTATTAAAAGGAGGCCTTAATATCCCTTAGTTTCCGCTAGGACCCCGCTGCCACGGGAGGGTAGGACAAAAGATGTCATGCAAGTTCTTTTCCATAAGCACGTATGACTATATTCGGAATATATGCCTACATTACATTGATGAATTGGAGCTAGTTCTATGTCACCCTATGTTATAGCTATTACATGAGGAATCACATCCGACATAATCATCCATCACTGATCCATTGCCTACAAGCTTTTCATATATTGTGCTTCGCATATTTACTTTTCCGTTGCTATTATTACAATCACTACAAAACCCCCAAAATATTATCTTTTGATATCTTTATCTTTACCACTGTTACCATTACTATCATACTACTTTGCTACTAAATACCTTGCTGCAGATACTAAGTTATCCAGGTGTGGTTGAATTGACAACTCAACTGCTAATACTCAAGAATATTCTTTGGCTCCCCTTGTGTCGAATCAATAAATTTGGGTTGAATACTTTACCCTCAAAAGCTATTATGATCCCCTACACTTGTGGGTTATCAAGACTAATTTCTGGCACCGTTGCCGGGGAGCATAGCTCTATTCTCTGAGTCACTTGGGATTTATATATGCTGATCACTATGAAGAACTTGAAAGATCAAAGAACTAAAATTCATCCCTCAACTACGAGGGAAGGTAAGGAACTGCCATCTAGCTCTGCTAGATTCTCCTTCTGTTACGAATAAGCTTGCGACACCTAAACCTGCTACTGCTATGAATTCTGATATGTCACATGTTATTGATGATGCCACTTCTGCTATGCATGATACTTATGATGAAACTACTTCTATGCTTGATACTACTGTGCCATTAGGTGAATTTCTTGATGAACTTACTAAGGCTAGGGATAATGAAATTATTGAGAATGAAATTATTGATTATAGTGATGATGAAGGTTCTCCGAACGATTATGAATTGCCTGTTGTTCCTGAAGGTTATGTTATGGATGAAGAAACTGCTAGAGATTTTCTTACTTGCAATGATAGATCAGATCTTAAGAAATTACTAGCTAAGTTGAAACAAAAGACTCTAAATGCTAGAACGAAACATGACCCTTCTTTTGCCACTTCACATATCTTTGTTACTGATAAGGAATATGAATTCTCTGTTGATCCTGAGATTATTACTTTAGTTGAATCTGATCCTTTTTATGGCACTGAATCTGAAACTGTTGTGGCACATCTCACCAAGTTAAATGATATAGCCACCCTGTTTACTAATGATGAGACGTCTCGCTATTATTACATACTTAAGATATTTCAGTTCTCGTTAAAGGGTGATGCTAAGACTTGGTTTAATTCTCTTGATCCTGGTTGTGTGTGTAGTCCCCAGGATATGATTTATTACTTCTCTGCTAAATATTTTCCTGCTCATAAGAAACAAGCTGCCTTGCGGGAAATATATAATTTTGTGCAAATCAAAGAAGAGAGTCTCCCACAAGCTTGGGGGAGGCTTCTCTGATTACTTAATGCTTTGCCTGATCATCCACTTAAGAAAAATGAAATACTTGATATCTTTTATAATGGATTAACTGATGCTTCCATGGACCACTTGGATAGTTGTGTTGGTTGGGGAAAGAACAGTCGACGAAGCTGAATTATTATTGAACAATATGTTGACTAATGAAAATTATTGGACTCTTCCTGAGCCAATTCCTGAGGCAATTTCTGGACCAATTGAGCCAACTCCAAAGCCTATTCATAAACCTACTCCGAAAAAGAGAGGTGTTCTATTTCTCAGTCCTGAAGATATGCAAGAGGCAAAGAAATCAATGAAAGAGAAAGGTATTAAAGCTGAAGACGTTAAGAATTTACCTCCTATTGAAGAAATACATGGTCTTAATATACCGCTTGTTGAAGAAACACATTGTCTTGATAACCCCACACAGGTAGTGAAGGTAAATTCTCTCTATAGATATGATAAAGATGAAATCCCGTCTACTAAATATCATAGTCCATGCTTAGATGAATTTGATGATTTCATGGATAGACAAGCACATTTCAATGATTATGTTGGTAGACAATTGAAGAATAATGCTTATACGATAGGACGCTTGAATGATTATATAGCTAGAGTTAAAGATGAACTTAAACTCACTAGTAAACATGCTTCTATGATTGCTACTCAAGCTGAACAAGTACTTAAAGCTCAGAATGAATGGCTAGTTGAATTAAATAATAAACATGACTTTGCTGTTAGAGTGGCTACTAGAACTAGTAAAATGACTCAGGAACCTTTGTATCCTGAAGGCCACCCTAGAAGAATTGAACAAGATTCTCAGAATAATAATCTAGATGCTCCTAGTTCTTCTAAGAAGAAGAAAAACAAGAATGATAGGACTTTGCATGCTTCTAGTGAACCTAATGTAGAAACACGTGAGAATCCTAATAATACTTCTATCTCTGATGCTGAAACACAATCCAGAGATGAACATGAACCTGATGATAATGCTAATAATGATGATCATGTAGATGCCCAACCTAGTAATGAGAATGATATAGAAATTGAATCTGTTGTTGGTCTTGATAACCCACAATCAAGAAACCAACGTTATGATAAGAGAGATTTTGTTGCTAGGAAACACGGTAGAGAAAGAGAACCATGGGTTCAGAAACCCATGCTCTTTCCTCCTAAACCATCCAAGACAAAGGATGATGAGGACTTCGAGCGTTTTGCTGAAATGATTAGACCTATTTTCTTACGCATGCGCTTAACTGATATGCTTAAAACAAACCCTTACTCCAAATATACGAAACATATCATCACTAATAAGAGAAAAATACCTGAAGCTGAGATTTCCACCATGCTTGCCAATTATACCTTTAAGGGTGGAATACCTAAGAAACTTGGTGATCCCGGAGTACCCACTATACCATGCTCCGTTAAAAGAAATTATGTGAAAACTGCTTTATGCAATTTAGGAGTCGGTGTTAGTGTTATGCCTCTTTCCTTGTACCGTAGACTTGTATTAAGTAAGTTGACACCCACTGAGATATCCTTGCAAATGGCTGATAAATCAACTACTATACCTGTCGGCATTTGTGCGGGCGTGCCTGTTGTTGTTGCAAATGTTACTATTTTAACAGACTTTGTTATTCTTGATATTCCCGAGGACGATAGTATGTCTATTATCCTTGGTAGACCCTTTTTAAATACTACAGGAGCTGTTATTGATTGCAACAAAGGCAATGTCACCTTTCATGTTAATGAAAATGAGCATATGGTGCATTTTCCGAGGAAACAACCTCAAGTTCATAGCTTAAATACTATTGAGAAACTTCCATCAATTATTATTGGAGGTTTTGAATTTCCTCTCCCTACTGTCAAGAAAAAGTATGATATTCTTACTATTGGGGATGTTCATATCCTCGTTGAGGTAACCTAGTGTCACTTCGAAATTTCTCCGGTTCCGTGTTATTCAGAATGAGTTTGTTAACAAGACTTGATCAACCTTGTTAGTGGATTCATTTTGATGATCATGAGATGGATGAAACTAGAGGGCACAACCTTCTGTACCCTCTTTTTACTTTCTATTATTTAAAATAAATAAAGCAAAAATAGTTTTATCTGTCTGTTTTCTAAATTATCCATGCAATAAAAAATATCCCGAAAATAAAAATGCTCCAAATGCCCTGCAAATTCGGTATGATTTTTTATGAATTATTTGAGGATTTTAGGCACTGAAAACACTGCAGGGGGTTTGCCACCTGGCCACGAGAGTGAAGGGCACGCCCACACCCCCTAGGCGCGCCCCCTGTCTCGTGGGCCCCTGGTGGACCCCCTCCACTTATGCCAGCACCCACACACTCCATCTTCTTCCCAAAAAAATCCCCATCCAGCTCAAGCACGAATTCTAGCTCATTTTGCTGCGATTTTCGACCTCCTTGCTCAAAGCTCCATTCACAAAACTGCTTTGGGAGATTGTTGCTTGGTATGTGACTCCTCCATTGATCCAAATAGTTTTTTGTTCTAGTGCTTTATTCATTGCAAATCCTGCTGCCTTGGTGACCCTATTCTTGAGCTTGCATGTTAAATTTATGAGGTCCCAAGTAATTTTAATGCATGATATAGGCTCTAGGCACTTGTAGGAGTAGTTGCTATCAATCTTGTTTAGTTTTATTCACTTTTATTTTGAAGTTACTAAAATTTCAGAAATTTTCAGAAAATGTTAAAGAGATTTTTGAGGGGCTCTTCTAGCCAAGGTCCCCAGGAAAAACAAGCTAAAGAGAAGGAAAAGGCCAAATATAGTCTTCCTCGCATAGCGGAAATACGGCTGTGTGAATGGTCATGCGATGATTTCTTGAGAGAAGCTGGAATTTATGAAGATTTTTATTCTTTGATCGAGAATGCAAGCCTCACCGATTTCCTCCTCAACCGGATCGATCAGTATCTCTTACTTACCAATACTTTCGTGCAAAACTTTTATTATTATCCTAAGAAGTCACCGCCTTCAGTATCATTTCATTTATATGATGAATTCAGAGAAATGTCTTTACGTGATTTTTGTGCGGTATGTATGTTGGAAATATGCCCTAGAGGCAATAATAAAATGGTTATTATTGTATTTCCTTGTTCATGATAATTGTCTATTATTCATGCTATAATTGTATTGACCGGAAACCGCAATACATGTGTGAATACATAGACCACAACATGTCCCTAGTGAGCCTCTAGTTGACTAGCTCGTTGATCAACAGATGGTCATGGTTTCCTGACCATGGACATTGGATGTCATTGATAACGGGATCACATCATTAGGAGAATGATGTGATGGACAAGACCCAATCCTAAGCCTAGCACAAGATCGTGTAGTTTGTTTGCTAAAGCTTTTCTAAATGTCAAGTATCTTTTCCTTAGACCATGAGATTGTGCAACTCCCGGATACCGTAGGAATGCTTTGGGTGTACCAAACATCACAACGTAACTGGGTGGCTATAAAGGTGCACTACGGGTATCTCCGAAAGTGTCTGTTGGGTTGGCACGAATCGAGACTGGGATTTGTCACTCCGTGTGACGGAGAGATATCTCTGGGCCCACTCGGTAGGACATCATCATAATGTGCACAATGTAATCAAGGAGTTGATCACGGGATGATGTGTTACGGAACGAGTAAAGAGACTTGCCGGTAACGAGATTGAACAAGGTATTGGCATACCGACGATCGAATCTCGGGCAAGTACTATACCGGTAGACAACGGGAATTGTATACGAGATTGATTGAATCCTTGACATCGTGGTTCATTTGATGAGATCATCATGGAACATGTGGGAGCCAACATGGGTATCCAGATCCCGCTGTTGGTTATTGGCCGGAGAGTTGTCTTGGTCATGTTTGCATGGTTCCTGAACCCGTAGGGTCTACACACTTAAGGTTCGATAATGCTAGGGTTATAGGGAAGGTATGTACGCGGTTACCGAATGTTGTTCGGAGTCCCAGATGAGATCCCGGACATCATGAGGAGTCCCGGAATGGTCCGGAGGTGAAGATTGATATATTGGACGAAGGGTTTTGGAGTCCGGAAGTGTTCCGGAGGTACCGGGTGATGACCAGCATGACCGAAAGGTGTTTCGGGAGCCCCCCTCACCTATTCCCACGTGACCAGGGGGTTTGGGGCGCCCAATCTAGGGTTCCCACCTCCTGGCTTGGTGGCCAAGTCACCCAAAGGGGAGATCCCATCTGCCCTGGCCGCCGCCCCCCTAGGGGAAACCCTAGGGCGCCTCCCCCTCTCCCTTCCCCCTATATATAGTGGAGGTTTTGGGGCTGCCCAACACATGAGTCTATCTCTCCCAAGGTGCAGCCCTACCTCTCTCCCTCCTCGTCTCTCGTAGTGCTTGGCGAAGCCCTGCTGGAGTATCGCGCTCCTCCACCACCACCACGTCGTCGTGCTGCTGCTGGACGGTGTCTTCCGCAACCTCTCCCTCTCTCCTTGATGGATCAAGGCATGGGAGACGTCACCGGGCTGCACGTGTGTTGAATGCGGAGGCGCCGTTGTTCGGCGCTTAGATCGGAATCGACCGCGATCTGAATTGCCACGAGTACGACTACCTCATCCACGTTCTTGCAACGCTTCCGCTTAGCGATCTTCAAGGGTATGAAGATGCACTCCTTCTCTCTCTCGTTGCTAGTCTCTCCATAGATTGATCTTGGTGATGCGTAGAAAATTTTGAATTTCTGCTACGTTCCCCAACAATGTAGGATACCCTTTGGGGGAAAATTAGAGGAACCACATCCTAGCGATGTGGATGGCTTTGTTAACACTATCACTGTAGGGGATCCAAAGAAAGGTTCTGATGCGAGAATCTCTAGCATACACTTTCCTGCTTTGCGCTATTTTTCCATATTTGCTAGTAGATGCTTGATTGGTCGTGGAAATAGTGGAAACTTCAGTGTCCCAGATATTATTATTCTACTCCATGCCTTGTTTGGTGATAATAGTTTTAGTATGGGTGCCGTTATTGCTAAATGTCTAAACCTGAATCGTACAAAAGGCCCCATTTTTGGAGGTATCTATGTTGCACGTCTTGCTAAACACTTTGAGATACCTATTAGGCACTATGAGGAAGAGGAGACAATTTTGCCTCTTTACACTTTAGATTACAGGAGCATGGTAGCACACAAGTTTATTGTTCATAACAATGATAAGATACTCCTGTATAACTTGAGATTTAATAAGAAACACAATGAGACTATTATTCCGCCTGCACCTCTATTGTTTGATTTGACTGCAGATAATTTTCTTGTCACGCTGGAAGCGGTTTATGCTCATCGAGGCCAAGCATCCACTCCAGAGCCTGAGCCCGAGCCGGAACCACCACTGGACCCATATCGTCCATCATCTTATTAGTGGGATCCGGAGGAGATATCCAACCAATGGTATCCTGATTACACCTCACAGTACATCGGGGAGAGTAGCCGCGGTCTGTGGCATTAGACCAACTTAGGCCAAAAGTCTAAGCTTGGGGGAGTATAAACTTTTACCATTCTGCTGGGAACTGCCTATAATGCATGTAGTGTGGAAGATATAGCCATCTCATAGTTGTTGTGTTGACAGTGAAAGTATGTCACCCAAAATGTTATTCGATCTCTATTTTAAAATCGAGCCCTGGCACCTCTACAAATCCCTTCTTCCCTTTGTGAAGGGCCTATCTGTTTACTTTTATGTTGAGTCATCACCTTCTTATTAAAAAGCACCTGCTAGAGAGCACACTGTCATTTGCATTCATTACTATTGGTTTGTATTGGGTATGACTTGACTGGATCTCTTTTGCCATGAATTACAATGTTTAGTCAATCCTTGATCTTTAAAGGTGCTCTGCATTTATGTTTTGCGGTCTCAGAAAGGGCTAGCGAGATACCATTTTGTTGTATCATGTTATGATTGTTTTGAGAAAGTGTTGTCATCCGAGTTTTATTATTATCGCTCGCTAGCTGATTATGCCATTAATAGGAGTAATTGTGAGACCGAGGTGTTATTGTGAGTATGGTTAGTTTATAATACTTGTTGAAACTTGAATGCTGGCTTTACATGTTTACAACAACAAGAGCAAATAGAGTTTGTAAAAGTTTTTCTTTATCACTTCTAGTTTATCGACTGAATTGCTTGAGGACAAGCAAAGGTTTAAGCTTGGGGGAGTTGATACGTCTCCAACGTAACTACTTTTCCAAACACTTTTGCCCTTGTTTTGGACTCTAACTTGTATGATTTGAATATAACTAACCCGGACTGACGCTGTTTTCAGCAGAATTACCATGATGTTGTTTCATGTGTAGAAAACAAAAGTTCTCGGAATGACCTGAAAATCCCCGGAGACAAGTTTCAGAAAATATAAAAAATGCTCGCAAAAGATGAAGACCAGGGGGCCCACACCCTATCCACAAGGGTGGGGGCGCGCCCACCCCCTCTGGGCGCGCCCCCTGTCTCGTGGGCCCCCTGCAGCTCCGCCGACCTCAACTCCAACTCCATATATTCCGTCTCGCGGAGAAAAAAATCAGAGAGGAAGTTTCATCGCGTTTTACGATACGGAGCCGCCGCCAAGCCCTAATCTCTCTGGGGAGGGCTGATCTGGAGTCCGTTCGGGCTCCGGAGAGGGGGATTCGTCGCCATCGTCATCATCAACCATCCTCCATCACCAATTTCATGATGCTCACCGCCGTGCGTGAGTAATTCCATCATAGGCTTGCTGGACGGTGATGGGTTGGATGAGATTTATCATGTAATCAATTTAGTTTTGTTAGGGTTTGATCCCTAGTATCCACTATGTTCTGAGATTGATGTTGCTATGACTTTGCTATGCTTAATGCTTGTCACTAGGGCCCGAGTGCCATGATTTCAGATCTGAACCTATTATGTTTTCATGAATATATGTGTGTTCTTGATCCTATCTTGCAAGTCTATAGTCACCTATTATGTGTTATGATCCGACAACCCCGAAGTGATAATAATCGGGATACTTCTCGGTGATGACCGTAGTTTGAGGAGTTCATGTATTCACTATGTGTTAATGCTTTGGTCCGGTTCTCTATTAAAAGGAGGCCTTAATATCCCTTAGTTTCCGCTAGGACCCCGCTGCCACGGGAGGGTAGGACAAAAGATGTCATGCAAGTTCTTTTCCATAAGCACGTATGACTATATTCGGTATACATGCCTACATTACATTGATGATTTGGAGCTAGTTCTATGTCACCCTATGTTATAGCTATTACATGAGGAATCACATCCGAGATAATCATCCATCACTGATCCATTGCCTACGAGCTTTTCATATATTGTGCTTCGCGTATTTACTTTTCCGTTGCTATTATTACAATCACTACAAAACCCCAAAAATATTATCTTTTGCTATCTTTATCTTTACCACTGTTACCATTACTATCATACTACTTTGCTACTAAATACCTTGCTGCAGATACTAAGTTATCCAGGTGTGGTTGAATTGAAAACTCAACTTCTAATACTCAAGAATATTCTTTGGCTCCCCTTGTGTCGAATCAATAAATTTGGGTTGAATACTTTACCCTCGAAAGTTGTTGCGATCCCCTACACTTGTGGGTTATCAGCTTGCACCCGTTGTATGTGAACGTAGAGCTTATCACACTCGATCATCACGTGGTGTCTCGGCACGACAAACTTTCGCAACGGTGCATACTCAGGGAGAACACTTGTACCTTGAAATTTAGTGGGAGATCGTCTTATAATGCTACCGCCGAACTAAGCAAAATAAGATGCATAAAGGATAAACATCACATGCAATCAATATAAGTGATATGATATGGCCATCATCATCTTGTACCTTGGATCTCCATCTCCAAAGCACCATCATGATCACCATCATCACCGGCGTGACACCTTGATCTCCATCGTAGCATCGTTGTCGTCTCGCCAACTATTGTTTCTACGATTATCGCTACCGCTTAGTGATAAAGTAAAAAAAATTACAAGGCGATTGCATTGCCTACAATAAAGCGACAACCATATGGCTCCTGCCAGTTGCCGATAACTCTGTTACAAAACATGGTCATCTCATACAATAAAATTTAGCATCATGTCTTGACCATATCACATCACAACATGCCCTGCAAAACAAGTTAGACGTCCTCTACTTTGTAGTTGCAAGTTTTAGGTGGCTGCTACGGGCTGAGCAAGAACCGTTCTTACCTACGCATCAAAACCACAACAATTTTTCATGAAGTATGTGATGTTTTAACCTTCAAGAAGGATCGGGCGTAGCCACACTTGATTCAACTAAAGTTGGAGAAACTGACACCCGCCAGCCACCTGTGTGCGAAGCACGTCGGTAGAAACAGTCTCGCGTAAGCGAACGCGTAATGTCGGTCTGGGCCGCTTCATCCAACAATACCGCCAAATCAAAGTATGACATGCTGGTAAGCAGTATGACTATTATCACCCACAACTCACTTGTGTTCACTCGTGCATATAACATCTACGCATAAACCTGGCTCGGATGCCACTGTTGGGGAACGCAGTAATTTCAAAAACTTCCTACACACACACAAGATCATGGTGATGTATAGGAACGAGTGGGAGAGTGTTGTCCAAGTACCCTCGTAGACCATAAGCGGAAGCGTTATGACAATGCGGTTGATGTAGTCGTACGTCTTCACGATCCGACTGATCCTAGTACCGAAAGTATGGCACCTCCGCGATCTGCACACGTTCGGCTCAGTGACGTCCCACGAACTCACGATCCAGCAGAGTGTCGAGGGAGAGCTTCGTCAGCACGACGGCGTGATGACGGTGATGATGAAGCTACCGGCACAGGGTTTCACCTAAGCACTGCAACGATATGACCGAGGTGGATTATGGTAGAGGGGGGCACCGCACACGGCTAAGATATCAATGATCAACTTGTGTGTCTATGGGGTGCCCCCTCCTCCGTATATAAAGGAGTGGAGGAGGGGAGGGCCGGCCCTCCTATGGCGCACCCCATGGGGAGTCCTACTCCCACCGGGAGTAGGACTCCCGCCCTTCCCTAGTTGGACTAGGAGTGGAAGGAAGGGGGAGAGAGGGGGAAGGAAAGGGGGGGCGGGCCCGCACCCAATTCGGACTGGGCTTGAGTGGGGCGCGCCCCTTCCTATGCCTCCCTCTCTTCTCTCCCACTATGGCCCAATAAAGCCCATATACCTCCCGGGGTGTTCCGGTAACCTCCCGGTACTCCGGTATATGCCCGAACTCACCCGGAACCATTCCGACGTCCAAATATAGTCGTCCAATATATCGATCTTTATGTCTTGACCATTTCGAGACTCCTCGTCATGTCTGTGATCATATTCGGGACTCCGAACTACCTTCTATACATCAAAACACATAAACTCATAATACCGATCGTCACCGAACGTTCGGCGTGCGGACCCTACGGGTTCGAGAACTATGTAGACATGACCGAGACACGTCTCCGGCCAATAACCAATAGTGGAACCTGGATGCTCATATTGGCTCCCACATATTCTACGAAGATCTTTATTGGTCAAACCGCATAACAACATATGTTGTTCCCTTTGTCATCGGTATGTTACTTGCCCGAGATTCGATCGTCGGTATCTCAATACCTAGTTCAATCCCGTTACCGATAAGTCTCTTTACTCGTTCCGTAATGCATCATCCCGTAACTAACTCATTAGTCACATTGCTTGCAAGGCTTATAGTGATGTGCATTACCGAGAGGGCCCAGAGATACCTCTCCGACAATCAGAGTGACAAATCCTAATCTCAATCTATGCCAACTCAACAAACACCATTGAAGAAACCTATAGAGTACCTTTATAATCATCCAGTTACGTTGTGACGTTTGGTAGCACACAAAGTGTTCCTCCGGTATTCGGGAGTTGCATAATCTCATAGTCATAGGAACATGTATAAGTCATGAAGAAAGCAATAGCAACATACTAAACGATCAAGTGCTAAGCTAACATAATGGGTCAAGTCAATCTCATCATTCCCTAATGATGTGATCCCGTTTATCAAATGACAACTTATGTCTATGGCTAGGAAACTTAACCATCTTTGATTAACGAGCTAGTCAAGTAGAGGCATACTAGTGACACTCTATTTTTCTATGTATTCACACATGTACTAAGTTTCCGATATATACAATTCTAGCACGAATAATAAACATTTATCATGATATAAATATAAATAACAACTTTATTATTGCCTCTAGGGCATATTTCCTTCACTAGTGACCCTATGTGAAGCTGGAAGTGCTACTCATCATCAGTATAGTTGATGATGTTTTACTTTTACGCTAGTCCATGTGGTTGTGAACTATTGTAAGGTAGTTCTAGCTGGAGTATGGCAGACTTTAAGCATTGTCGTATGTCTGTGAACTATATGTATTGTCTAGATGCACTGGAATCTGGTTAGCTATGCTATGTTTAAGTGTTTATATTCTAATGATGCAATGATCATAGTGGCTGCTTCAATGTTGCTTCAGTGAAAACACATGCTGCATACAGTTCCCATGTTGTGTCCATGTGGAACATGATGTGCCCCATTTGCAAAGCATACCAAATCATAGATTGTGGCCATCTTCCAAAAGTGAATTGTCATGAATTTTGGTAGATGGGGTTTAGTCAAGTTAGTGCTAATTGACCATAACATTTGAATAAGCAAATAGAGCAAGAACAAAGCAAATATTCCATCATTTCATAAAATGTGAAGAAAATAGAATAGAAATGTAGAAGAGTAAAAAAATAGTGCTTGGTAATTATGTGTGCAAAGAACAACATATAAATTAAGATTTAATGGATTTTTATAATGAAGAAGTGAAATATAAGAAAAGAAAGTATCCTAACTATTTGCATTTGTGAACTGCAACTGATTTATAAGAAAATGAACGAGAAAATGTTAAAATGAAAAGATAGTGTGTGCAAAATATAACATTTGAATTAGCATGGAATTTTTTTGTCGATGTTTTCATCTGTCACATTTATTTGTCCTAGCATTACAATTGTTTTTTTATAAAGTACTCAAGCCTTATGTACATAGGTTACAAAGTGAAATACATGGACTTGAGGTTTTCATAAGTTAGCATGATTGAATCTTCCATTTCAAATATATTTTAAAAATTATAAAATTTTGAATTTTTTTGTCAAGTTTCATAAGTTAGCATGATTGAATCTTGCATTTCAAATATATTCTAAAAATTAGAAAATTTTGAAAATATTTTTCTGTCAATGTTCATAAGTTAGCATGATTGAATCTTTCATTTCAAATATATTAAAAAATTAGAAAATTTTGAAAACATTTTTTGTCAATTTTCGTAAATTAGGATGATTGAATCTTGCATTTCAAATATATTTTAAAAATTAGAAAATTTTGAAAACCTTTTTTGTCAATGTTCATAATTTAGCATGATTGAATCTTCCATTTGAAATATATACTTTAAAATTTAGAAAATTTTGGAAAATCTTTTTTTGTCAATGTTCATAAGTTAGCATGATTGAATCTTCCATTTCAAATATATTTTAAAAATTAGAAAATTTTGAATTTTTTTTGTCAATGTTCATAAGTTAGCATGATTGAATCTTGCATTTCAAATATATTTTAAAAATTAGAAATTTTTGAAGAAAAAATTGTCAATGTTCATAAGTTAGCATGATTTAAACTTACATTTAAAATATATTTTAAAAATTAGAAAATTTTGAGACCATTTGATCTCACTTAAACCAGTTTTTTAAATAAAAGGTGATTTTTTGGACCATGTCCAAATGAACCCAAGTCTGTTATACATGGTCAAATACATGTGCCAAACATGGCTATGAAGGAAAATTTCAAAATAGATTTAGTTTAGAATGCCCCCTTAAGGTATAGACCGATTTCTTCAACAGTCAGTCTATAGGGCAGTATAAATTCAAAAAAAATCAAAAACTTGTAAAATCTTGAAAACCTAGCTATGTTTGTGTAGGAGAACATGTGTGCAAAATTTAAGTTTATTTGGAGGATATCAAAAAATCACCACACCACGGAGGGACCATTTGGTCTTCACTTAAGCCAGTTTTTTTTATAAAAGGTGAATTTTTGGACGATCTCCAAATGACCCGAAATCTGTTATACATGGTAAATTACATGTGCCAAACATGGCCATGAAGGAAAATTTTAAAATAGATTTAGTTTAGAATGCCCCCTTAAAGTATAGACCGATTTCTTCAACAGTCAGTCTACAGGGCAGTATAAATTCAAAAAAAACAAAAAATTGTAAAACCTTGAAAACTTAGCTATGTTTGTGTAGGAGAACATGTGTGCAGAATTTAAGTTCATTTGGAGGAGGTCAAAAAAATCACCACACCGCAGAGGGGTCATTTGGTCTCACTTAAGCTAGTTTTTCTATAAAAGGTGATTTTTTGGACAAACTCCAAATGACCCCAAGTCTGTTATACATCGTCAAATACATGTGCCAAACATGGCTATGAAGGAAAATTTCAAAATAGATTTAGTTTACAATGTCGCCTTAAGGTATAGACCGATTTCTTCAACAGTCAGTCTACATGGCAGTATAAATTCAAAAAAATTCAAAAAATTGTAAAACCTTGAAAACCTTGTTATGTTTGTGTAGGAGAACATGTGTGCAAAATTTAAGTTCATTTGGAGGAGGTCAAAAGAATCACCACACCAGAAAGGGGCCATTTGGTCTCAATTATGAAAGGTGATTTTTTGGATCATCTCCAAATGACCCCAATTTTGTTATACATGGTCAAATACACCAGCATGTCCATTGCTGCAAGATGACTGCAAATATTTATTTGCTCTTTTATATTTGAAAATTTTGGAAATCAAATCTATTTTTCCTCTTTCATTTATTCTGCCAGTTTTAAAATTCAAAAAATGCAAGATAATATGTTCTCATTTATTTCACTTAGTTATATGTTTGAGATAATTTTAAATAGTATATATTTTTCTCTTTCATTTTTCTGACAGTTATTAAATTCAGAAATGTATGAAATAATGTTGTGTTATATTCTTGACAATTCTTTATATTTTAGAGTGACATGTGACAAATTCAAAAAATAAATAATAAATAAAAATGCCCACCCACTAGCTACATAATTCACAATTTAATGGTCTGCATACGACTAGAAACCCAATCGTTTATTGGGCTAGGATGTAGGCCCGTCGCGATTGCAAATATACAGCTAGTGGGCCCCATGGGGCAGGGACAGACCGGGTTGGGCAATGTGATGCCCGCTTTAGATAGGAACTTGAGAGGGAGAGCTCACCCCAGTATATAAACCGGTGCAAGCTCCCTTCGCTTGGCGAGGTGGGACTAAAATCCAGCACCCCTCGGCTGTGCCCGACGCGCCACTACCTTGGGCCCAATTCGGGTGGGCCGTCCCACGCCTGCCTCGCCCGCGCGCCAATTGCTTGGGTCCAATTCGGGTGGGCAGTCCCAAGCATGCCTCGCCCGCGCGCAGAACATGCTCACTTTTTATTATTTTCATGTGTTCTATTTCAATTATTCAAACAAATATTTATTTTCTTTCTTAAATTTGAAATGTTTTAAAATCAAATCTATTTTTTCTCTTTCGTGTATTCTGACAATTTTAAATATCAAAAAATGCAACATAATATGTTGTATTTGATTTAACTTCTTAAATCACATATTTATTTTCAGTTTTCTATTGTAAATAACAACTTTAAAATCATATATAATTTATCTCTTTTATTTCTTTTGAGAGTTTTAAAATTCAAAAAATGGAAGATGGTCTGTTGTATTTGATTAACTTCTTAATTTCACATATTTATTTTCAGTTTTTTATTTAAAAAAATAAAATCTTACCTATTTTCTAGGGTGACCATGGCAAGCATGCATGACAAGTACCGTTGATTTCTAACAATCCGTGCATTTTCTAGGGTCTTGCCGGTGAAAAAACCGGAAAACACTGACCGCACATGACGTAACGTGCGGATTGTTTTCGGTGATTTCAATGAGATTTTATATGGAAACAAAAACCGACGAGATAATTTTAAAGGCCCTTTGCTGTATATTAAGGTTATGTTTGGCAATACTCCACTCCTTTTGTTAGGGAGCGGAGTGGGTGTTGGGTGCTCGTCAAAATTCCACCGAATACCGCTCCGCTCTTCAGCGGAGTTACATAGCGGAGAGATTCCGAACGGCCTCTAAATGTGAAAGGTCTCTGCGCCATTCTAAATGTAAAAGGTCGCCTATGTGCATGTTACTCTCCACCGTTGAGGTAACAAAACAGCCTGTGCGCCATTCGAAATGTAAAAGGTCGCCGTAGAAATGCTGCCGGCCATATTAAAATATCTACACAACATTTCATCGTACTATACAACAACAACAACCGCTTGGTTAGTTTTCTCTCTTCCTCGGTTCCTCCTATGGTGAGCTCGTTGCTTGCTTCGTCTGTACGCATTGGAACTCTTGCAGCTAGCTGGCGAGTTCCACGGTCAAATCAAGACACGAGAGGCCACGGCCATGGACTGCTTCTTCCGCGCGTGCTTGCTGGCAATCGCCAACACCGTCTGCATCGGCGGCACGGCCATGATCGTCTACGCGTTCGTCAACCTGGCGCGGAAGCCCCACAGCAAGGGCTCCATCCTCGAGGCCTCCGTCTTCCTCCTCTGCTGGGTCAGCGTCACGGCCGGCGTCTGCACGGCCATCTGCGGTGACCTCTTCCAGCTGTCGGCGCTAAGTCGGTGCCTGGTCTCCATCCCTGGGGCAGTTCGTGGCGCGGGCCGGCTTCTCTGCCTGCGGTGGCGGTGCGTGCGTGCCCGCCGAAGCGGCGGCGGCGGCGCTCTGCCGCAGTTTCTGGACCAGACACCGAGTCACATGCCCGTGCTGGCCCGGGAGCCGCCGGTGCATGGCGGCGCGCGAGCGGTGATGGCGTATGACATCCCGGCGTACGAGCAGCCGGAGGGCGGTTGCCGGTCGGAGTGCACGATCTGCCTCGGGAAGGTGGAGAAGGGGGACGCGGTGAAGCGGATGCCGGCGTGCCTGCACATGTTCCACCAGCAGTGCATCGACCTGTGGCTGCACGAGCACTCGACGTGCCCGGTCTGCCGGTGCAACATCTTCCCGCCGTTGCCGGCCGAAATGCAAATGGTATGACCGTCTTCGTATGGGTGATGCTTGTGATGAGATCAAGTGAGCCCAGAGAACTAAAGACGTGTATAGTATTTACTACGCTATAACCTGCGAGTGAGGCTTCTCTGGTCAGAGGCATGTTACGGACCTGAATTGATGAACAACCACAGATTTCTCTCACGAAATCAAGTCTCTGATTAATAGCATAGGAGTTCTTGAGAGACAGCCTTCGACTACTTACTGCAGAGGTTTTAGCACAAAAGGATTCAGTAAGGAACCCTTGGAAGTTACAGAACAAAGCCATGGTAGGGAAGCGAGTTGCCACGGGTCCATGCTAAAAAGTGCTACACCTACTTACTGAATTCTTACGTAACATTCCTATCTCACCAATTGAACTGGGTGGGCCCCCTCCTCCTGATTTAATCCAACCAAAACAGCCCACCTAATTGCTTAGGTTCCATGCCAGGGCAATCAGAACTGGGAGGCTCTAACCTCCGGCGCCAAGAGCTGCAGCAGAAGTCACCGGAGCGATGACCAAAATCGCCTGACAGAGTTACTGAGGTCCTGAAGCTGCAACGCGGGCGGTATGCATCACAGGCAAAGGCGCCGATCAAACATAGGCACCGAATACAGAGCATATTTCACAGCGACTTCAACTAAACTGCAAAGGTAAAAGACTCCCAACACACCACATGTTTCACTAGCAACTAGTAAGATGGCTGGACAAAGCACGAAACGGAGCCTACGATATTCTAGGGCAAGTCAACGCAGAAGCGGATCCACGGCACTGACAGAAGCGGCAAAGTACAGACCATGCCTAGCGTAGTGCAGATACTTCGGCAAAAGAAATGAGGAACATCCGGCCACTTCGATCGCAACATCGCCATGGAGCTCACTTCATAAGCATACGCATGCCCCTGAGAAGCATCCTCGCTTCATCATTAAGCTCGTCCTCATACACACCATCAAGGTAGCGGGAAGGATCGCAGTAGTCGTCGTAATCATCCGAGCCAAGCTCGTAGTCAGAATCAGATCCCACATAATCACCCAGAAAGGACTCTGAATTCCTCCAAATAGGGCTCTTGACAATGAAGTCGTAGTCATCGGTTGAGTCATTCGGAAGCCTCAGTGTGCTTATCCTGGCACACTTTGCACGCAGGGCATCGTCCATGGTGACGTTGAAACAGTGGCGGATGTCAAGGGACTCCAGGTGGCGGCAATTGTCCAGGATGGCTGTCAGCCCTTTGTTGGTGAGGCTATTGCCAAACAGCTGCAAAGAGCGTAACTCATGCATAGTCGCAATCCCCATGGCTTCCTCGTCCTTTTCCTGGTCACCAGCTTCATAATCAAAGAACACATTCTTACTCAGTCTGAAGCGTTTCAGCTGTGGGCATGCTTTGCCGATAACCTCAAAGACACCACTGTCATCCACATTTGGACACAGTGAAAGCTCGAGCTCCTCAAGCAAAGGGAACTTCATTATCGCCTCTGTGAGTCCATCATCAAAAACATCATAGCAAGAAATGAGGCGAAGGCTCTTAAGAGATGGTGCCCTGCAAATACAACACTTGGATCTCAATAACCAATAAATATGCAGTGTGTATGGAAAGGCATAAGCATGCTGTATAAAATAGGCAGCTAGAGTGAATGTTTTGGAAGACTTGCATGGCTCCAATCGCAGTCCATGCATAGAACATTTCATAAATTCAGATAATTGCATAGCATCATAGGTACACAATTTAGAGGGATTTAGTATAATTCATTAATGACTAATTGCTAGGTTTAACAGAGAATATTTCAGGGATCCTAACTTGCCGATGCCTGCAATTGCAGATTGCATATAAGGATAAATTCTGCACTCTGGCACATGTACTCAGCTGAGTTTGTTCTGTTTAACCATATCATTAAACTCAAATTATTGCCAATTCGACAGTTTCACCAGGAAATGATTGGAAACTTTCGGAATCATCCTGATTGGAAACTTTCGGAATCAATTGTTAGATTTAAGGGACAGTGAACATTTTAGGGATGCTAACTTGTTGACGCCTGTAACAGCAGGTTGCATATTAGGATAAATTCTGCACTCTTGCCTATGAACTCAACTGAGTTCGTTCTGTTTAAGAATCAACAGAACTAAAATGATTGCCAAATTGACTGCTTCCCTAGAAACTGCCCAGAGGCCCTTAAAAGTTAACTGGCAACTGTGTTCTGTTTCGAACCAAACCAAAAAAGCCTTCCCAATTGTATAAGACCAATGCATAGGCTGCAAAAACACATCAATGTTTGGTTGGATGGAAACTCAGCATTCCTATTGGATACGGGATTGAGTGCTGGCACAGAGGAATAGGTTCCATGTGCATGGTGCTGTTGCAGTTTACCTTTTGCTACTTAAATTCGCTCTAATCTAGAACATATGGTTTCTGATGTTAGAAATCGGAGATGAAGTTCTCTTTTATCAAAAAATAAAATAAATAATCCCCATGTGAGCACCTCGTGTGCAGCACTGCAGCTGTATAATCACCAATCAGCATCGGATTTATGCACAATGTATCTTCAGTACAGACCTAGGAAGCTATCTTAACGAAGATGTGTTGCAAACTGCATGATTCCTACAGACAGAAATTTCTACCGAATTTTTTTGCAGACAACAAACGAGACCCCAAGAAGGTGCACATACATTGCAGGGAATATCAACGGAGACAAAACGTGTAGCCAATGCGAAACAAATCAAATCAAAACTAAAGCCCCTAAAATCAGGGGAGGATGGGATTGGGGGATTCGAAATCTCACTGGTCGGCGAGGCAGAGGAGGAAGTCGTGGTCGGCGGCGTACTCGCCCCAGAACGCCTCGCACCTCCCGGCGCTGCGGCGGACGGCGGCCTGCGCCATCCCGGGGAAGTTGAGCTCGTGCTCGAGGTCGGCGTGGCCCAGCATGTTGATGCGGCGCCACAGCTCGGGCTCGCCGCGGGCGGCGCCGCGCCAGGAGCGGCACACCTGGCCGGCCCCCATCAGGATGTCGACGTGGTCGAGCTTGTGGAGGATGGCCGAGATCGCGTCCAGCGGCAGCTCCGCCCAGTTCCTCGTCTCCGTCTCATCCGCGGGCACCGACTTCGTCGGCGCATTGCGGCCGCGTCGTCCGCCGCGCCCGCCTCGACGGCGGCGGGACGACGAGGATGGGGGCATCGCGCGGGGTGGGTGTGAGGGTTAGGGTTTGGGGAAGGAAGGCGCGGGAATGATGCGCCGTTTGGGGGTGGTGGTGAAGAAGGTGGCAGCAGGTGAGTGTAGAAGACTCGGGTCAACTCAACGTGGGGCAATAATTTGACCAGTCCATGTAATTTTTGTAAAAAGTCAAACCTCGTCAACTTTAATCAAATTAGTGGTGAAAAACATTTACATCTAGTATGCCAAACATTTATAATTAAAATCATCATAAGACGTGGTTATATATTTCGTATAGTAGATAAATAGCTTTTTCTATAAATTTAGTCAAAATTTGTAAAGTTTGACTTCTCAAAATATCTATACATACTACATTATGGAACAGAGGAAGTATGTCTTTCTTAAAAGAAGTTGTCTAGCAGCACATGGATTTTCTTTCTCCTCGCCTTAGAGCATCTAGAAACGTACCTCTCAAATCACCTGTATACATTTGGGCAGATGGCTTGATCAGTGGCCCCGATAGTGAAAATGCGACCCAATCCCCCCTTTAAACCGACCCAATACGTTCGGGTTGTCCGACACCCCTCAAATCCAACCCATATCTAGGATGAAAATGATGGAAAGCCCTGGCGCGCCCGATGCATCCGTCATGTCGGAATTGAGATCCATGCCAAAAGCCATTCAAGTTGTTCCTAACCTAGCCCGACCTAACCTCTTCATCTCCTCTCTTCCGCCTCGTTCATGCCTTTCCTCCCCTAGCTCAGTCCTTGTCCCAATCTCACAGCGCCGCCATCACCGACACAACACCATTAATGTCATCCTCGCCATCCCTGACACGGTCGCCGGCTCGGACACAAACGCAATACGTCTTGGTCCTCCAGTCATACACCTTACCCTCTATGTGTTCGAGAAAATTCCCAAAGTGTATTTTATTCTTTTGTAGATAAAACAATGGATTCATCATATGGGAGTTTCAGAACAATGTGTCTGATGAACTTATTCAAAAAAAGTTTGTTGATTCATCGGATTCGTCGAATGAAGAGTGAATGATGATGATAAGTATCCAAGAGGAAATGGAGAAGAAAGAGGAGCATTTTGTACACTAGGTGGATCAATTTTTTGCCGCAACACTCAAATTTTCACCACACTCCACAGGGATCCAATGAAGACCATTCAAATTTTTGTACACCAGGTGTGAAGTTTCATCTCTTTTGGAGCTCGTTTCCCGCTATTTCCTATCGAAGAGCATTCTGCTTTTTTTAGTGGTCAGAAAGTCAGTCAATGCCTCAAAAAAGTAGACCAACTCAAAAGGTGCTCAAATTTGAGCATGGGGCTTTGGATGGTGTGTATTAATCATATAAAAAGTTAAAAGTTGGAATGATTTTTTAAATTGAGTTGTGTGTGATAGGATTGGAGGAGACTAGTACACGAGGATAGGATTGTTGATGAGCGCCTGCTCTACAAGGACTAGTTTCAACCTGAATCAAAGTTCTATGATGGGGGTTTTTCGGATAGGATTGCACGACGCACGACTGATCTATCCTCACTGGGTGGCGTTTGTCAAGACCATATCCGATCTCCATGACAATAAACAATGCCACTTTGCAACAATGTAAGAGGAATTAGGAATCAGAGTGCTCCAAGCTCGTTGGGGTTATTGTTCATGGAGCTACAATGACGTGGGAATCAAAGACACTGTGTCATTTTGCAAAACATGATTGTCCGGGGATATGGTGAAGAGGTAGTCCGAACACATGATTTTGAGATGTCCGGAGTGCATGTCCGCCTCTCAGAACAAGATGCCAAGCATATTTGTGAACTTTCTGGAGATGCTCTCCATCGGAATGTTCGAGATCAAAATGTGCACATGCAACTACTCAGCGATATTGTGAAGCATATATATGACCCACAATGAAAACCAAGGAATTTAATGTTTGAATTGTGCACTCGGAATAATTTTTATGTTTGAAATATGTCTTTTCCACTATGAACAATTGTTATTTGCTATGATATTCAGGCCAATCAAATGGTTTGGAGGTTGGATCCGAGAAAGTGCAGCGTGTATTTAGTACAGGGAGGTGGGGTCCTAGAAAGTGCAGCCCCTAGGGCTGGAAAAAAAGCTCGAAGCACGCAAGCTAAACGATTAGCTCGTGACTCGGCTCGAATCAACTCGAACTCGAAGAATAACGAGCCGAGCCGAGCTTTAGTTTAAGATCGTTTACATACCAAGTTAAACGAGCTGATATCACGAGTACTCGTGTAACTCGTTAGGCTTGGTAAAAAAGTCAGTGTTTTCTAGTGATAGTAAAATACAACCATTAAACACCTTGCGTTCCAGCACAAGGCCCAGCCGCTCAAGGCCGAGCCACCCAGGAGACTCACACGTACATGACCACATATGCACATGCTAAATTCTCAGCAAATCTTTTTATCGTATTTGTAAGGTCTGATGTTCACATCTTTAACGAGCTTAACAAGCTAAACGAGTCAGCTCGCGACGAGCCAATCTTGGATTTGAACTCGGTATAGTAACGAGTTGAGTCGAGCTAGCTCGTTAATGAAACGAGTTTTAGCGAGTCGAGTCGAGCTGGCTCGACTCGGCTCGAATTCCACCACTAGCGGCGCCGTAGTTAGTACAAGGAGGTCGGAATATGTTTTTCTTTTCTTTTCTTCTTAAAATAATTCAGGATTTCAAAAAAATTGAGGAATTATGAAAAATATGAATTTTGAAGAAAGCAATGTTCAAAAAATCCTAAAATGTTCGTGGATTCAAAAAAGTATAAGAGATTTTAAAAATGTTCTCATATTCAAAAACATGTTCACAATTTTTAGTGATTAAAATATGTATTCAAAATATGTTCGTGATTTTGAACAAATGTTTGCAAATTCAAAAAATTGTTCGTGAAATACAAAAACTTTCATTGATTCTAAAAATGTTCATATAATTCAAGGATGTTCAGCAAAACCAAAAAATGTTCATGTATTTTAAATATTTGTCGATTCAAAAAAATATTCACAATTTCATAAATGTCCTGAAATTCAAAAATAAATCACAGTTTTTAAAATGTTTGTGAATTTGTAAAAAAAATGTGAATTTGGAACATATTCAGGATTTCAAAAAAATTGCAAATTCCAAAAATGTTCATGATTTCAAAAAAAATGGAAAATAAAATACAATGAAAAAAAAGGAAAAGAACGTAAAACTAAAATGAAAATGAAAAGAAAGAAAAAAACGAAATAGGAAAAAGTAGGAAAAATGAAAGGAAAAATAATCCAGGTAAAACCGGAAATAGCTAATGGGCTGACCCAAATATATGTAGTACTCCCTCCGTGCGGAAATACTTGTCGGAAAAGTGAATGTATCTAGATGTATTTTAGTTCTAAATACACCCATTTTCATTCATTTATGCGACAAGTAATTTCGGACGGAGGGAGTACATGAGATTGGCCCAGTTGGTCAACTTCGTTGGAGCGGGAAAGATTAAAGGCAAGAAGGGCACTGGCACAAAGATCGAACACAACAGAACCTGGTTTGATCCACCAAGGATCGAACCTGGTCTCCCATTCGGCCATTCCCTTTGCTTGCTTCTGATTCCCCATCTCCATGCTTGCTAACTTCATTAACTGTCGCCACAAACAACCGGTGTCAAGTCCAATTCCTTCCTGATTTGTGTGATTTGACGATGGTGTGTGTCGATTTGTTGTGTGCCCATCTACAGATATGGCACCGGAGGATCCCTCTACCTTCTGTTTCTGTCTTTGCGACCATCTTAAGACAACCTTGGAACTGAGAGAGATAATTGCATCTATAGTCCTTGTACTCGTTGGCGACGTCCAACTCAATTCTGAAACTTGCGTATTACTTTAATACAGTCACGATATATGAAAATACGTGGTCAATATGGTCCTTGAGGTTGAAACGCCAGTCCTGGTTCTATGTGTTGCATACGTAGTGTGTATTCCGCCGTATGCCATGTCAGACTGGCCCGGCTTGTCAGGTTGGACCCATACGTCAGTGGGATATTGAGAAATAAAAGAAAAAAATAAAAGAAAAAAATGCGTGTGGGCGCTGTGGTTCGCACACGCAAATTGTGGGCCGGGGAAGCGCACGCTAGCCACCAGACCAAGAGTGTACGAGTGATATGCGAGGAGATGCACACCCTATATATCGAGTACTCCCTATAAGAAATCTATTTAGTTTTTTTGAGTGAAAAGAAATATAATTAGGTATTCACAGTCTTTTTTTTCTGGACTGTACGGGCCTGTTTCTTTTGTTTTATAGCTACGGCCCAGCTGTCTTCTGCGTGTTCTGTTTTTTTGTTCGTGTTTATTTTTTTGGCAGTCTCCTATTTGGCGCGAGCAAACCCAAAACAAAATGGCACGAGCAACCTGGTGCGTACCCCACTGAGCCCACTGCATACAGAGATTTTGAAATTGCGAATATTTTTTAGTTCATGATTTTTTTTCAAATTGGTCAACATTTTAAAAAATTGGGCTGAACATTTTGTGAATTTAAACCTTGTTTTTAGAATTGAAAAAATGTTCACCATATTTTTTAAGTTGCGACATTTTTCATTCATGAAATTTTTACAAAATCGTCAATACTTTTTGAAATGGCGTATATGTTTTTTGGAGCTCGTCAACAAGGTTTTTTTTGCATAAGCAAACATTTTTGTTTAATTTTTCAATAAGTTTTGAAATTCATAAACATTTTGTTTGTGATGAACATTTTCTGAATTCATCAATATTTTTTTGAATCGGTGAACATTTTATCAAAATTTAGGAAATATATTTTTCTAAACCCGAAGCATTTTCTTGAATATTTTGATAAATTCGAAGACATTTTTTGTATACACAAACTTTTACTTGTGAATCATGAGCATTTTTTGAATCGAGGAACATAAAAAAAATCAATTCATGAATACCAAGTATGTGTGTGGGTGTGTGTGTGCGCGCGCGCGCGTGTGTGTGTGTGCGTGCGCGCGCGCGTGTGTGTGTGCGTGCGTGTGTGTGTGCGCGCGCGCGTGTGTGTGCGTGCGTGTGTGCATGTGTGTGTGTGTGCGTGAGCGTGTGTGCGTGCGTGCATCTGTGCGTGTGCGTGCGTGTGTGTGTGTGTGTGTGCGCGTGAGCGTGTGTGCGTGCGTGCATCTGTGCGTGTGCGTGTGCGCGCGCGAGATGTGAGGAGATGCACTCCCTATATATTTAGTCTTTTGTACAAGTTGCGTAAATTTTCTAAGTTGCAAACATTATTTTTTGAAATTTTCTAAAGTTGCACTCACTATCTGAGGAGATGCACTCCCAAAATGTTCACCATATTTTTGAAGTTGCGGACATTTTCTAAATTCACGAACTTTTCCAATTTAGTGAATATTTTTCGAAACTGTGTACATATTTTTTGGAACTAGTCAACAAGTTTTTTTTTTGCATAGGCAAATATTTCTTGAAATACATGAAAACAATGAAATTCAGAAACATTTTTTTGTGACGAACTTTTTTGAATTCATCAATACATTTTTGAAATATTGTTTTGAATATTTTTAAAAATTCACGGACATTTTTTGTAGACACAATGTTTTACTTTTTAATCATGAACATTTTATGAACTGATGAACATTTTTATTTTCTAAAAAACTCATGAATATTTTAAAATTCATGTATATTTTTAAAGTGACATTGATGTGCTTATAATATGTAGTGCATCCCAATGTTAAAAGAGATCCCGCACTTGGCCTGGTGGTCAGCTCGAGCAGTGGTTGGCTAGAGCTTGTGGGTTCGAATCGCCCCTGAGTGGTTTTTTTTCAAAAAAAATCCGGCCCGCTAACATATGGGCCGCATACGAACATGGCCTCCGCTATGGAAATACGAGATACGTATGTGACGTGTAGAGCCGGGACTGGTGTTTCAACTTCAGGGACCGTATTGAGCACGTATTTTCATGTACCGGGACCGTATTGAAGCAATACGCAAGTTCCAGGACTGAGTTGGACGTCGCCTGCGAGTACGAGGACTATAGATGCAATTATCACGAACTGAGAATACAATTATGCATTTATTTTTTTACACTAGGAATACAATTATGTATGTTTCCGTCGATTACGAAGAGGTCTATGGTGACTCCGTCAAGATCAAGATAATGTGCCGGCTCAGTCTTTACAAGGGACTCATATGAGTAAGGTACTGTGTGCAATTATGTATGTGAGACATTCTAGCCGGGTCCTATTGAGGATGGAATAAGAGAATTTATGGTTAAACGCTTGCACACGAAGTAACGACAATGTCGACTGGTCACCTTACCATCAATAGCCATAAAACATGGTTATTAAAACCTTGATGGATGTAGCTATCTTGCAACATCAATCAATTTCGCTGTTGCGTTGCATCTTCTGCGAGAAGGGACGTCACTTCTCTCCCTATAAACAGCATGATGGAGAGGTTTCGTTTGCTCCCATGAAAGGAAAACGCCGCCACTCCCACCATGTATTGTCTCAAAAAATGTATTGCAACTAGCAGCCTCAGTTTTTTTTTCCTCAGACACGTCATGAAGAAGTTCTTCCCATTTGAATGAGCCCGACCGCTCCGGCCCGGACCTGGTCCGTGCTGTCCCCTCTCTGTTCTGTTCAGGGGTATGGAGACGGCCAATGGTCCAATACTAAGGCTGGTCATAGTGGAGAGTAACTTAGACTAGTAACATACATATGTTACTAGTCTATGTTACTACCTTCATAGTGGGTAGTGTTATAGGTGTGGTAACATAGTTGCCTTCATTTATTACTTTGTAGGCTCATTATGCATTGGAAACCGCTATGTGATGGTAACATATTATGTTACTCTATTTGCCTCTTTCCTCATTAACTACTTGCCACATCACCAATTTTGCTTATGTGGCATCTATGTTACTACCTATGTTACTCCCACTATGACCAGCCTAAGTAGCTCCTTGTTCATTGACCAACATGGTCTGGTTCAGCAACCAATCCGTGTGGTTGGATGGTTAGGTGGACAGTAGTATCCCCGGCCCATTAAGATTTAAATCCCGATGCTCGCATTTATTCTTCAAGCGATGTGTTTTCAATGGGAGGAGACATCCCCGTCGACTACGAAGCGTCTACGCTGACTTCATAAAATCTCATATGATATGCCGGCTCAGCCTATCGAAGATGCTCATAGGGGTAAGGTGTGCGTGTGTGCGTTCATAAGGGTGAGTGTATGCGCGTACATATGAACACTTGTGTCTGTAATGTGATTAAAAAAACATTGTCCGACCCATTTTAATACTAGATTGCACAACAAAACATTTACCCAAACACATTATTTCAACTAGCACCATTTTAGCTGTAGAGAATTTGGGTAAGTTGAGATATTTAGAACTTATTCGTTCAAACAAAGAAAGGAACATAGGCAGATCCGTTTCTAACGACGCAAGCAGGCAGCTGTTGATTTGAAACACTTGCTGTCTGACCAAACAATGGCGGCACAGTACAATTAACACCAACCTTCAGTTGCACTGTATAAGACTCACTACTTGCAGCACTTGAAAAGATTGCAAGCGAATTCACCTTTACAAAGTCAGTATCAGTAGCTATCAGCAGAGAAAAAACATGGTCCATAATTCTGTAGCTTGTTAGTCATTTCCATTTAGATAATGCACATATCACGTTATTGCTATGACAAGAAAATCGTGCAGCCGGAAACGTTGCCCCACTCCACAGACTGGCAAAAGAAAGAAAGAAAACCTCTATGTATACAAGACTATTTTACGATTATGGAACACGAGCACGGGTATTCTGCGATTATAAACACAGGTGGTCTATATGAACACCACCCCTGCACAGTGGGCAGGTGGAGTTCCTCGGAAGCCAGTCGTCGATGCATCGCACGTGGAAAATGTGCTGGCACTGGGGCAAGGCTCTCACAAATTGCCGCGATCCGAAATCCTGGTCAGTAGTTTAGCATGTCATCAGCACGAGCAACTATTTTTCCTGGCTTATGTTTAGTGGGAGTCTGGGAATAATGCAGTCAAGAACACACTAACTAACCTGAAGACATACTGAACAGCAGGTCTTGTCAGTTTCCTGAGCAGAATTGGTTGCAGCGCTGAACCTGATTGCTGGGATCTTGTTGATCAGAGCTCTTGACATACCACCCGTGCAGCCGGTTTCAAAAAGGTCATTGTTGTCAATGAAAGGTGTACTCATTAAACTCATCTGCATTAGATAAAACACTGAATCAGACTTAGCATGGTGCACAAGCAACTGCCATTATAGTCGTCGTGCCTAGAAGTCATTGCTCCTATAAAATCAGATAAGAGTATGTAAACTGAAGGAAACATTCTATGGTCCTAAATAACAGATGGTGTGAAATCATCACTCACAAGTTTAATCTTGGATAACGGTTTTTTTCTCTCAATTTAATACCATAGATTACTTATCTTGAGTATTTACCATCTATGCTGCTATATAGTATAGTTTGCTAAATAGCATGATTGTTTATTTGTTTTATTAAGATAATAGCACGCATACATATCTGAAGAATTTCACACTTTAGACGCCAAAACAAGACATTTAATGCTTTGGTCTCTCTAGCCCCACAATCTAGTTCTAGATATTCCTATAACTAGAAACTTCCTTTGCAGGAGAGTGGGAGAATGTTATTTTCCATGTACCTAACCATTTTAATGCTAAGAATCTGCTACATCATAAATTGTAGGTTTGAAAGTGTTTCACTCTTTTACTTATATTAGATGAATATAAGATTTGTTTCTCCTATAATCTGCCACGGTTACTAGGTATCCTACCATTTTAGGCATTAGAGAGCACCGATATCACACTACCAATCATTATGGATTTACAACCAGCTTATATGAAGAGCTATATACCTGACTTTGCACTGCACGCTGGAGTGCTGGACTGACCTTCTCCCAAACAATTCGTCCACTGAAGAGGCTAGAGATGATGTCTAGCTGAAAGACCGAAACACAAACAGAACATCAGAACAAGTAAAACCTAATTCTGCTTATGAATTGCTGCTTCGCCTGTTCTCACACAAAAATGTTCATAACGTAGTGCAACAACTAATGAAATGCGATATTATTTCCTATTGAGAAAACATTTACTTGTAGCAAATGTTTCCATGGTTTCCTAAGTTAGCAAATTTCATAATTCCCATCGGTCGACATCGTAGTGAGGTATGTGCTTGGGTAGGTACATGAAAATGATCCTCCACCTTTCTTGATGATGGTACATAAAGAAACGAAAACACTAACGCCCACACGTGTGGGCGTTACCCAATTCGCCCACACGCCTGGATCATCGTTCATTGTCTTTTGCACGAATCTTGACACGAAAAGGTGGATTTGGTGTGCCACGTAGGACGGGGCTGGTGTGTGGGCGTTGGAGAGTTTGCCCACACGCCCGCACCATGCTGTTTGCCAGCTGCATTGTGTGGGCGAACTGCTTTTCGCCCACACAGCCACCAACTAGGTCATGCGCGTGTGGGCGAACTGCTTTTCGCCCACACGACACTACTACCTTGTGGATGGCAACTGCAGTTACGCGAACGTGCAACTTGGTACACACACATGGCAACTGTGATTCATTGCTACATGGCAACTACAGTTACGCGAACGTGGCAACTCGGTACACACACATGGCAACTGTGATTCTTTGCTACACGGCAACTGCAGTTGCGCGTACGTGGCAACCAGATAAACACACATTGCAACTGTGATTAACAATACATGGCAATTATGGTTGGACCACACGTGGCAACTAGGTAAACACACATGGCAACTACTGTTTTGACCATATGTGACAAGTAGTTAATCACACACGGCAACTACGGTTTGATTACACGCGGAAACTACCATAAATTAGACATGGCAACTATAGTTAACCAAAATAGATAGAGTTGTCATGCTTTTACAACTACACTTGCCATCCCGAATGACTACATCTGCCAACCAGGATGGCAACTAAATCGTCATCCCACGGGGTACCTAACGTAGCTGCGTCAGGACGTGTGGGCATTTTTGCTTCGTGCCACACGCACGGGATGGAGATGAGTAGTATTTGTTGGGCGTGTGGCACGAAGTAGCCGCGCCCACACGTGTGGGCAATTCTAATGTCCGCCCACACACAGCCCGTGTGGGCTGCCTCCTGCTCACACCACACACGGTGTGTGGGCGCATGTCGTATATGCCACACGTGTGGCAGTTATCGGCGTCCTAAAGAAAAGAGGTCACCGGATGATTCTTCCATACTCACCACAAAGAGAAAGCTATACTTTCCGGATTCGCTAGATCTCCAAATCTCGATGCAGGATTCAACGGCCTCAATGGAAAAGACCGCGCCGGAGACCGCTCCCACGCCGGCGCCCCGGAGCATGCCGCTCTCGGTGGACATCCCCATGAAGGCGCCGATGAAGATCCCGACCAGTGAACCCACTGAAGGACAAAATTACAAGGAGGAGAACTTTCAGATAAAATTGTTAATTGTACCAGCCATTTATTTACACTCCACATGAGCTACTCAATGGAACAATTCCAATGCAGATATGCAATACAACAGCGAATTAAACAGAGAACGAAAACAGAGGACGCCCCGGTGATCGACCTAAACCCGTATAGAATTGAGAAGTGGAAGGTTTAAAGATAAGATTAGCATGTCTGGTGATCCAAGATTCCTGCCTGCAAGATTGAATTGCTGCCTATAAGCTTGTCCAAAATTCCAAAGAAAATGGCACAGAACCCCAAAAATTGCACCAGCGAGGGTGCCGTCCCACCCAATACTCAATTCGTGATCAGACGCCAATGCTAATGAGTAGCGAAACACTGGGCGATAAGAGCAAGGAAGCAAAACAGGGCACGCACCGACGGCGAAGACGAAGGCGAGCAGCGCGCCGAGCGCCCGCCCGAGGGCCGCCGCGGCCGCGGCGCCGCGCGTCCCGAGCGCCCTCCACGCCGCATCGAAGCGGCAGCGGGGGCTCGAGGCGCCGGAGAGCGAGGAAGGAGGGGGAGGCGCCCGACGATCCATCAATTCAAGGCCGGCCGGCGAGTCCCGAGGAACGTGGCGAGCATGCCACCCCTGCGGCAGGCGTGGAATGGCTCGGGTCGTGGGCGCGGGTGGGAGGGAGGGAGGGGAGGGAGAATCTTGAGGGACACGGAGGGGGGAGGTGGGGGAGAGTCTTGGGGCGAGACGGAGCAGAGGAAGAGAGAGAGAGATGGGGAGGAGCAGGGGAAGGGAGGGATGGGAGCGCAATTAATGGGTAGCGAGGGGGCGAAACCGCCGTTGCTTCCTTGGAAGCGTGCGTGTGATGAATGGTGTTTTGGGTCGGTTCGGTCGTGGTCTGGTCAGGGTTGGGGCCGCGGCACGCTCCCCGCCTGGTTCTTCTTCGGCTCAAAGCTTGACTCAATATATCTGCATCTATCTACACCCTTGTGCAGTGCGCAAATAACTTTTAGATATAAATCGTTTGATGAATTCAGATCGATAGGTGGTAAATCCGAGCGTCGCTGACCGTTCGGTCTCCTCTTTGTTTCATCGGAATCTGCCGTGCCGTACGGTCTGGAAGTTTCTACGATTTATAATGTAAGTACTTGGTACACTATTTCTAATGGAGAATGTATTTATCACGTTCACTGCATCCGCACGTACCAATTGTAAAGTCTAGATATCTTTGTATAGGTAATTTCTCCCTCTCACACGGTTCACGTGCTAAGCACGTACTTCCTCTGTAAATTAATACTCCTCCGTTCCTAAATACTTGTCTTTTTAGAGATTTCAAATGGATTGCTACATACGGATGTATATAGACATATTTTAGAGTGTAGATTCGCTCATTTTGCTTCGTATGTAGTTACTTGTAGAAATCTCTAGAAAGACAACTATTTAGGAACGGAGGGAGTATAAAGGTTCTTTAGATTGCTAGTACTTCAGTGTTCTAAAAGGTATTATAATATTATATTATTTCACATAGGGAGTACAACTTACTAGTTAATATGCGGTAGAGGCCTCGCATGCATGCAAGTACCCATCGTTAGTTTAACTATGCTTATTTGATTGTTTTTGTTGCTTAAACTAAAAGAAAGCTGAGTAATAGCAATGTGTACTCAGGGTCGGATGACAAAAAATGTTCAGAGAACTTTTACCTTTGAAAAAAAATACTCCCTTCATTTCTTTTTACTCTGCATATAACTTTTGTCTGAAGTCAAAGCATCCCTATTTGACCAAAATTATAGAAAAAAGCATTAACATTTACAAGGCCAAAGGAATATCTCTAGATTCACTATGGAATCTAGTTTCATATTGTGTATATTTGGTATTGTAGATGTTGATATTTTATTATACAAATTTGGTCAAAATTTGTAAAGTCTGACTCAACACAAATCTTGTGTAAGAAGGAACGGATGGAGTGCTATAGACGACGCTCTGCCACGCACGGCTATAATTACCTAGTCCGAAGGTGATTTAACGATCGGGTAGACATAGTTTTTTTTTTTAATGGGGTTGTCGGGTCGACGTACGTTAAGGCTTGTGTATCTTTGTCCTATTTTTTCTTTTCTTTTTCTGGGATGGTCAACACGAGCCGCACACTGATTTGCGGTTGTATTTGTTTTTTTAGGAGTTGTGGTTGTATTTGGTATGGGAGCAAATGTTATTTGCTGCTTATAACGGCCCGTACCGCACGGATGGCCGAGTCGCTCGGGGCATAGATCGTAGCCCAAGCGTTGATGATGCGTTTGATTTTGCATTATTCTTCATGGATAGTTTCGGTTTTTGATGGTGCGATGTGGGTAGCACTGTCATTGTGTTTTTTCTATTTCCTATTTCTCTTCTTTTTTTCACTTCTATTTTTTTCATCTTCTTATTCATTTTTCCTTTTTTTCTCCTTTTTCCCATTGCTAGAAATTAAATGATTTTAAAAACATGAACGTTTTCTAAAAACAGCCTCGAATAGCATTTTTGTAAAATGTGTGAACATATTTTCAGAAATACATTAGCACTTTTAGTAATGTGTTTTCCAAATAAAGTGTGAACATTTAAAAAAAAATGATTGAAGCTTTTCTCAAATGCATGAAGACTTTTCAAAAATGTGTTTTTGTAAGAAGTATAACCATTGTGAAAATGAATGGATATTTTCTAAAATATGTGAAATTTTAAAATTACATTTTAAAAAACACATGAACATTTTATTAATATATATATTTTTTAAATATGAACATTTCAAGATGCGTGGGTATTTTTAAAAATACTCTAACACTTCTAAAAATTTCGTAGCAAAATTTTCTAAATAACTAAATATTTATTCAAAAGTTAAAGTGAATTAAGAAGTAACAAAAGAGGAACGAAAAAAGGCTTGCGAGCGCACAAGGGTTGTTTGGTTCGCTCACTCCCTCCGGACAAAGAAAACACTAATTTTGTGGCAAACATACATTTTCCAAATGAAGAAAGATTATAAGCAATCGGTGGTGTATGATGAAAATCCATCGCCTTCACCTCCACTAGATTATATACTGACAATATTGATCAAACTTGGCATGAACCAAGAATTTTTCAACAAATCAAATGTGAAACCACCGGACGTTTCACGATGAAAACTAAATTGATAAGAAAAACACAACTTTTAAGCGTGTATTAATTAAGTCAATCACTTATTATTTCATGACTCGCAATATGCTATCCATTCGGGAAACTCCATCTTGTTTGCACCTAGTTTTGATCAGGGCATCCAACATGATTAGCAACTGTAGTTTCTCAAAAGTGAGAGTGCATGATACCATATAATTCATGGTTCTCCATAATCTATCCTAAATTGTTATGGAATCGTTGGAATGCCCCATGAAATCGCAAACCTCACCGTTGTAGCAGAAAACGACGGTGGGCTTCACGTGGAAGTAGTCGCCGAGCCATTGAAACTCCTGGCAGTCTGTCGCGCGGCCGACAAGACCTCCTCCCCTAGGTCGTCGGTGGCCGATTATGCGTCACCACGGTGCAAGGGGAATAGGCATCGGGGGAGGAGAAGTAGGGAGGAGCAAGAAAAAGAAGATGTTACCACTAGAGGCCGGGGAAGAGGACAAGATGAAGAGGGTGCGGTGCTACCGCCCCACCGCTGATGTCGTTGCCCCCGATGCTTTTTTTCTCTTTTTTCTACCGTCCAGTAAGTGTGTGCGCTCGTGTGCGTGAGTGTGAGGGAGAGATGTAAGATGAGTGTTTTTTGGTAGAGGTGCTGGGCAAGGCGTGGAAAAGGCGCTCGATTCTTCAGGAAGGGCCGTACTCATTAAAACAAAGCAAAAAAAAGATTAATAAACAAAGCAATTCTACCCAGATTGGTTTCGTGCACTCTCGAAAAATATGACGATGAAGTTATAGCGAATATGGTAGAGTGGTTTTTACCCCATATCCTCCATTTTGATGGTTATTATGGAGGCATGAGGCATGTAGCGACTCTGCTAGAGTTAAAAAAAACAGTAAAAACATTCATACAATCCTTTTCTTCTTTTCTGCAACAGAAATTTGAACTAAAACCACAACAATAATTATGGAACGGGGAAGTAGTTTTTAAGCATTTTGGAGCATTTTTTCAGACTAATATGAATGCCATTTCTCCATGAAAATTGACACATAGGAGAAGCACTAAACAATGCTCTGACACTTAGGGTTTTTTTCCGGAATCTTCTGTGTCCTGCTCTGGTTGTGATGGTAGGTGTGTCACTTAGTACACTTCTTAAAAATAAGTTTTTTTTTTTTGAGAAATTCTTAAAAATAAGGTGTGCAGCAGTAGTTCGTCGTAGAGGTTTTAGCAATCAGAACAGATGTCAAACAGTCCCGTGAAGCTCCAATCTCCAGTCCAGCGCCAGGGCCTAAGGCACAGGATGACTGGGCCTCCCATTCTGGAGGCCCAGGAGCTCCTGGAGCCACAATGCTCACATTAAGTCCACGCAGAGGATAAGCAAGTTTCACAGCTAAGCAAACCAGTAGGGGAGTTGCGGCAAGAACAAAACATGGAGACTTGATCTGTGCTCGGGCGGGACGGACTGACAACGTATGTGATGCTTTCGCTGCTGAAGCTGTAGCTATGTCACATGCGATCAACTTGGCAGCAGAGCTAGGTATGGTTCGAGTGGAGTTTGAGACCGACTCGCAACTTCTCGAGGAGGCACTGGACCTGCGTAGGGTGGATTCCTCGGCCTACGCAGCGGTGATTGAAGACATGAAATACCAGTTAAAGATTTGGTTTTCTCATTTTAACATCGCTGTTTGCCGGCGTAGCGCGAACTCTGTCGCTCATGAGCTTGCTAGTCTTGGTCGTTTATGTGATTCAGCCCACTGTATGCAGTGGGATACGGATGTACCAGCCCAAGTGGGCGCATGTGTGTTGGGTGATATGCCCGCACGTTGAGTAATAAAGCTATGTTGCTTTCAAAAAAAAACCAGTACTGCCAGTACTTACTACAGAGCATATTTCAGAACCACTTGAACTAAACTGCAAGGTAAATGACTCTCAACACATGTTTCAGAAGATCGGTTGGACAATGCAGGGAACACTCTCTATGATCTTACAGGAGATAAGTCGATGCAGAAGCAGATCCATGCCGCCAGCAGAAGAACCGAAGCGCAGATCAGTAGTGCAGATACTTTGGCAAAAAGGTGAAAACATCCAGGCACTTCGATCACAACATCCCCGATGGAGTTCACTTCATTAGCATGCGCATGCCCCTGAGAAGCATCCTATCTTCTTCATTAAGCTCGTCCTCGTACACACCATCAAGGTAGCGGGAAGGATCACAGTAGTCATCGTAATCTTCCGAGTCAAGCTCATAGTCAGAACCAGATCCCATATAATCACCCAAAAAGGACCCTGAATCCGCCCAGACAGGCTCCTGGACCTCGAAGTCATAATCATCAGTTGAGTCATTTGGAAGCCTCACTGTGCTTATCCTGCCACACTTTGCGCGCAGGGCGTCATCCATGTCGACGTTGAAGCAATGACGAATGTCAAGGGACTCCAGGTGGCGGCAATTGTCCAGGATAGCTGCCAGTCCTTTATTGGTGAGGCAATTGCCAAACAGCTGCAAAGACCGTAACTCATGCATAGTTGCAATCCCCAGGGCTTCATCGTCTTTGTCGTACCCACTGGCTTCAAAATCATAGAACACGTCCTTACTCAGTCTGAAGCGCTTCAGTTGTGGGCATGCCCTGCCAACAACCCCAAACACACCACCCTCACCCACATTTGCACATAATGAAAGCTCAAGCTCCTCAAGCAACGGGAACTTCACTATTGCCTCTTGAAGTCCTTCATCCTCAAAATTATAACAAGAAATGAGGCGAAGACTCTTGAGAGATGGTGCCCTGCAAATATAGCACTTGGATTTCAATAACCAACGAATATGACATGCGTATAGAAAGGCATAAGCATGCCGTGTCAAACAGGTAGCTAGAGAGTATGTTTTGACAGGCTTGCATAGCACGGATATAACATTTCAAAAATTCAGATAATTGCACAGCAATAGCATCATAGGACATAGATACAGATTTAAGAAGCAATGTAGGCATGTAGCGAGAATTCACTAAATGATTAACTGTTAGATTTGACAGAAATTTCAGGGATACTGACTTGTGGATGCCTGCAATAGTAGGTTGCAAATTAGGAAAAATTATGCACTCTGGTATATGAAATCAGTTTAGTTCGTTCTATTCAACAATTAACATAATTAAAATCACTGCCAATTCGACTGTTTCACTGGCAAACGCTCAGAAGCCCAAAACAGATAACTCCCAACTGCACCCTGTTTCAAACCAAACCAAAGAGTACTTCCCCGTTGTATCAAGAAACCAATGTGAAGAACTCGGCTGAGATCATCACTACCAGACCAATGCATAGGTTGATGACACGACATCATTTTTGGGTTGGAGGAAATTCACCATTCATTTTGAATGGGGTGGGCACAGAGGAATAGGTCAATGTGCATGTCGCAGGGCATATAATTTAACCGTGTGAAGACAAGTAGATCGTCGATTATCTGAAGGTGGCTAAATGTTGTGATAAGAAAAATTCAGCAGAGTAAAACTTGAGGCAATGTGATAATCATCTGTTTATTGGAAACTTCCCGTGGTTTACCCATAAATCCACATATGCTTCTATTTGTAAGTCACCCATCCCTTCTTCCTTGCCAATTAAGTAACACCAAATTTTAAAAAGGTGCAGAGAAAATGAAGGAGTATGGTGTACCGAGCAATGCATTGTGGCAAGTTTCTTCTAGCGCACTTCGTCTTTACGAAACTAAGATATAAAAAAGTTACTGTCTTCACAGAAATATATACAAATTCAAGAACATAACTAATGTTATAAGTCTATAAACATTGGTTAGCTTCGAACTTCTGTTGTCTCTGTTCTCTGGGCTCGTTTATCTGGTAGTTAGTGTGTGAGGCGGCTGACATTGTAATGCCCTGATTTCACTAATAGAAATTTGGGGGAACCCTGTTTAAAGAAGTCTAAAAAACATGATAAAGTGTAATACGAAAGAGGATCTATAAGCATCATATCAGGACATAATTTCTAGTTGCATCCCATGTGACCACCACCTCGTGTGCGGCTGTATCTTCACCAACCAAGAACCGAACGAAAGTCCCTAAATTTGGGGTTTTGAGGGTTTGTGGGAGGGAGGGGGATCCAAAATCTCACTGGTCGGCGAGGTAGAGGAGGAGGTCGTGGTCGCAGGCGTACTCGCCCCAGAACGCCTCGCACCTCCCCGCGCTGCGGCGGACGGCGGCCTGCGCCATCCCGGGGAAGTTGAGCTCGTGCTCGAGGTCGGCGTGGCCTAGCATGTTGATGCGGCGCCACAGCTCGGGCTCGTCGCGGGCGGCGCCGCGCCAGGAGCGGCACACCTGGCTGGGCCCCATCAGGATGTCGACGTGGTCGAGCTTGTGGAGGATGGCCGAGATCGCGTCCAGCGGCAGCTCCGCCCAGTTCCTCGTCTCCTCCGCCGGCACCGGCGCCGTCGGCGGATGGCGGCCGCGTCGCCCGTCTCGACGGCGGCGTGACGAGGAGGAAGACGGCATCGCGCTGGGCGGCTGGGAGAGGGTTAGGGTTCTGGGGAGGAAGGCGCGGGAATGGTGGACAGTTCTTTTTCTCGAGGAGAACGATGGACAGTTTGGGGAGGAGTGGTGAGAAAATCGGTGCTGAGTGGAGAAGAAACTCGGGCAATCCTAAAACAAGAACAACTTGACCATGATGGCGCGCGTTGCTATGCCCATCAATTTTATAATAGAATGATGAAATATCATGTAATTTTTTTAAATATAAAATATAGAAATTAAACTTGCATGAACTAACCCGTATATTAGACAATGGTAAAAAATGTAATATTGCGATTGTCTCGGGAAATATAATTAGTCAAGTGATTGCTCTAGCTTTTAAATGAATAGTGTCTATGAAAGATATCTTGGAAACAAAAACATGAATAAGTAACATAGGTTTAGAGAACATACATGATAGTCAATAGCACAATTGGTAAGATAAATTAATCGGGCAATCTTTTCTGTTTAATTAATCGATGAGACAAATCTTTTATCGTTGTTTAAAAAATAGTGTCACTTCCCCTAAAAAAAGAATTAGCGATGCTTGATTGCCATATTGGTAGACCTTCTCATTGTTGCCACGCGCACGTGAGGGAGTTAGGCAGTGGGGCGTCAATGTTGTGTGGCTCTGCGACGCCAACACGAGCAACATTTTTTTTTAAAAAAACACCGTCTATTGCAAAATGTTTTGGGGAATACAGATAATAGATGGTGGAGATGTTAGCCAGACAAGATGGCCCGCCCACAAAGAAGACACGACTTTCACAAGATTGTGAGCCTCAACATTTAAACCTATAAAAATGCTAGCCAACTTGCCTCCATAGAGCTCTCGCGATTAGGCTGTTCCTGACCGTCCGATCATGCTGCGTTTCCCACCTCTTCTTCCCCGAGCCGTTAGATATTGACTGAATGTTTTACCTCGTTTCGTTTTTCACGTGTGTATGACCAGTGGGCCAGTTCATCGATGGGTCCACTGTGCGTTGGCTGGGTGCGGAGCTATAGGGTGCGATTGGTTGTTCCTCAGGGAGAGCCCATTGGGCACAACTGCAGCCCTAGCCTCAATCCACAGCCGCCATGCCCTCACTCCTCCTCCTCGCTACCACTCCCTTCCTGCTCCTCCTCGCGGCCGCACTCTCTCCCTCCTCACCACGGCACCCATAGGCGGCTCCCTCCTCACCATGGCCCCACCATAGGCGGCTCATGCGGTGGTGGAACGGACGGCGGCCTCAGCGTGTGGGCGGCGGCGGCGGCGTATCTGGTGAACGAGCCCGCACCTCCCTGCCCTCCTCATCACCACCCCTTCCCTCCTCGGCTTAATGGGAGGTTCGCCGGGCATGCCGCCTCTTCTGCCCAGCAGGACGAGCACGAGGTGAGCACCGGGAGCAGTGTCACACCCTCCATAGCTGAGCATACCTAGAACGGGGCAAGTTTTTTGTTGCACAATGGTTATCCCTCTTCAGTTAGTCTGAATATGACTTGTTTCTTGTTGAAGGGTTGTTCCCTTCAGTATTGAAGAATTATTGATGGAAGGTTCTTTTTTGCAGCTTTTCATGTTGTCTCAACTCTCAATGCAGTGTAGAAGTTGATTGAGATGCCTCTCTGAATCTCTGATATGATGTTTTGCTTCCTCTGAAATAGTGATCAGAATGTAAATTTTCAAGGAAAATACCATTCGGTTCATACTAAGAAATTGGCAAGATTTAGTTACATGGATATCAAATTTTAAGACTAAGCTTCGCTCAATCCATCTCTCTCTCTGTTGCCTACCGCCACACGCGGATGGTAGTGGTTCAGTTTCCTGTAACATTTAGCATCTCTACATTTTAATCCTGTATAGCTGGATCCAAAAAAAATATAGAGGTCAAGGTCTATTTAGTATTAGTTTGATGGCTTAATTTGCAAGAGAAATGAAGTGTATAGTTTATGATTCTTAATTTTTCTTCAGTTGTTTTTGGTTGAATTGCTTACCTAGGCATTCGTATTTTGTTACACGAATCTGCAGTATGCTCTTATGCTTTTAGCCATACCCATCTCATTTTGTTTTTTGGTATAATTGCCTACCTAGGCATAAAAATGGGATCTGCACACGTCTTATTTAGATCCCTGGGTTCTCAGCCATGTTGACTTCTGAATAGTTATTCATTGATGTTTTCTTATGTTCTTTTGTTAGCACAGGTGCATTAGTTAGGTATGCATGTATGTAAGGAAAATTTGTTAGCGATGATTCAGTTGTTTTGGTTCAGTTTGAAGGGCACTCCAGGCTTAAGATCTTTAGTTTCATTAGAACTACCAATTACTTTGCTTAGCTGCCTTGCCGCTGGTGGCAGGTTTTACTTTGTGAGGTGTAGGTTCTGCTGCCGGTGACACCTCATGAGTTTCTTTTTAATTTGAATTAGTAATCACACAATTGAATTTATATTTCTATCAGCATAATTTCATGTCCCCTTTCCTATTTTCTGCAGGTACACATGAATCTATGATCCAGATTCTAGCTACACCCTTTACTACAACGATCTCAAGCTTTACTGAAAAGTGTACTGTTTATATAGTTGATATCTTTAATTCATATGGTCGTCCGCTGGATGATCACTGGTGTTCGGTTCATACGGTGACTGGCTAGAAGCTTGCTGTTATGTTTGGTTCATATGGTGGTCGACTGGAAGCTCGCAGTCTGAATGATCTCATTGTCTATGGCCGCCAATACACACTTTTCATTACTACCAGCCAGGTCTTCTCAGAGTGATTGAATAAATTCCATTCCTTTGTGCTGCATTTTACCTTCCATGGTTTTTGCTCAAAATGGCATAATATGCCACTTGCACCACCATTGGTCTTTGAAATTTAGTTACTCCAGTTTTTCATAGATAACAATTGTGTAGCCTTTGTCCTTTCCAGTTACCATTACCATTTTTGTGATGATACTTCACTAGAAATTTGTTTGGTACTCATCTAAAAATAGATTCATAATGAGGTCACTTTTGCAATGCATGGGAGTAAAGTTTTTTTCGCATCCGCGGTTATATATGTTTAGTCATTTGTATTGAAAAGTCAGTGCATCTTGGTTGTTTCTGTAGTTGATCCAGGAGGTTCTTGGTTGCTTGGTATTTTTGCTACATGTGCAGTACTATAATATGCCAACCCATATAAACGATGAAGTATATTCTGTTTCGTAGATGAGCAAAGTTTGCGGCATGCATAGTATATATATGTTTTCTTATAAATATATGTATGCCATTAACTGCTATCATTTCGTTTTATAGGGGTTCATGGGCCATCATGATGATATACTTGGTTCTTTAAAGAAGAATGGTAAGAACTAAGGAGGGTTGTCTTGTCCAAGAGCTCTACCGCGATGGCATCGCCACTCAGTGATGCCTCAGCAGGAAGGCTAATCGCGGGGAGGCGTGACATGGGTGGACTAAAAAGCTAATTTGGTGCCCTCTCTCTTTGCCTCTTGTTTCCTCCAGCACCTTGATTTTGATGGTTAATATATTGACTTTCTAAACATCTTTAATTTATAAGGAATATAGTAGTTATATGCTTTTCATTTATGATAGAGAGATTGAACCTAGGTGTCTTGCTTGCTGGTTTGCAGGAGGCCCCCCTGTCTGCTGTCAAATGTGGAACGCCTTTATGTCCTGATCATGTGAAAAGGTACCCTATTGCAGTTTCTCTGTCTTCACGAATTACTATCGAACTGTAAGCCTGTTCTGAACTCTAAGCCCCATGTAAATCTGATGGAAGATCGGGCCATTTAATTTGAACCAAAAGGGTAATATACTCTCGATTGCTTGAATCTGTCCAGACCTGAAAAATATATATACTTTGAAAGCTTGAAATATGAGTATGTAACTGAAGTAGTAGACATTTCTTGTTCTTGGTCGTCACAGTTTTTGTTTATTCCATTAAAAAGAGATGGATTACAATTACTTGACACACCCACCCACACCCGGGCACAAGGTCTGTTAGTCCTTTAAATTGATTATATATGACATAAAAAGAGGCTGGAGCATAGATTGGGGTGACATAAATATATGAATTGTTCAGAAAATAACAAATGGAACTCCCGGACACTGCCACCTCTGCATCCACCTTGCTCCGCATAGCAGCATGTGTGTGAAAGCGGGGACAGGTGACCACGAGCAGATGGCGTGAGCGGCAACGGCAACATGCACGGTGCACAAAGTTCGGTAAGATGGGCGTGACCTCCCCGTAGGCGTTTTAGGATGGCGTGTATAACGGCTTGGAACGTGCCTGCTCGACACACAGAAGGTATGCCTCGGAGCACGCCGGCGGCAACATGCACTGCGAGGCCCAAAGCAACCCAGCCAGTACAGAGCCCCTCCGTACAGGAGGAACCCTGCCACCGACGGAGCAAGCAACGGCGACGCGTATGAGAGCTCAGCCATGGTGGCCCGCGCGCCGTACGGGAGGATCACGTTCGTGCTAGAGGGAAGCAACGAGCACATCGGCGGCAAAAGGAGGTGTCCAGGATCTGCACCGACACAAGGTGTCTCCGCATAGCAGCATGTGTGCGGCGGCGTGGACAGGTAACCACATGCAGATTTTGAGGAGCGGCACGAGCATCAAGCAATGGTTGATGCCAAGGTGAGCTTCCCCTCCGCTCCTGACCGCTCCCTCTCTCTCTCTCAATAATCTCCTCCTGATGTCGCTATTTATGCATCTCGATATGTTATTGGTGTTCTTCTGATTTGCAGGGATTATAGCAAGCAACTCTAGGTGGGTGAGTTCTTTCTTCTTGCATGAAATTGTTCTACTGATTCCTCAATGCTCTGTTCATGACTTTGTTCTTGTTTTATCCTTTTTTTACTTTCCAATTTCTATGCAATGGATATTGATTGTGGTAGTTTAGATAGCACCTTGTATTGCTTTGGTTTTAATAAAGTAAACTAGAGCAGTGGTATGTGCATGTTCAAATAATAATGGAAAATATTGTTTTTTTCGTGCTACAAAATATATCTCAAAACCTTCCCCATTTTTGTTTCTAGAGGACAAAGGACATCTTGCATTAGTTAGCTTTTTTTACAGTTCCTATTCATTGAACTGTATGCAGTTTTCAGCTAGACCTCATTTCACAGTTCCTAATGCTTTTCTTTTTCTCTCTGGACTTGCAAAGTGATTTTCATCTGTTTTTTCTTTGCGTTGTGCTCAGGTAGTGTTCATTACTAAGTTCAAAGTGTGCTCAGATTATCTATCAGATTGTGAAATTCACTTTTTTTATAAGCCTGTCCTTAGGTACACTGGAGAGATAAAGTTCAATCAACAGTACAAACTTCTATTGATTAGGTTCATTGTTAAGTTCAGATATAATTATGTGTCTTGAATTCTTGTTATTTTCCATTTCTTATAGGAAATAAATCATCAGTGGCATACTTTGTTTGCCATATTGTTTTGGTTATAGATTTAAAGTGACCTTAACCCAAACATCTGAAAATGAAATTAAAGTATGTACAGAGAGAATGTGTAGGCATGAACTCCGGTATGCCTATTGTGAGTGAGACCGCTTTTACTTTGCTTCAAATATAGTAGATGCGGGGAATGGTGCTCTTACATACAACCTTCAGAGATGTATATGTAGCCATTTCCTCTGTACAAAGGAATGGTATTTTAGTTGGTTGTGAGTTTCATTGCTGGAGAGGACCGATGATCTTCGTTTGCAAGTATATCTTCAGGTACCTATGTATTATTCTCATGCTCCCCTTGTTTGGGCGATCTACCTAGTCTATGCATGGACATGTAGTATTGCCATGTTCTCCTTGTTCATGCATCATCCAACCTTGCTACAAATTGATGTTCTGTTGCTCTACGTACTGGTGTTATAGACTGCCATTTGTTTTGTCGAACAGTGTGCCAAACTGATTTTCCATTACTCTATGTACTGGTGTTACAGACTACTATTTGTTTTGTCTGGTTAGTGAGTAATTCATTTGGTTATGCCCTTTTCCTTTTTCAGCTATCATTTGCCAACCTCTTCATTATCTAACTATATACATGTGTTGACATATGCGGTCATCGGGGGCGGCTGTATTATCTAACAATTTTGGTTGAAGACTCCTGGGATTTACCATTGCGAAATCATGTGATAAGAGGTGTTCCAGGAATTCTTTTGAAAAGCATGTGTATACAGGCCATGTGACTCACTATCATTTTTTGTCTTTGTGATTTGCTGAAAAGTTCTTAGAATGTTTGATTGGTTTCAACTCAGATGAAGTTGTTAGGATGATTAGGTTGTAGCTTCTGGGAAATGTAATGGATTCAGATAGATTCTGGAGTCGTGCAACCCTTTGTACTGTGTGTTCATCATTCTTGCTGACTTTCTTCATGCAGCACCACCTTTTGTTTTAAGAATAACTTCTGTTTCACAACCACCTTAGTTTACACCTATGTCTACCAAGGAAGACGACACAGTGGTGGAGAAGAATTCACAGCTAACATGGCCCTATGTTACCTGAATAAGATAACAAAGTACCCATCATTTTACATGTTAAAGGATTTGAATTATCACCTGAAGTAGTTGCTAAAACCTACATCTACAAAGTCAAATATTTTCAAAACACTTCGGGTTTGACATGGTCCTTGCATTTGCTTAAACATAAAATTACTGAACAATGCAAATATTTTCAACGCAAACATGGTTTCAAATGGGTTAATAGAAATACTCCTTTAAAAAAGGCCTCCTTAAATGGTTCCTACTCTCTCTGTTTCTAAATATAAGTCTTTTTAGACATTTCAAATGAACTACAACATATAGATGTATGTAGACTTATTTTAGAATGTAGATTCATTTATTTTGCTCCGTATGTAGTCACTTGTTGGAATATCTAAAAATGACTTATATTTGAGAACCAGAGGGAGAATATTCTATTAGATATACATATATATTTTAGCACCAGTATATGTATTTTTTTAACAAAATTTTTAACACATGTAGAAATATGTGTTTCTTTTATACATAAGCATGTAAATTCTTTTCTTGCGTATTTGCCCGGACAAAAAGAGTACTAAAAGGATAGACATATTCTCAACATGAAAAATGTGTATATATATCTCATTGACACAACAAGAGCCACTTTTTATCGTATGTACTTGCCTACAGCTAAACTAACTATAACATATATTTTGTTTTAAATGGAACTCTGTGCTATCAAATTAAAATGTGTATATACATCTCATTATAGACAACAATCCACCAGTTTTCCTATTAAAGGGTATTAAATCATGGATATTTTTTTCATCACGCACATGGGTTTAGCATGGCGCAACAGGTCCACTGGTCTATACATCTTATACAATTTTTTTAACTTAGGTTTCTCATCATGATGATCATACTTTCAAACTAAGACAATGCTTCCTTAGGTTATACAAGTATTTTCTTTTTCCAAACTCAGTTTTCACAAGGTGATAAATATATTTCAATATATCATGGTTTAACACATGGACCTTTCAAAATGAAACTATTTTCATTGACAACATGGCTTTAGCAGGTCTCTGCGCCATTTGGCGCAATGGGTCAACTAGTTACTATCAAAGGCAGAAGATAATGCCCCGCTCACACGCAGCTACCTAATTTTTTATTTGAGAAACAACTTTTTTTAGCAAAATTTAGGAAACAGCTACTTACGTTTGTGTTTCATATACACTTTTGTATGCTTAAGCTAGTCCACCGGTCCAAGAAACAATCCAGGCCCAATCAACCACAAGTGAAGTAGATAGTTCCGTGGAGCAGCAGCCCAAGAGATATCCAGGCAGGCGATCGTACGGCTAGCAACGCCAAAGCTTTCTGGAGGCTCCCAGCTCGCCCTGTTATACTGTTTAGTAATTTCGTCTGCTTGATGGGTTCTGAACCGTTTGATCATCAAGCAATCAGATGACCTCGGCCATTGGATCTGAGAGTGACACTGTAGGAATGAATAGTGATAGAAAATGCGTGCCACCGTGAGTAATTTCAGTGCCCCGCCGAGGGCATTTTAGACATTTCGCATACCCTATAAAAAGGAAGCAGCAGCAACTGAAAACCTAGCTGCTTCCTCGTGCGGTCGCGTCCCCTTCCCCCGTCCTCCTGCATCCCAGCCCCCACCTCGCCGCCGCCACCAACACCGAGCCATTCCGGCGAGTTCCCTTGACGGTGCTTCCTTCCAACCGGCCGCAAGCGCTCGCGCGCGACCCCTCCCCACGGCTAGGGTTTTGACTGCCTCCAACTCCGACACGGTGAGCTCTGCTCTTCCCTCGATTCATGCCCTCTCCCCTTCTTCCTTCTCTCCGGCCGCAACGAGAAAATTGGATATTTGCCACTTTCAATACGTGACTTCTCAAAATTGCCACTTTCAAGATGTGCTTCGCAAAATTGCCACTTTGCTCATTGACTCCTTGATTACCATACCACTTCCCTTCTTTTAGTGATTTTCTTTTTTCCTTTTCCATTTGTAAGCACGAGAAAAGACTAAACTACCCCTAATTCTATACATGTACGTACTATCCACGTTCTAATTGATACTAATTGATACGAGAGCGCACCAGCCGCCAAGAATACCGAGTGTGTTGCACTGTTGCATCATCGATCTCCTCGGCGCAGGGTGCCGCAGATGGCTTAGACGTCGCGTGCCGTCGATCTTCTCAATGTCCCTTGCCAGCGATCTCGTCATCGCCGTGTGCCGCTGTTCTCGTCGCCGCGTTCATGGATTCTGGACGATATCGTATTGAGCCTTATCCTGCTTTGTTCAAAAATCTGTAGCGGTTGATCTCTCCTTACACGGCTCATTAACAAAGCACTGCATCATGTGAGTATGGAATCTGTGGAAACTACAATCGTGAGTCCTAAACTGCTCCCTGCTAGGTGAAACGATAGCCTACATCTACAGTTTACATCTAATTCTTGATAGCCTATATCTAAATCAAGAAAGGGTGGGAAAGGTCATTGTTATCTGGCATTGATGGGCTGCCAATTTACATGTACAGTTTACTATTTATCTTTGATAATTTCTAATAACATAAGTTGGTCTGACAATGATGGGAGCAGTACTAGATATAGTAAGAATGCAAAAAAGGAAAGTGATGTGTATTCGCTAAAGTAGAAAGAGCAGAGTCGTCACAACCACTAATTCAACAGAGCTGAACCTTGAAAGACTCGTTTCTTCCTGAAATCATAATGAGAGGTAAACGTTATCCTAATTGTAAAGGCAGTAGAATTTTGAAATGGTAGAATTTCTGAATCACCATGCATTAATGAAGAAGGGAAATAGTAAACAATCTAGAGGAATTTATGTTCCTCTACATATATGCTTTGTAAAAATCTGATCGTGACTTTTGACATGTTTATGACCGCTAACCCAAACTTGTGTTCATGTTTTCTTAATTGTTTCAAGTAGGCATGACCCAGAGGCAACACTTATTTTAGAAGTCGATTGGGATAACTTGCAGATTGTGGAGACACATGATGACGAAGGTAGAATTGAACTACTGAGTAGGATCAGTTATGTGAGATTTTGGGCTTGCAGGAGGAAGAAGAGAAAAAAGATAAGAGTGAACCAAAGGGTCGTAGAATGGTTGAGCAGGGCAGTGATAATGATGGTGTTGCCATTCCTGTTAGTGATGCCATACCAAATGAGCTAGTGATTACATATGATAAGGACCACCCAAAAATGTACCTTGGCACAATGTACCCATCAATGAAGGAATTTAGGTTAGCAGTGAGGCAATTTTCCATCAATGAGGAGTTTGATATAGGCACGGAGAAGTCGGATAAAAAGAGATTTAGAGGGTTCTACAAGTGAAGTGAGGATTGTCCTTGGAGGATTGTTGGGCAGCAGGGTGAAGACCATAACGCCATCGCAATACTGTGTAGCTGACAAGGCTGTGAGTATCCTCAGGAATTCACCTAAGATGGGTGCTAAAGAATTACAGAAAAAGTTGCAAGAACAACACAAAGTCACGATTCTATATGACACGGTCTGGAGGGGGAAAGAAAACGCTCTTGCAAAGGTTTATGGTAAATGGGAAGAGAGCTTTGAGATGTTATATAAATGGAAGGCTGAGGTACTGAAGAGGTCACCTGGAAGTGTTGTGGAGATTGAAGTACTGGAAATAGATGGTAATGTGTATTTTCATCGTTTTTTTTGGTGCACTTAAACCATGCATTGATGGCTTTTTGGAAGGACGTAGACCACATCTGAGTATAGATTCTACTGCATTGAATGGAAGGTAGAATTGCCATTTAGCCTCAGCTACGGCAGTTGATGGTCACAATTGGATGTATCCACTTGCTTTTGGGTTCATTGCATCTGAGACAGAAGACAATTGGACGTGGTTTATGAATCAACTTAAGATGGCAATAGGAGATCCTCCACTTCTTGCACTGTGCACAGATGCTTGCAAAGTCTTGGAGAATGCGGTGAAGAATGTATTTACCAATGCTGAACAAAGGAAATGTTTTATGAAGAATTTTTCAAAAAGGTTCCATGGCTTTGGAAGGATGTATCCTGCAGCAAGGGCTTATAGGGAAGATGTGTTCACTGAACATATAACAACAATCATTAAACAATCAGATGACATATGGAAATGGTTGAGTCAGTACCACACTCTAAAGTGGATGAGGTGTGTCTTCAATCCAGATATCAAGCGTGATATATCACTAATAATGTAGCAGAGGTTTTTAACAACTGGATTCAAGACATTAAAGATTTACCTATTGCTGAACTAGCTGATAAGATTAGAGAGATGATCATGCTTTTGTGGAGGAAGAGGAGAAGGCTTGGAGAAAGGCTACCACCTGGACGGATACTACCGGCAATTATGGTTCAGCTGAGAGCAAATACTAGAGGTTTGGGGCACTTGAAAGTAGTGGAATCTGCTAATTGGAGTGCAGAGGTGTGGGATAATAGTAAGAACTATGAAAGGCATGTCGTGAAGCTAAATCAGTAGACCTGTACTTGTCTTGAATGGCAGCACACTGGTAAGCCATGTCAACATGTCTTGGCCTTTGTGACATCACAAAAGACAGTAAATCATGAACAATTTGTGCATGAGTACTACTCTATGGACAGATTCAAGGCTGCTTATGGGAGAGAGATTGAGCCAATGACAGATAAATCACAATGGTCACATGTGGAGCTACCATTTGTTGTGGGGGCACCACTTGTGAAAAGAGATAAAGGAAGACGAAGGAAATGGAGGATCAAAGGATGTCTTGAAGGTGGCCAGAAGAAAAAAGGTGCCAATGATGCTCCCAAGGATGATAGCACTGCTCCCACCAATTCTAAGGGGGAAAATGATTAGAGGGCCAGTGACTTGCAAGAAATGTGGCAAAAAGGGTCATAGGCAAGCTAGTTACAAGTGTCCACTCAATGGAACCAAAAAAAGGCAAGTGTTTTTCTTTCAGTCAAAGCTTAAATTATCACATCATGCCAAAAAAAATTGTTGAATTGCAGGAAGAGGAAGCCTATAAAGAACAGTACAAAAGCTAGGCCAGCTGAACCTAGCACCCCACAAAGACCTACTAGAGAACAAATATTGCTGGACAGTCCAAGCATGGTCACTAGAAGGTAAGCTGCAATGACAAATATCTCTATGTTCCGCAATGTCCAGATGGGGAACAAAAATACTTTGTCTATATACATCCGTATGTGGTAGTCCATTTGAAATCCTTAAAAGACAAATATTTAGGAACGGAGGGAGTAGAAGTGAACTTACTAGTAGTTTTACTCAGTATGTTGCTTATGTGAGATATGAACTCACAATTTCAATGAGCTTGGAACTCAAAATTTAAGTGAGTCGTGAGATGCAACAAATTATGTCTAGTTTATGTCTCATTATTATTCTTCTCATGTCGACGTACTGTGTGGATATATAGCTGATTATACTTAGTTTTTGTCATTTACAGTATGGTTGTTCCAACATTTTGTTCTGGTTAATACACTCATATTGTAGAAATTTGTAGTCTGCTGTGTGGATATAAATATCCAACATTTAGTTAGCACAGTTTTTCTCATGTTCAGATTAAGATGTAAAAAAAACTTCCAGTGCTCGCCCTTCTCATGATCTTCACTTTCCATTCAGGGAAAACAAATGAATCTTTGCCTACGTTATTTGAGCACAAGAAATACAGTGGTGTGTGACAGCAGTCCAAAAAGGTTCAACAATAAAATCCGGAATGCTCTACGGACACAGCTAGAGAACATCCTTCAAACAAAACGAGAGCATATCAGGTACAGTCATATAACCAGCAGTACATTTGGGAAAATCTTGCATTCTGACTAAAATTTAGGACATTTGAGAACATCTTGCATTCTAACAAAAATTCAGATAGGAAAAGGGATACTGAAGCAACCCAGGGAACTGAAAAATAGTACTATATCATACATCTGGTGATATACTATCATGGTTTTAAATGCCATAAAATAATATTGCATGAATCCTAACACAACAATCTAAAACAATTCTATTTCTCTGCAGTCAGAACAAATGTACGCACTCTCACTCTCCAAAACAATCTGGGCAAACTTCTCTGCATAACACTACCAATTTCTCCTACTTTCTCAAACATATATGCACAAGCGTCCAAAGGAACTCCCGCCGGCCGACAACAACTCCTCCATGGCCATGTGCCCATCTCCCTCCACCTCCTCATCCTCCTGGGATGCGCCCTCCCGCCTCCTCATCCCAGCCGAGCGGTGAAACCGGGACAAGCGGTGCGAGCACCGAGCAGGCGGCCGGACTGAGCGGCTATGGCGTGCGGGCACAAGGGCGAGCAGCGATAGCGGTCGCGCCGAGCAAGCGACGATGGCGACCGGGCAAGTGGCGTTGGCAAGGTGTTTGTGTGGCTTGTTCTTTCCTGTTCTCGAACAAGAACACCAGATGCAGATAATCAGATCTCAGTACGTGTACTGTGTACATAGAATCAGGGGTGGTTTGGTCTTTTTCTGTGCTTATAAATGGAAAAGGGAAAAAGAAAATCACTAAAATGTGGGAAGTAGCATAGTAATCGAGGAGCCAACGAGCAAAGTGGCAATTTTGCGAAGCCAATCTTGAAAGTGGCAATTTTGAGAAGCCACATATTGAAAGTGGCAAATATCCAATTTTCTCCTTTTTCGGGGAGAACGATGGATAGTTTGGGGGAGGAGTGGCGAGAAAATTGGTGCTGAGTGGAGAAGAAACTCAGGCAATCCTAAAACAAGAACCTAGCTCCCACATCGATTTGAATCATCCGGCCGTCCATTTCGTCTGCTTGATAGGTTTTGAACCATTCGATCAAGCCATTGGATGACCTCGACCATTGGATCTGAGAGTGACACTGTAGGGAATGAACAGTGCCCCTTCGAGGGCATTTTAGACATTTTGCATACCCTTTAAAAAGGAAGCAGCAACAACTGAAAACCTAGCTGCTTCCTTGCGCGGTCGCGTCCCCTTCCCCCGTCCTCCTGCATCCCAGCCCCCACCTCGCCGTCGCTACCAACACCGAGCCGTTCCGGCGAGTTCCGGCGGCCCTTGCCGGAGCGCAACACACCCTTGAGCTCCCTTGACGGTGCTTCCTTCCAACCGGCTGCAAGCGCTCGCGCGCAACCCCTCCCCACGGCTAGGGTTTTGACTGCCTCCAACTCCGACACGGTGAGCTCTCCTCTTCCCTCGATTCATGCCCTCTCCCCTTCTTCCTTCTCTCCCCGCCCCACTCACTTATTTCTTTGATTCGGTGCAGCATCCACTCTCCTCCATGGATGAGGACGACCACCATGGCCTGCACATGGTCGAGCTCGTCATCATTTTCTCTGGTGCGATGCTGGGCCAATGACCTCCACCTCCACGGCTCCTAGCTCGGTTAAGCACTGCCATCCCCATGGCTATTTCACTTTCCAGAGCCTCCTTCTCTTATCTTTTGTGTGTGTGTGCTCATGAAGCTTGTCTTCTCCATGGACGAACCTCAACAGGCAACAACAAGCTATCTCAAGGGAGGGGATTCTCAAGTCACCCCACTTCCAATCCATGGACGCCATCCTCAAGGACCAAGATGACGACGACCAGGAAGGAAGGAGCCCACACCTGACCCCGACGACAGCAGTCGACCACAACCTCCCTCTCTAATGAGTGAGCCCATCTCCTACCTCTGGCTCCTGATCTTTCTCTTGTGCTGCTCTAGGTAGGTAGTACCATATGCTCTGTTTCATGGCTATGTGTGGGTTACTTAGTCAGTGCTTGATGTGCTTCTGTGCTGGGTCGAGTCCAATTAGCTACTGCTCATTATTGTAAGATTATACTCTTGTATCATATCATGGGAAAGATTATTTTCCCTATCCATTGTCACCTCAAGATCACTTACTTGTTTGTTTGATATATTCGGAGTTGTAGACACCCTCCATGGATGAGGACGACGACCAAGGCATCCATGGTCGAGAGCTCGACGGCTCCTTGGGTAAGCAGCACCCCCACATGGTCGCTTTAGTTTTCAAAGCCTTGTTTTTTGTTTGTGTGGGATGGAAATGTGTGAGCTTTATATGGCACAAGGGTGTGCGTTCACTCACGAATCATTATATCCTGCACATGGACTATTTAGTTCCTTTTGATATGGTGAGTGTTACTCTGAAGTCTTATATCTTCGATATTAAGAATTTTTGAAGTCTGAACCTCCTATGTATGACGATGTGTATATTGTAAAAGTAGTGTGTTCATGCATATCTATTTTCAAGCCCTTCACTTGCTGACATGAGTGACATATAAGAATCAGAGTCCACTGATGAACAATTAATTATAAATGCATTGTATATCCTTTCTCTTGGGGGAACATGGATGGCTCGATACTACTCTTGCATTTTCTTTATCAATTGTGTAAATTAAAACCACTAGTTTCATATACTTTATGCTTATTCCTTTTAATCTGTAGATGATATAGGAGATTCTGTTGGTGCACTATTGACATGGTTATTGTGTGTGTTTCTTTGCTGAAAAGATATTTCTGGAGTTAGGATCGGAAGTTGCTGGCCACATGGTTGGTCTGCATGATGGTTACATGATCTCAAGATTAATTTTTTAATGTGCTCTTTACTTTGTGTTTCACTAACTGCATGCATATCAAGCTAGGTTCCATTTTGGCAAAATCTACTAATGATTGATGTACTTCTTTACTTTATCTTTTCAGAAACTGCAATGCATATGAAGCCACTTTTCGGGGTGAATTTGAGAGCTATGGTAGGAGCTACAAATGTCTGGCTTTGATCCTCAATTTACTTCTGAATTGCATGATTAGTATTTACATTACAAGGCAAACAAGGTTCTCAACTAGTAGATGATTGCAATGAAGGCACTAACTAATTTAAGATGGGTATGTTCTGAATTATAATTCCACTGGTTTATGAAACTACATAACACTAAAAAAACACTTCTGTGATGATACATCTTTGTCACAGTAGGTCACATTTTCTGTCATGCATGTACATCCATGACGATTTTATGACAGAATGAAGATTGTCATACATGTGCTGTCGTAGAAGTGTTCCATGACAATACTGAAATTATCATCACAAAAGTGTCCACGTCCATGACGATAAATCACGCGTCATGGAAGTGCTTTCTGAAGGAAATATGGCCTAGAGGCAATAATAAAGTTATTATTTATTTCCTTATATCATGATAAATGTTTATTATTCATGCTAGAATTGTATTAACCGGAAATTTATTACATGTGTGAATACATAGACAAAACAGAGTGTCCCTAGTATGCCTCTACTTGACAAGCTCGTTAATCAAAGATGGTTATGTTTCCTGACCATAGACATGTGTTGTCATTTGATAAACAGGATCACTTCATTAGGAGAATGATGTGATGGACAAGACCCATCCGTTAGCTTAGCATTATGATCATTACAGTTTCATTGCTACTGCTTTCTTCATGACTTATACACGTTCCTCAGACTATGAGATTATGCAACTCCCGAATACCGGAGGAACACCTTGTGTGCTATCAAACGTCACAACATAACTGGGTGATTATAAAGATGCTCTACAGGTGTCTTCGAAGGTGTTTGTTGAGTTGGCATAGATCGAGATTAGGATTTGTCACTCCGTGTATCGGAGAGGTATCTCTGGGCCCTCTCGGTAATACTCGTCACTATAAGCCTTGCAAGCATTGTGACTAATGAGTTAGTTACGAGATGAAGTATTACGGAACGAGTAAAGAGACTTGCCGGTAACGAGATTGAACTAGGTATGATGATACCGATGATCAAATCTCGGGCAAGTAACATACCGATGACAAAGGGAACAACATATGTTGTTATGCGGTTTGACCGATAAAGATCTTCGTAGAATATGTAAGAGCCACTATGAGCATCCAGGTTCCGCTATTGGTTATTGACCGGAGATGTGTCTCGATCATGTCTACATAGTTCTCGAACATGTAGGGTCCGCACGCTTAACGTTCGATGACGATTTGTATTATGAGTTATGTGATTTGATGATCGAAGTTTGTTCGGAGTCCCGGATGAGATCATAGACATGATGAGGAGTCTTGAAATGGTCGAGGCGTAAAGATCAATATATTGAAAGGCTATATTCGGACATCAGAAAGGTTCCGAGTGATTCGGGTATTTTTGGAGTACCGGGGAGTTACTGGAATTCACCGGGAGAAGTAATGGGCCTTATTGGGCTTTAGTGGAGAGAGGGGAGAAGGGCCAAGAGGTGGCGCGCGCCTCCCCCTGCCCAAACCGAGTTGGAAAAGGGGTGTGGGGGTGCAGCACCCCTTTCCTTCTCCCTCTCCCTCTCTTTCCTTCTCTCCTACTCCGAATAGGAAAGGGAATCCTACTAGGACTTAGGAGTCCTAGTAGGACTCCCTATGCTTGGCGCGCCCCCTAGGCCGGCTTCCTCCTCCCTCCCTCCTTTATATACGGGGGAGGGGAGCACCCCAAGGACACACAAATTGATCTTTTAGCCATGCGTGATGCCCCCCTCCGCAGTTACACACCTCGGTCATATCGTCATAGTGTTTAGGCGAAGCCCTGCGCCGGTAACTTCATCATCACCGTTGCCACACCGTCGTGCTGATGAAACTCTCCCTCGGCCTCAACTGGATCAAGAGTACGAGAGACGTCATCGAGCTGAACGTGTGCTGAACGCGGAGGTGCCGTACGTTCGGTGCTTGGATCAGTTGGATCGCGAAGACGTCCGACTACATCAACCGCGTTAACTAAATGCTTCTGCTTTCGGTCTACGAGGGTACGTGGACACACTCTCCCCTCTCATTGCACTACTAGGGAAAACCTTATACATATAATCTTAGCAGCAGTGTGGCTCAAAAAGAAGCGCTACTGCTAATTAGCAGTAGCGCGGGCGTGCAAAACTCGCTACTGACATGGCGTTAGCAGTAGTGCGCGTGGAACAACCCGCGCTGCTACAAATATCGACCGACAATGTCCACCAAAATACATTTAGCAGCAGCGCATTGTCACAACAGCAGACAGTCAATGTAGCTGTAACTGCCTGCAGAAATGAGTTGCTACAACAGGCAGTCAATGCAGTTGTAACTGCCTGTAGAAATGATTTTGCTACTAACTTGGTTCTAGCTATCATCAACTGGACGAAGGAAAATCCAGACAAGACGGTACATTATTTCCCGTTGCCCAGTTTCGTCGGGAACAACTCCGTGAACATCAACACCACCGCACCATCACTTGCTCACGCAACCGAGCCTCCTCTCGCACTCGCTCCCGCTCATAGCAGCCCGTCCTCAGTCTCTGGCGCTAGGTGGGCCATCATCTTTGGCTGAGCTTGATGCCCTCACGGTAATTACATGTCGCACCAACACACACACACACACACACACACACACACACACACACACACACACACACACACACATATATATATATATATATAATATTCCATTTTCGTTGCCTTTTGGATGTTTTACGCCACAGACATGTGTTTGCAGGCCGAAGAAGCCCGTGCACCATACTCTACTTGATCAAAGGCCAGAAGGTGGCCGTGGGAAAGGGGATGATAATGAACCCCTTGCATCCCACGTTCCATAACCAGCCGATCCCCGCTGGGCACTTCAGGGTTAACTTGTCCAGTGTGAAATCGGGGCACGAGGATTTGCCTCCTCTAGTACAACATGTGGGAGAGGACGACGAGACCCCGCCGCAGATTGGAAGGTGCAAGGGTTGGGTGCTGCTATGGCCAAAGAATCTTATTCGTCTAGAGACGGCCGAGAGCACACCAATAACCACACATCAACAAGCATGTGCGGAGACCACCACCCCGCCTACGCAATTACCAGCTCCTGTAGTGCCGGGTGAGAGCAACGGACGACGTGAAGAAGGGGATGCAATAGTACTGGCTGATGTAATCGGTCCTGCAGAACAGAGAATGGATGATGAGACGGAGGTCGACCCAATGGGTTTCCTCAATACAAACGCGTATGATTGTGACATAGATATGATGAGTCAACCATATGACGAATCGGGCTATCAGCATGCTAATGAGGATATGGATGATCTGCCCGAGTAGGAACATCGTAGTAGGGATTGCAAGAAGTCTCTCTTCATGAAATCCTCACAGGACATGCCTGAAGATGCCGCCTCAACACAGGCTCAACTAGCCAGGGGTCGTACAGTGCTTAGCCCGGGAACACTAGGGCAGGGGTTAAGGAAGGGTCTGGAAGGTGTGCCCAAGAAAAAGGAGAGGAAGAGATCGGGGAAGATAACTGCCTCCAAACAAGCCAGAGCACATAGCAGCCAGACGATGGATTCTGAAGAGCGTGTACCCGTGAAAGGTGCGACCATGTTCCATCTCACGGGTGAGCCGATGCTACCGCCAAAACCGCTGGAGGAACTATCAGGGGATCTCAGGAGACTGCATGACCATCTGTTGTCGACTGAGAAAAGCCTACTAGCCTCGAAGGATCCAGGATATCTGACATACGCGACTCGTGTGCCTGAGGGGAAGTGCTACATCGACACATGGCCCATGGAGGTGTTCTTCCTATGATTTGACCATATCTTTGAGATGTTTCTGACAAGGCAGCTCAATTATACAATCGTCCGCCTTTTTGCGCTGCATATGAGCTCCGTCATGAAGAGAGAAGAAGTCTCGCAAATCTGTGTGGCAGATCCGTACTACATGCACGAGTCTTTCTTGAGTCTCAGCGACTTTGAGCGTGAAACTGCTAGGGACTACCTCCAAAACTTCATGGTACAGAATAAGGACCAGGAAATTGTCCTCCTGCCTTATCATCCAAAGTAAGTGAATTCCGGACAACCCTTTCGTACATTTCAATCATTCCTTGTCGCCCATATGGAGAATAATTTGAGGTGTCTTTTCCCCACAGCAACGGGCGCGCCGTCCTTATCGTTCTTTACCCGCAAGTCTCCCACGTCGTGTATTCGACCCTTCCAGAGACTACGAGAAGAAGGACTACCCACATAATAAATATTCTAGATGATGCTCTCCAAGGCTTCAGCATTAGAGGTGGCCACATGCAGATCAGGAAACAAAGGAACAAGAAGATGGGTTTCACGCATAAAACTAACTTCTGTTGCATCCAAGTCCCAAAACCAAGCAAGAAAGATGGATTCTACATCCTCCATCTCATGATTGAGTTCAGCACGGATCACCAAAAGCTTCGCATGACAGGCAGAAATGATGATCATATCCACAAGTGGGTAGATTCTCATTGACAAGCGGATTATATACTTAGAAGAGATGACTTCTTTCGCATCCAAAGGGACATTGCGACGATCATCATGAAAGAAGTCGTCGATGAGAAGGGGATGTTCCACCATGGCCCTATATCGCGAGCTGACATCCGAACTCGCATAGGCATGCAACGTCATGACCTGACGCTGTTCAAGATGCTAGGGTCCATCCTGGATGATATGGAAGGATGGAACTTCTAGTGATTTACGATGCTGATGATGATGATATGTATCGGTTGAACTTGTATACTTTCTGTAGCGATGAAACTTTGTGATGTCCACGGTCCCTGCCGAACTTGCGTAACGCTACTTTGTTAGTTTGGGTACGATGACCTGCGTACCTCTAGTTAATTAGTTTGAGTACTGTATGTTGCATCTAGTTGCTAACCCTTTCTTTTTCATGTTGCTCTAGTATATTTTGTTGCATATGATTGTACATCCTCTTGATGAAGATGCATCTCTAACAGGTACCTAGCTTCTTGATGGCGAGATGGCAGTGCTATGTCGTGTACAAAGGGAAGGTTCCGGGGGTGTACAACGAGTGGCCTGAGTGTCAGGCGCAAGTGAATGGGTTCTCGGGCGCCAGCCATAAAGGCTTCAAAAGCAGACAAGAAGGAGAAGCTAGTTGCTTGAGGTTCACGCTAGCGCGAGAGAGGACTCGTAACCGCCGCCTCATGTACTTCATAGTTCCGCTCTCACTCATAGTGATAGCTCTTCTCGCGTATACCTTTGTTTAGATGGATGACATTGTAGTTGCAAGTATTCGAGACTTGCATGTATCGATATTTTCGAGATGATGACAAGATACCACTTTGTGTTGGATGATGATTATGATGAGACTATCTGTATGTATATGCTATGATTATATTTGTGGTCTCACAGCCATTTATATGTGTATCATGATGACATTTGTATGTGCTAAAGATTCTTCTATAAAGCCTGTTCAAATACAAAACAAATATGCAGAAGAAAAAACAAAAACTACTAAAATTAGCAGTAGCGAGTGGAGAAAAGTTAGCATCAGCGTGACAGTAGCAATAGCGCGCACCAGAGAAGCGCGCTATAGCTATTAGCAGCAGCGAGCTCCCGGTAAGAACGCTGCTGCTACTGATATACCTAGAACCCGCGCTGCTTCTAGGCTTTTCCCTAGTAGTGCTGCTATGCATCACCTAGATAGATCTTGCGTGATCGTAGGATTTTTTTTTTGAAATTACCGCGTTCCCCAATGGTGGCATCCGAGCTAGGTCTATGCGTAGATGTTATATGCACAAGTAGAACACAAAGAGTTGTGGGCGATAATAGTCATACTGCTTACCACCAATGTCTTACTTTGATTCGGCGGTATTGTTGGACGAAGCGGCCCGGACCGACATTACATGACCGCGTTCATGAGACTGGTTCTACCGACGTGCTTACGCACATAGGTGGCTGGCGGGTGTCTCTTTCTCCAACTTTAGTTGAATCGAGTTTGACTACGGCCGGTCCTTGTTGAAGGTTAAAACATCACACTTGACGAAAAATCATTGTGGTTTTGATGCGTAGGTAAGAATGGTTCTTGCTAGAAGCCCGTAGCAGCCACGTAAAACTTGCAACAACAAAGTAGAGGACGTCTGATACGTCTCCAACGTATCTATAATTTTTGATTGCTCCATGCTACTTTATCTACTGTTTTGGACTATATTGGGCTTTATTTTCCACTTTTATATTACTTTTGGGACTAACCTATTAACCGGAGGCCCAACCCAGAATGGTTGTTTTTTTGCCTATTTCAGTGTTTCGAAGAAACGGAATATCAAACGGAGTCCAAACGGAATGAAACCTTCGGGATCGTGATTTTCCAACCGAACGTGATCCAGGAGACTTGGACCCTACTCCAAGCAGTGCCCGAGGAGGTCACGAGGGTGGAGGGCGCGCCCCTTGGGCGCGCCCCCTACCTCGTGGGCCCCTCGACACTCCACCGACGTACTCCTTCCTCCTATATATACCTACGTATCCCCGAACGGTCAGAACAGGAGCCAAAAACCTAATTCCACCGCCGCAACCTTCTGTATCCACGAGATCCCATCTTGGGGCCTGTTCGGCTCCTAAGTGATAAAAGAAAGAAGAACTCGTCTTCTCTCTTTTTTGATTACCTTCCTCGCGTATGTATAAGACCCGGAGCTCCGCCGGAGGGGGCATCCACCACGGAGGGCTTCTAGATCAACACCATAGCCCCTCCGATGAAGTGTGAGTAGTTTACTTCAGACCTTCGGGTCCATAGCTAGTAGCTAGATGGCTTCTTCTCTCTTTTTGGATCTCAATACAATGTTCTCCCCCTCTCTCGTGGAGATCTATTCGATGTAATCTTCTTTTTGCGGTGTGTTTGTTGAGACCGATGAATTGTGGGTTTATGATCCAATATTATCTATGGAAAATATTTGATTCTTCTCTGAATTCTTTTATGTATGATTGAGTTATCTTTGCAAGTCTCTTCAAATTATCTTTTTGGTTTGGCCAACTAGATTGGTAGTTCTTGCAATGGGAGAAGTGCTTAGCTTTGGGTTCAATCTTGCGGTGTCCTTACCCAGTGACAGAAGGGGCAGCAAGGCACGTATTGTATTGTTGCCATCGAGGATAACAAGATGGGGTTTTTATCATATTGCATGAATTTATCCCTCTACATCATGTCATCTTGCTCAAGGAGTTACTCTGTTTTTACTTAATACTCTAGATGCATGCTGGATAGCGGTCGATGAGTGGAGTAATAGTAGTAGATGCAGAATCGTTTCGTTCTACTTGTTTTGGACGTGATGCTTATATACATGATCATTGCCTAGATATACTCATAACTATGCTCAATTCTGTCAATTGCTCAACAATAATTTGTTCACCCACCGAATACTTATGCTCTTGAGAGAAGCCACTAGTGAAACCTATGGCCCCTGGGTCTATTCTCATCATATCAAAATATATCACTTTATTTACTTGCTTTGTTTTCTACTTTGCCTTTACTTTTTACTTTGCATCTATCTATCAAAAATACCAAAAATATTATCTCTATCAGATCTCACTCTCGTAAGTGACCGTGAAGGGATTGATAACCCCTAAGCGTTGGTTGCGAGTTGCTATCGTTTTGTGTAGGTACGAGGGACTTGTGCATGGTCTCCTACTGGATTGATACCTTGGTTCTCAAAAACTGAGGGAAATACTTACGCTACTTTGCTGCATCATCCTCTCCTCTTCTGGGAAATCCAACGCAGTGCTCAAGAGGTAGCAAGAAGAATTTCTGGCGCCGTTGCCGGGGAGGCTCACGCAAGCAAGTCAACTATACCAAGTACCCATCGCAATACCTATCTATCACATTACATTATTTGCCATTTGCCTCTCGTTTTCCTCTCCCCCACTTCACCCTTGACATTTTATTCACCCTCTCTTTCCCAATCTCCTCTCTCTCTTTCGCTTGCCTTTATTGTTTGCTTGTGTCTCCATGTGCCTTCTATGTGCTTGCATCTTTGCTAGCTAAGATCTATGGATCCTCATCCTCTTGCCAATCTTTTTAAGATATCCAATTATGTTGAACCAATTGCTAGTAAGTTTTGTGCACTAGATTATCTTTATGAAGTTTTGCTTGAACTTCGTGAATCTAGAAATTGTGATGAAGTACTTTATGAAGTGATTCACGATAGATCTTTGAATAAAAAGAATGATTGCAATGATTTTACTATAAATTCTCTTGATGCCAATTGTGCTAATAATATGCAAAACCCTAAGCTTGGGGATGCTAGTTTTGCTATGTCTACTACTTGTTGCCATGATCATGATTGGGGTGATTCTTCTTATAATGTTGAAAATTTATTTAAGCCCCATGATGAATATGAGATTGATAATAGTGTTTGTAATATCATTGAAAGTGGGTTTGGAAGAGTGTCAACTTTTGATCCCACATATTTGGATAATGTTCAATCTTATGATATTTTTGATAAAAGCGGGTTCGGAAAGGTCATGACTCTAGCTAATGTTAATCCCATTATCTTGGAAGAGTGTCAACTTTGCATGCATGTGGATCGTGTCGAGAATATGTTATGTGATAGCTATTTTGTTGAATTTGCTTATGATCCTACATGTAATTATTATGAGAGAGGAAAATATGGTTGTAGAAATTTTCATGTTACTAAATTGCCTCTAGTCATGTTGAGATTGCTATCGTCTCTTTCTTATTCCTTGCATATGCTAGTTTTTGTTTGCCTTGCAAATTTGTTTGCTTATAATATGCCTATGCATAGGAAGTACGTTAGACTTAGATGTGTTTGTCACGTGTTTCATGATGCTCTCTTTGCGCTTCAATTCTTGTCTTTCTTGTGAGCATCATTAAAATTATCAATGCCTAGCTAGGGGCGTTAAACGATAGCGCTTGTTGGGAGGCAACCCAATTTTATTTTGTGTTTTTTGTTTTTCCTTCTGTTTAGGAATAAATAATCCATCTACCTTCTGTTTGGATGTGGTTTTATGTTTTAATTAGTGTTTGTGCCAAGTAGAACCTATAGGACAACCTACGATGATAGTTGATTTGATTCTGCTGAAAAACAGAAACTTTGTGCGCACGAATATAATTTTGTTAAATCAAAGGAACGTGCTTTTGCGTTGATTCTTTTTGTTGATGATCAATAAACAAATTTTCCAGGACTTACTATTTTGGTAGAAGATTTAGAGTTCCAGAAGTGTGCGTTAGTTACAGATTGCTACAGACTGTTCTGTTTTTGACAGATTCTGTTTTTCGTGTGTTGTTTGCTTATTTTGATGAATCTATGGCTAGTAAATTAGTTTATAATCCATAGAGAAGTTGGAATACAGTAGGTTTAACACCAATATAAATAAATAATGAGTTCATTACAGTACCTTGAAGTAGTCTTTTGTTTTCTTTCTCTAACGGAGCTCACGAGATTTCTGTTGAGTTTTGTGTTGTGAAGTTTTCAAGTTTTGGGTGAATTCTTTGATGGATTATGGAACAAGGAGTGGCAAGAGCCTAAGCTTGGGGATGCACATGGCACCCCCAAGATAATCCAAGGACACCAAAAACTCAAAGCTTGGGGATGCCCCGGAAGGCATCCCCTCTTTTGTCCACTACCATCGGTAATTTACTTGGAGCTATATTTTTATTCACCAACATGATATGTGTTTTGATTGTAGTGTCTTGTATTATTTGTGTCTTTGCTTGTTAGTTTACCACAATCATACTTGCTGTACACACCTTTTGAGAAAGCCATACATGATTTGGAATTTGTTAGAGTACTCTATGTGCTTCACTTATATCTTTTGAGCTTGATAGTTTTGCGCATAGTACTTCACTTATATGTTTTGAGCATGATAATTTTTGCCCTAGTGCTTCACTTAGATCTTTTAGAGCACGGTGGTGGATTTTTTTAAAGAAACTATTGATCTCTCATGCTTCACTTAGATTATTTTGAGAGTCGTTAATAGCATGGTAATTTGCTTAATGTTAATATACTTGGTGTTCAAGACATGTGAAACTTTCTTTTGAGTGCGTTGAATAGTAAGATAAGTTTGATGCTTGATAATTGTTTTGAGATATGGAGGTGATAATATCAAAGTCGTGCTAGTTGGGTGATTATGAATTTGAGAAATACTTGTGTTGAAGTTTGCAAGTCCCGTAGCATGCACGTATGGTTAAAGTTGTGTAACAAAATTGAAACATGAAGTGTACCTGGCCTGTGCATCCTTATGAGTGGCGGTCGGGGACGAGCGATGGTCTTTTCCTACCAATCTATCCCCCTAGGAGCATGCGCGTAGTACTTGATTTTTGATGACTTCTAAATTTTTGCAATAAGTATATGAGTTCTTTTGACTAATGTTGAGTCCATGGATTATACGCACTCTCACCTTTCCGCCTTTGCTAGCATCTTCGGTACCGTGCATTGCCTTTTCTCACCTTGAGAGTTGGTGCAAACTTCGCCGGTGCATCCAAACCCCGTGATACGATACACTCTATCACACATAAACCTCCTTATATCTTCCTCAAAACAGCCACCATACCTACCTATTATGGCATTTCCATAGCCATTCCGAGATATATTGCCATGCAACTTCCACCATCATCATCATGACATACATTACTTTTGTCATATTGCCATTGCATGATCATGTAGTTGATATCGTATTTGTGGCAAAGCCACCATGCATTATTTTCCATACATGTCACTCTTGATTCATTGCACCATCCCGGTACACCGCCGGAGGCATTCATATAGAGTCATATCTTGTTCTAAGTTTCGAGTTGCAATTCTTATGTTGTAATCAATAGAAGTGGTGTGATCATCATTATTAGAGCATTACCCAAATAAAAAAAGAGAAAGGCCAAAAGAAAAAAAGAAAGGCCCAAAAAAAATATAAAGGGCAATGCTACTATCTCCTTTTCCACACTTGTGCTTCAAAGTAGCACCTAGTTCTTCATGTAGTAAGTCTCATATATTGTGCTTCAAAGTAGCACCTTGTTCTTCATGTAGTGAGTCTCATATATTGTGCTTCAAAGTAGCACCTTGTTCCTCATGTAGTGAGTCTCATAAAGTTGTCCTCTTCATACTAGTGGGAATTTTTCATTATAGAACTTGGCTTGTATATTCCTACGATGGGCTTCCTCAAATGCCCTAGGTCTTCATGAGCAAGCGAGTCGGATGCACACCCACTAGTTTTCTTTTGTTGAGCATTCATAGCTCTAGTGCATCCATTGCATGGCAATCCCTACTCCTCATGTTGACATCAATTGATGGGCATCTCCATAGCCCGTTGATTATCCTCGTCAATGTGAGACTTTCTCCCTTTTTGTCTTCTCCGCACAATCCCCATCATCATATTCTATTCCACCCATAGTGCTATATCCATGGCTCACACTCATGTATTGCGTGAAGGTTGAAATATTTTGAGATTATTTAAGTATGAAACAATTGCTTGGCTTGTCATCGGGGGTATAGAAGTTGGGAACATCTTTGTGTGACGAAAATGAAGCATAGCCTAACTATATGATTTTGTAGGGATGAACTTTATTTTGCCATGTTATTTTGAGAAGACATGATTGCTTTGATTAGTATGCTTGAAGTATTATTATTTTCGTGTCAATATGAACTTTTGTCTTGAATCTTTCAGATCTGAATATTCATATCACAATTAAGAAGATTTACATTGAAATTATGACAAAGTATCACTCTGCATCAACTTTTTTTTTTGCCTATTTTAGTGTTTCGAAGAAACGGAATATCAAACGGAGTCCAAACAGAATGAAACCTTCGGGATCGTGATTTCCAACCGAACGTGATCCAGGAGACTTGGACCCTACTCCAGGCAGTGCTCGAGGAGGTCACGAGGGTGGAGGGCGTGCCCCCTGGGCGCGCCCCCTACCTCATGGGCCCCTCGACGTTCCACCGACGTACTCCTTCCTCCTATATATACCTACGTATCCCCGAACGGTCAGAACAGGAGCCAAAAACCTAATTCCACCGCCGCAACCTTCTGTATCCACGAGATCCCATCTTGTGGCCTGTTCCGAAGCTCCGCCGGAGGGGGCATCCACCACGGAGGTCTTCTACATCAACACCATAGCCCCTGCGATGAAGTGTGAGTAGTTTACTTCAGACCTTCGGGTCCATAGCTAGTAGCTAGATGGCTTCTTCTCTCTTTTTGGATCTCAATACAATGTTCTCCCCCTCTCTCATGGAGATCTATTCGATGTAATCTTCTTTTTGCGGTGTGTTTGTTGAGATTGATGAATTGTGGGTTTATGATCCAGTATTATCTATGGAAAATATTTGATTCTTCTCTGAATTCTTTTATGTATGATTGAGTTATCTTTGCAAGTCTCTTCGAATTATCTTTTTGGTTTGGCCAACTAGATTGGTAGTTCTTGCAACGGGAGAAGTGCTTAGCTTTGGGTTCAATCTTGCGGTGTCCTTACCCAGTGACAGAAGGGGCAGCAAGGCACGTATTGTATTGTTGCCATCGAGGATAACAAGATGGAGTTTTTATCATATTGCATGAATTTATCCCTCTACATCATGTCATCTTGCTTAAGGCATTACTCTGTTTTTACTTAATACTCTAGATGTATGCTGGATAGCGGTCGATGAGTGGAGTAATAGTAGTAGATGCAGAATCGTTTTGATCTACTTGTTTTGGACGCGATGCCTATATACATGATCATTGCCTAGATATACTCATAACTATGCTCAATTCTGTCAATTGCTCAACTGTAATTTGTTCACCCACCGTAGAATGCTTATGCTCTTGAGAGAAGCCACTAGTGAAACCTATGGCCCCCGGGTCTATTCGCATCATATCAATCTATATCACTTTATTTACTTGCTTTGTTTTTACTTTGCCTTTACTTTTTACTTTGCATCTATCTATCAAAAATAGCAAAAATATTATCTCTATCAGATCTCACTCTCGTAAGTGACCGTGAAGGGATTGACAACCCCTAAGCATTGGTTGCGAGTTACTATCATTTTGTGTAGGTACGAGGGACTTGTGCGTGGTCTCCTACGGGATTGATACCTTGGTTCTCAAAAACTGAGGGAAATACTTACGCTACTTTGTTGCATCATCCTCTCCTCTTCGGGGAAATCCAACGCAGTGCTCAAGAGGTAGCAACGTCTAACTTGTTTTTGCAGGGCTTGCTGTGATGTGATATGGTCAAGGCATGATGTGATATAAATTGTTGTATGAGATGATCATGTTTTGTAACAAAGTTATCGGCAACTGGCAGAAGCCATATGGTTGTCGCTTTATTGTATGCAATGCAATCGCCATGTAATTGTTTTACTTTATCACTAAGCGGTAGCGATATTTGTAGTAACAATAGTTGGTGAGATGACAAGATGTTATGATGGAGATCAAGGTGTCACGCCGGTGATGATGGAGATCATGACGATGCTTCGGTGATGGAGATCATGAGCACAAGATGATGATGGCCATATCATGTCACATATTTTGATTGCATGTGATGTTTATCTTTTATGCATCTTATTTTTCTTAGTACGGCGGTAGCATTATAATATGATCCCTTAATAAAATTTCAAGGTATACGTGTTCTCCCTGAGTATGCACCATTGCGACAGTTCTTCGTGCTGAGACACCACGTGATGATCGGGTGTGATAAGCTCTACGTTCACATACAATGGGTGCAAGCCAGTTTTGCACACGCAGAATACTCGGGGTTAAACTTGACGAGCCTAGCATATGCAGGTATGGCCTCAGAACACTGGAGACCGAAAGGTCGAGCGTGAATCATATAGTAGATATGATCAACATAGAGATGTTCATCATTGATTACTACTCCATCTCACGTGATGATCGGACATGGTTTAGTTGATTTGTATCACGTGATCATTTAGATGACTAGAGGGATGTCTATCTAAGTGGGAGTTCTTAAGTAATATGATCAATTGAAGTTTAATTTATCATGAACTTAGTCCTGATAGTATTTTGCAAATTATGTTGTAGATCAATAGCTCGTGTTATATCTTCCCCATGTTTTTTATATGTTCCTAGAGAAAACTAAGATGAAAGATGATAGTAGCAATGATGCGGACTGGTTCCATGATCTGAGGTGTATCCTCATTGCTGCACAGAAGAATTATGTCCTTGATGCACCGCTAGGTGACAGACCTATTGCAGGAGCAGATGCAGACGTTATGAACGTTTGGCTAGCTCATTATGATGACTACTTGATAGTTTAGTGCACCATGCTTTACGACTTAGAACTGGTACTTCAAGAATGCTTTTGAAATGTCACGGAGCATATGAGATGTTCCAAGAGATGAAATTAGTATTTCAGACTCATGCCCGTGTCAAGAGGTATGAGACCTCTGACAAGTACTTTGCCTAAAAGATGGAGGAGAATTGCTCAACTAGTGAGCATGTGCTCAGAATGTCTGGGGTACTACAATCACTTGAATCAAGTGGGTGTTAATCTTCCAGATAAGATAGTGATTGACAAAGTTCTCTAGTCATCATCACCAAGTTACTGGAACTTCTTGATGAACTATAGTATGCAAGGGATGACGAAAACGATTCCCAAGCTCTTCGTGATGCTGAAATCGACAAAGGTAGAAATCAAGAAAGAGCATCAAGTGTTGATAATTAAACAAGACCACTAGTTTCAAGAAAAGGGCAAAGGGAAAGAAAGGGAACTTCAAGAAGAATGACAAGCAAGTTATCACTCCTATGAAGAAGCCCAAAGCTGGACCTAAGCCTGAAACTGAGTGCTTCTACTGCAAAGGAAATGGTCACTGGAAGTGGAACTGCCCCAAATATTTGGCGGATAAGAAGGATGGCAAAGTGAACAAAGGTATATTTGATATACATATTGTTGATGTGTACCTTACTAGTGCTCGTAGTAATCTATTTGATACTTGTTCGGTTGCTAAGATTAGTAACTCAAAATAGGAGTTGCAGAATAAATAGAGACTAGTTGAGGATGAAGTGACGATGTGTATTGGAAGTGGTTCCAAGATTGATATGACCATCATCGAGCACTCCCTATACTTTAGGGATTAGTGTTGAACCTAAATAAATGTTATTTGGTGTTTGCGTTGAGCATGAATATGATTAGTTCATGTTTATTGCAATACAGTTACTCATTTAAGACAAAGGATAATTATTTTGTTTACATGAATAAAACCTTCTATGGTCATACACCCAATGCTGATGGTTTATTGAATCTCGGTCGTAATGATACACGTATTAATAGTATTGATGCCAGAAGATGCAAAGTTGGTAATGACAGTGCAACTTATTTGTGGCACTGCCATTTGGGTCATATCAGTGTAAAGCGCATGAAGAAACTCCATAAAGATGGACTTTTGGAATCACTTGATTATGAATCATATGATACTTGCGAACTGTGCCTTATGGGCAAGATGACTAAAACTCCGTTCTTCGAAACAATGGAATGAGCTAATGACTTATTGGAAAAAACACATACCAATGTATGCAGTCCGATGAATGTTGAGGCTCGTGGCGGGTATCGTTATTTTCTGACCTTCATAGATGATTTGAGCAGATATGGGTATATCTACTTAATGAAAACACAAGTCTGAAACATTTGAAAAGTTCAAAAAATTTCAGAGTGAAGTGGAGAATCATCGTGACAAGAAAATAAAGTTTCTACGATCTGATCATGGAGGAGAATATGTGAGTTACGAGTTTGGCCTTCATTTAAAACAATGTGGAATAGTTTCACAGCTCACGCCACCTGGAACACCACAGCGTAATGGTGTGTCCGAACATCTTAACTACACATTATTGGATATGTGCGATCTATGATGTCTCTTACCAATTACCACTATTGTTTTGTGGTTATGCATTAGAGACAACTACATGCAGGGTAAATAGGGCACCATCAAAATCCGTTGAGACGACGCCTTATGAGCTGAGGTTTGGCAGATAAACCAAAGTTGTCATTTCTTAAAGTTTGGGGTTGCGATGCTTATGTGAAAAAGCTTCAACCTGATAAGCTCGAACCCAAACCGGAGAAGTGCATCTTCATAGGATACCCAAAGGAAACTGTTGGGTACACCTTCTATCACAGATCCAAAGGCAAGATATTCGTTGCTAAGAATGGATCCTTTCTAGAGAAGGAGTTTCTCTCAAAAGAAGTGAGTGGGAGGAAAGTAGAGCTTGATGAGGTAATTATACCTTCTCCTGAATTGGAAAGTAGTTCATCACAGAAATCAGTTCGAGTGATTCCTACACCAATTAGTGAGGAAGCTAATGATGATGATCATGAAACTTCAGATCAAGTTACTACAGAACCTCGTAGGTCTTCCAGAGTACGGTCCGCACCAGAGTGGTACAGTAATCCTATTCTGGAAGTCATGTTACTAGACCATGATGAACCTATGAACTATGAGGAAGCGATGATGAGCCCAAATTCCGTGAAATGGCTTGAGGCCATGAAATCTGAGATGGGATCCATGTATGAGAACAAAGTGTGGACTTTGGTGGACTTGCCCAATGGTCGGCAAGCCATATTACATAAATGGATCTTCAAGAGGAAGACGGACACTGATAGTAGTGTTACTATCTACAAAGCACGACTTGTCGCAAAAAGGTTTTCGACAAGTTTAAGGTGTTGACTACAATGAGATTTTCTCAACTGTAGCGATGCTTAAATCCATCTGAATCATGTTAAAAGTTGCCATATTTTATGAAATCTGGCAAATGGATGTCAAAACTGCATTCCTTAAATGGATGTTTCTTAAAGAAGAGTTGTATATGATGCAATTAGAAGGTTTTGTCAATCCTAAAGGTACTAACAAGGTGTGCAAGCTCCAGCGATCCATTTATGGACTGGTGCAAGCATCTCAGATTTGGAATATACGCTTTGATGAGTTGATCAAAGCATGTAGTTTTATACAGACTTGCGGTGAAGCCTGTATTACAAGAAAGTGAGTGGGAGCACTACAACCTTTCTGATAAGTATATGTGAATGACATATTGTTGATCGGAAATGTTGTAGAATTTTCTGGAAAGCATAAAGGAGAGTTTGAAAGGAGTTTTTCAAAGAAAGACCTCAGTGAAGTTGCTTATATATTTGGAATATACGCTTGATAAGTTTTTTTAGTGAGTATTTGAAAGAGTTCAAAATGGATCAGTCAAAGAAGAAGTTCTTGCATGTATTACAAGGTGTAAAGTTGAGTAAGACTCAAAGCCCGACCATGGCAGAAGATAGAAAGAGAATGAAAGTCATTCCCTATGCCACAGTCATAGGTTCTATAAAATATATTGTGCTGTGTACCAGACCTATTGTGCACCTTGCCATGAGTTTGGCAAGGGGGTACAATAGTGATCTAAGAGTAGATCATTGGACATCGGTCAAAATCATCCTTAGTGAGGACTAAGGAAATATTTCTCGGTTATGGAGGTGATAAAGAGTTCGTCATAAAGAGTTACATCGATGCAAGCTTTTACACCGATCCAGATGACTCTAAGTCTCAATCTGGATACATATTGAAAGTGGGAGCAATTAGCTAGAGTAGCTCCATGCAGAGCATTGTAGACATAGAATATTCGCAAAATACACACGGCTCTGAATATGACAGATCCGTTGACTAAACTTCTCTCACGAGCAAAACATGATCACACCTTAGTACTCTTTGGGTGTTAATCACATAGCAATGTGAACTAGATTATTGATTCTAGTAAACCCTTTGAGTGTTGGTCACATGGCGATGTGAACTATGGGTGTTAATCACATATAGATGTGAACTATTGGTGTTAAATCACATGGCGATGTGAACTAGATTATTGACTCTAGTGCAAGTGGGAGACTAATGAAAATATGCCCTAGAGGCAATAATAAAGTTATTATTTATTTCCTTATATCATGATAAATGTTTATTATTCATGCTAGAATTGTATTAATCGGAAATTTAGTACATGTGTGAATACAAAGACAAAACAGAGTGTCCCTAGTATGCCTCTACTTGACTAGCTCGTTAATCAAAGACGGTTATGTTTCCTGACCATAGACATGTGTTGTCATTTGATAAACAGGATCACATCATTAGGAGAATGATGTGATGGACAAGACCCATCCATTAGCTTAGCATTATGATTGTTACAGTTTCATTGCTACTGCTTTCTTGATGACTTATACACGTTCCTCAGACTATGAGATTATGCAACTCCCGAATACCGGAGGAACACCCTGTGTGCTATCAAACGTCACAACATAACTGGGTGATTATAAAGATGCTCTACAGGTGTCTTTGAAGGTGTTGGTTTGGTTGGCATAGATCGAGTTTAGGATTTGTCACTCCGTGTATCGGAGAGGTATCTCTGGGCCCTCTCGGTAATACTCATCACTATAAGCCTTGCAAGCATTGTGACTAATGATTTAGTTATGGGATTAAGTATTACGGAATGAGTAAAAAGACTTACCGGTAACGATATTGAACTAGGTATGATGATACCGACGATCGAATCTCGGGCAAGTAACATACCGATGATAAAGGGAACAACGTATGTTGTTATGCGGTTTGACCGATAAAGATCTTCATAGAATATGTAGGAGCCAATATGAGCATCCAGGTTCCACTATTGGTTATTGACCGGAGATGTGTCTCGGTCATGTCTACATAGTTCTCGAACCCGTAGGGTCCGCACGCTTAACGTTCGATGACGATTTGTGTTATGAGTTATGTGATTTGATGGCCGAAGTTTGTTCAGAGGCCCGGATGAGATCACAGACGTGACGAGGAGTCTCGAAATGGTTGAACGTAAAGATCAATATATTGGAAGGCTATATTCGGACATCAAAAAGGTTCCAAGTGATTCGGGTATTTTTCGGAGTACCGGGGAGTTACGGAAATTCACCGGGAGAAGTAATGGGCCTTATTGGGCTTTAGTGGAGAGAGGGTTGAAGGGCCAAGAGGTGGTGCGCACCTCCCCCCTGCCCAAACCGAATTGGACAAGGGGTGGGGGCGCAGCCCCCCTTTCCTTCTCCCTCTCCCTCTCTTTCCTTCTCTCGTACTACGAATAGGAAAGGGAACCCTACTAGGACTTGGGAGTCCTAGTAGGACTCCCTATGCTTGGCGCGCCCCCTAGGCCGGCCGCCAGCTCCCTCCCTCCTTTATATACGGGGGAGGGGAACACCCCAAGGACACACAAGTTGATCTCTTAGCCCGTGTGCGGTGCCCCCTCCACAGTTACACACCTCTGTCATATCGTCGTGGTGCTTAGGCGAAGTCCTGCGCCAGTAACTTCATCAACACCGTCACCACGCCGTCGTGCTAACGAAACTCTCCCTTAGCCTCAATTGGATCAAGAGTACAAGGGACGTCATCGAGCTGAACGTGTGCTGAAGGCGGAGGTGCCGTATGTTCGGTGCTTGGATCAGTTGGATCGCGAAGATGTTCAACTACATCAACCGCGTTAACTAAACACTCCCGCTTTCGGTCTATGAGGGTACGTGGACACACTCTCCCCTCTCGTTGCTATACATGACCTAGATAGATCTTGCGTGATCGTAGGAATTTTTTTGAAATTAGCGCGTTCCCCAACACTTTCGTTAAGGGTAACCGACACGTGGCATCCATCATAAAGGGTCGCCGTTAAGCTATGGGGTTCTGGTTTGGATCTGATAACCCGTTAACAGCCAGGACCAATGGGGATTTTCCACGTGTAAAATGCTCATTCGCCGAGGGATCCATGTGTCAGCTCAGCGTTGGGATAGATGTCATCCACTCATTGTACGGGAGGCGCCTATGATACGTCGACACATGGCAAGGCCCAATAATGGCCCATTTAGGTGAAAGAGACCGGCCCAGTCAAAATTAGCAGGTCGGTCCATATAGGCCTACTTGTGTCTGGTCCATTTACGCCCACGACCCATTCGAGATGTGCTAATACGGGCCATCAACGACACGTTTACTATTTGACACCATTGCATCCCATCGCCAGTTCGAGTCTGTTAACACCCCGCTATATATTTGGGCTCAATATCGGCCCAACGTAGTTTTGGCCTGTTAACAACCGATCCAAGGGATGGCCCAATTTTTAGGATTTACGTCATTCGGCCTTTTAGCGACCCATTTAAGTGTTGGACCAATTTCCAGCCCGGTGTGTCTTTCAGCCTGTTAACGACCAATAAAGGAGTTGGGCCATATGTAGTATGACCTGAGTTTTGGCCTCTTAACGGCCCATGCTCTTCATGGTCCAATAACAACCCTATTTCTCTTTTGGCTTGCTAAAGGCCCACAACACAGTTGGGCCATATACAGTCTGACCCGACTTTTGACATCTTAGCGCCCCATGCTCTTCATGGTCCACTACCAGCCTGCTGTCTCTTTTGGCGTGCTAAAGGTCCATAATACAGTTGGGCCATATACAACCCAACCTTAGTATCAGCTTGTTAACGACCCATGAAATCGAATGGGCCCACTTATTGCCCGCTTCGATTTTGGCCTGTTAACGACCCAAGAGGTAACTGGGCCAAGCATTAATTGTTGGCTCGTTTTAATTATAGTGGCCAATAGAGCTTTGAGCCTTGCAACTTATTGGGCCCACTAAAGTTCGAACCTATTTGGAGGTCTAATTAGACAAAGTCGAATTTGGCGCAGCTATAATTTGAGCCCATTACGAGCATTTATGGACAGGACAAAAACCGATAAATAAAAGCCCCAAGAGAGGCCCATGCGAGCCCATTAGGGGGCCCATTAAGGAAGTGGGTCGCTATCCTTCACAAAGGGCCCACGATGGTTCGTGCTAGCTATTATTTTCACAACTTTTTTGGCTTCCTAGCGACCAGTTAGCTGGAATGCGAGGCACGCTAAGCAAAAGTACGACATAATGGGAAAAATGTAGCAGATCCAGTATATATTACAGTAAATTACATCCACTGGCAATCAAAGATTGATGCTAGTGCAAATAAATGAACATAACTTAACAATCTACAACCTCGCAATCTGCAACGTCAACGCGGATGACGCCCATAAGCATGTGAGCAAATTATTCCTACTTTGCTACACTATCTCTGAAAACATTGATCAGTTGTTGTTGCGCAAGAATTTGTACCTTTGATTCCTCCATGATTTCCATCTGAGGCAGAGCCGGGATTTCGCAAAGCCTAGGGCTAAAACTAAGTAACTATACCACACATATCAGTGCATGTCACAAATTCACTTTTTTACGTGAATCATAAATTCACTTTAAAAATGATATATGAATTCATTTTTACCATAAGAGGAAATTTAATAAAATAAATAGTTTACCAATGATGATATTGGTATTGTTCGATGAAAGCCGTCTGGATGTTGCTTCAAAATAATCGTACGTGTCTTATTCATCTTGCATTTTTATCTTTTTTGCTTTTAACAAATAACCGAAACAAATTTGACTAAAGTAATACGAGTACAGTTTAATCATCTTGGATCTAGAAAAAAGATACGACAATACACAAAACTAGAAATTACCAGTCTAGCCGGTTGTGGAGACAGAGAAGAACAGGACTTTGCTGGTTGTGGAGATGGAAAAGACTAGAAGGTTGGACTTGGAGGGGGGCTGCTCCGACGAAGAAATGAGGCCACTATGTTTTGTTTGATCAATCGAATCATCGGGAGATCGATTCCTCTGGAATCACAACTGACCAACGATCAAATGTGGGCGTGTTTTTTTTCTTGGCAAAAACATTTTTTTAGGGAAAAACGTGGGCGTGGCTTCCTGCTGCTTGGTGATGCAGAGCTATTTGGGCTGCGAGCCTGAGAAGGTACATGGGCTGAGCGGCTGAGGCCTGGGGCTGGGCCTCTTAAAATCTAAAAATATTTTTTTTTCTTCTAGATTTAATAGCACTAGTTGGGCCACATTTGAGGGAGTCCTGGATTATGGGGTCCTAGGAGAGCCGGCCTATGTGACATGGGCCGGACTGACGGGCCGTGGAGATACAGAACCGAAGGCCTTCTCCCATGTCCGGGTGGGACTCTCTCCTTTGCGTGGACGACAAGCTTAGCATCCGGATGTGTAGTTTCCTTCCTCTGTTAACCGACATTGTATAACCCTAGCCTCCTCCGGTGTCTATATAAAACGGAGGGTTTAGTCCGTAGGGGGAATCACAATCATACATGCTAGACATCTAGGGTTTATCCGTTACGATCTTGAGGTAGATCATCTCTTGTAACCCCTATACTCATCAAAGTCAATCAAGCAGGAAGTAGGGTATTACCTCCATTAAGAGGGCCCGAGCCTGGGTAAATATCATGTCCCCTGATACGTCTCTGTCGTATCTATAATTTTTGATTGTTTCATGCCAATATTCTACAACTTTCATATACTTTTGGCAACTTTTTATATTATTTTTGGGACTAACATATTGATCCAGTGCCCAGTGCCAGTTCCTGTTTATTGCATGTTTTATGTTTCGCAGAAACCCAATATCAAACGGAGTCCAAACGGGATAAAAACGGACGGAGAATTATTTTGGAATATTTGTGATTTTTTGGGAGGAAGAATCAACGCGAGACGGTGCCCGAGGGGGCCACGAGACAGGGGGCACGCCCCAGGGAGGCAGGCATGCCCGGTCCTCTCCTGGGCACCCCGTAAGGCGGTTGACGCTCTTCTTTTGCCGCAAGAAAGCTAATTTTATGAGAAAAGTCTGGGCGAAAGATTCACCCCAATCGGAGTTACGGATCTCCAGATATAAAAGAAACGGTGTGAGGGCAGAGTCCGGGAGCGCGGAAACAGAGAGAGACAGAGAGATAGATCCAATCTCGGAGGGGCTCTCGCCCCTCCCATGCCATGGGAGCCAAGGACCAGAGGGGAAACCCTTCTCCCATCTAGGGAGAAGGTCAAGGAAGAAGAAGAAGAAGGGGGGCTCTCTCCCCCTTGCTTCCGGTGGCGCCGGAATGCCGCCGGAGGCCATCATCATCACCGCGACCTTCACCAACACCTCCGCCATCTTCACCAACATCTCCATCACCTTCCCCCATATATATTCAGCGGTCCACTCTACCGCAACCCTCTATACCCTCTACTTGAACATGGTGCTTTATGCTTCATATTATTATCCAATGATGTGTTGCCATCCTATGATGTCTGAGTAGATTTTTGTTGTCCTATCGGTGATTGATGAATTGCTATGATTGGTTTAATTTGCTTGTGGTTATGTTGCTGTCCTATTGTGCCCTCTGTGTCGCGTAAGCGTGAGGTATTCCCACTGTAGGGTGTTGCAATACGTTCATGATTTGCTTATAGTGGGTTGCTAGAGTGATAGAAGCTTAAACCCGAGTAAGGGGATTGTTGCGTATGGGATAAAGGGGACTTGATGGTTTAATGCTATGGTTGGGTTTTACCTTAATTATATTTAGTAGTTGTGGATGCTTGCTAGAGTTCCAATCATAAGTGCTATGATCCAAGAAGAGAAAGTATGTTAGCTTATGCCTCTCCCACATAAAACTTTCTATCGGTCTAGTAAAGTAGTCAATTGCTTAGGGGCAATTTCACAACTCCTACCACCACTTTTCCACACTCGCTATATTTACTTTATTGCTTCTTTATCTAAACATCCCCTACTTTTTATTTACGTGTTCTTTATTATCTTGCAAACCTATCCAACAACACCTACAAAGTACTTCTAGTTTCATAATTGTTCTAGGTAAGGCAAACACTAAGCGTGCGTAGAGTCGTATCTATGGTAGATAGGGCTTGAGAGAGTATTTGTTCTACCTTTAGCTCCTCGTTGGGTTCGACACTCTTACTTATCGAAAGAGGCTACAATTATCCCCTATACTTGTGGGTTACCAAGACCTTTTTCTAGTGCTGTTGCCGGGGAGTCATAGCGTGGGGTGAATATTCTCGTGTGTGCTTGTTTGCTTTATCACTAAGTAATTTTTATTTGTTGTTCTTAGTTGTTCTCTATCTTTAGTTATGGATATGGAACACAAAATACCAAAAAAAATCAGGTGTACTTGCTACTCATGGAGATGGGGAACCTCCTAAAACCCTCGATGCTCATTATGTGGAAGATATTATGTACTACTTTGATAATCCTGAGAAAACCCCATTCAATTATGTTATGGGAGACATGTTGGATCAACGTGAATACTTTAGGGATTATCGCTTGACACAAAAAGGGAAACTATTATGGGATCAAATTTATATGTTATATTGGTATGCTAGGCAAGTATGTTTGAGATATGATTATACTTGTTGCTCTAGGATGAAGGCTCCACACCTTCCCTTTTCATGCAAATTTAATGATGATAAAACCTTGGTTTTTTATGCTAATGGTATATATGATTACTATGATGTGGAACAAATAGAAGAATCTATTGCTTTCATGGGTGCTTATGAGATTGAATCTGTGTTTAAAGAGTTTGACGATTTTGATGATTCAGTTTATAGACCTGAAAATTTTGCTATACTTAGATATTGCTATGAAAATTATGAATACAATTACTATATTGATGCATTTATTCAGAAAGTCTCCGCTATCCAAGAAGAGACTAATATTTTGCAGGAAGCTATGGAAGAAGAAATTGATGAAACTGTAAGCTCATTGGATGAAAAAGATGATGAGGAGAGCGAAGAACAAAAGGAGGAAGAGCGGATTAGCTACCCGTGCCCACCTTCTAATGAGAGTAACTCTTCAACTCATACATTGTTTAATTCCCCTTCGTGCTTACCGAAGGATGATTGCTATGATGATTGTTATGATCCCATTGATTCTCTTGGAATATCCCTTTTTGATAGATGCTTGCTATGCTTGTGGCCAAGATGCCAATATGAATTATGCTTATGGAGATGAACTTGCTATAGTTCCTTATGTTAAACATGAAATTGTTACTATTGCACCCACGCGTGATAGTCCTATTATCTTTTTAAATTCTCCAAACTACACTATATCGGAGAAGTTTGTGCTTATTAAGGATTATATTGATGGGTTGCCTTTTACCATTGCACATGATGATTTTGATTGATATAATATGCATGTGCTTGCTGCCCCTACTTGCAATTATTATGAGAGAGGAACTATATCTCCACCTCTCTATGTTTCCCATACTATGAAATTGCAAGAAACTGTTTATACTATGCGTTGGCCTTTACTATGTGTGCATGAATTGTTATTTTATGACATGCCGATGCATAGGAAGAGAGTTAGACTTCGTTGTTGCATGATATATGTTACTTTGTGCTCACTACTAAATCACAAATCATTGTTAATTAAAATTGGCTTTGATATACCTTGGGATCCGGGTGGATTCATTACTTGAGCACTTTATGCCTAGCTTAATGGCTTTAAAGAAAGCGCTGCCAGGGAGACAACCCAGAAGTTTTAGAGAGTCATTTATTTCTGTTGAGTGCTTTTATATAGTTTAAAAAAATTAAAATAAAGAGGGGAACCCAAAACTTTTCAAAAAGGAAAGTGAAAGTAAGAAAGACAAGCATTGTTGAAGTGGGAGAGCTCCTTGAACTTTGTTCATGCTCACGGAAACTTTGTGAATCTTGATTACAGAAACTTTTCATCAAAAATAATTATCTCCTTGTACAATTCCATTGTATTATAAAAATAATGTGCCAAGGTTTGCCTTTAGGATGTTTACAATGCTTGTTGGTTTGTACGGTGCAGGACAGAAACTTTGTCTGAAGTGTGCGATTTTACATTTTTAACTGGAAAGTCAAACGGTTCTGATTCTTTTTGCAATGTCTTGATATACAACTTTTTTATTTTTCCTAATTTTGGTATAATTTGTGGGGTACTAGAAGTATGGTGAATGTTCAGATTGCTTCAGACTGTTCTGTTTTTGACAGATTCTGTTTTTATGCATAGTTTGCTTGTTTTGATGAAACTATCAATTTATATTAGTGGATTAAGCCATGGAAAAGCTATATTACAGTAGACACAATGCAAAAATAAAATATGACTTGGTTTTCAATAGTACTTAGAGTAGTGATTTGCTTTATTATACTAACGGATCTTACCGAGTTTTCTGATGAAGTTTTGTGTGGATGAAGTGTTTGATCGAGGAGGTCTCGATATAAGGAAAAGGAAGAGAGGCAAGAGCTCAAGCTTGGGGATGCACAAGGCACCCCAAGTAAATATTCAAGGAGACTCAAGCGTCTAATCTTGGGGATGCCCCGGAAGTCATCCCCTCTTTCTTCAACAAGTACCGGTATGTTTTCGTATTCGTTTCGTTCATGCGATATGTGCAAGTCTTGGAGTGTCTTTTGCATTTAGTTTTTACTTTTCTTTTTTGCACCATGCTGGTATGAGATAGTCCTTGGTTTATTTATAGAATGATCATTGCACTTCACTTATATCTTTTGAGTATGGCTTTATATAATGCTTCATATACTTCACTTATATCATTTGAAGTTTGGATTGCCTGTTTCTCTTCACATAGAAAACTGCCATTTGTAGAATGCTCTTTTGCTTCACTTATATTTGTTAGAGCGTGGGCATATCTTTTGTAGACAGAATTAAACTCTCTTGATTCACTTATATCTATTTAGAGAGATGACAAGAATTGGTCATTCACATGGTTAGTCATAAAATCCTACATAAACTTGTAGATTGCTGAATATGATATGTTTGATTCCTTGCAATAGTTTTGCGATATAGAGATGATAATATGTGGGAGGTACTAGTAGATGGTTGTGTTTAGTAAGGATGTTGGTGTTAAGGTTTGTGATTCCTGAAGCATGCACGTATGGTCTACTAACTATGTAACCAAATTGGTGTGCATTGTATTTTGATTGTTTATCTTTGCGTGAAGGTCGGGGGCGCGTGATGGTTAACTCCTACCAACCTCCCCCCTAGCAGCATGTGTGTAGTACTTTGTTTCAAGGGCTAATAAATTTTTGCAATAAGTATGTGAGTTCTTTATGACTAATGTTGAGTCCATGGATTATACGCACTCTCACCCTTCCATCATTGCTAGCCTCTTCGGTACCGTGCATTGCCCTTTCTCACCTTGAGAGTTGGTGTAAACTTCGCCGGTGCATCCAAACCCCGTGATACAATACGCTCTATCACACATAAGCCTCCTTATATCTTCCTCAAAACAGACACCATACCTACCTATCATGGCATTTCCATAGCCATTCCGAGATATATTGCCATGCAACTTCCATCATCATCATATACATGACTTGAGCATTCATTGTCATATTGCTTTGCATGATCGTAAGATAGCTAGCATGATGTTTTCATGGCTTGTCCATTTTTTGATGTCATTGCTATGCTAGATCATTGCACATCCCAGTACACCACCGGAAGCATTCATATAGAGTCATATCTTTGTTCTAGTATCGAGTTGTAATATTGAGTTGTAAGTAAATAAAAGTGTGATGATCATCATTATAGAGCATTGCCCCATGAAAAAAAAGAAGCCAAAGAAGCCTAAATAAAAAAGGGGGCCAAAGAAGCCCACCCAAAAAAATAGGAAAAGAAAAAAAAAGAAAAAAGAAAAAGAAAAGGGGCAATGTTACTATCCCTTTACCACACTTGTGCTTCAAAGTAGCACCATGTTCCTCATATAGAGAGTCTCCTATGTTGTCACTTTCATATACTAGTGGGAATTTTTCATTATAGAACTTGGCTTGTATATTCCAACGATGGGATTCCTCAAATGCCCTAGGTCTTCATGAGCAAGCAAGTTTGGATGCACACCCACTTAGTTTCAGTTTGAGCTTTCATACACTTATAACTCTAGTGCATCCGTTGCATGGCAATCCCTACTCCTCGCATTAACATTAATTGATGGGCCTCTCCATAGCCCGTTGATTAGCCGCGTCGATGTGAGACTTTCTCCCTTTTTGTCTTCTCCACATAACCTCCACCATCATATTCTATTCCACCCATAGTGCTATATCCATGGCTCACGCTCATGTATTGCGTGAAGGTTGAAAAAGTTTTAGAATACTAAAGTATGAAACAATTGCTTAGCTGACACCAGGATAGGCATGAGGGTACCTTGTGTTAAGAAAAGGGATCATACAAGACTATATGATTTTGTAGGGATAACGTTCTGAAGCATTGATATTTTGAAAGACATGATTGTTTGTTGGGATGCCCTAAGTATTATTGTTTTTATGTCAAATGATAGACTATTGCTTTGAATCACTCATGTCTTAATATTCATGCCATGATTAGATATATGATCAAGATTATGGTAGGTGGCATTCCACATCAAAAATTATCTTTTTTATCATTTACCTACTCGAGGACGAGCAGGAATTAAGCTTGGGGATGTTGATATGTCTCCGTCGTATCTATAATTTTTGATTATTTCATGCCAATATTCTACAACTTTCATATACTTTTGGCAACTTTTTATATTATTTTTGGGACTAACATATTGATCCAGTGCCCAGTGCCAGTTCCTGTTTGTTGCATGTTTTATGTTTCGCAGAAACCCAATATCAAACGGAGTCCAAACAGGATAAAAACGGACGGAGAATTATTTTGGAATATTTGTGATTTTTGGGAGGAAGAATCAACGCGAGACGGTGCTCGTGGGGTCCACGAGACAGGGGGCGCGCCCCAGGGAGGCAGGCGCGCCCTGGACTCTCCTGGGTACCCCGTAAGGTGGTTGACGCTCTTCTTTTGCCGCAAGAAAGCTAATTTTATGAGAAAAATCTGGGCAAAAGATTCACCCCAGTCGGAGTTATGGATGTCCGAATATAAAAGAAACGGTGAGAGGGCAGAGTCTGGGAGCGCAGAAACAGAGAGAGACAGAGAGATAGATCCAATCTCGGAGGGGCTCTCGCCCCTCCCATGCCATGGGAGCCAAGGACCAGAGGGGAAACCCTTCTCCCATCTAGGGAGAAGGTCAAGGAAGAAGAAGAAGAAGGGTGGCTCTCTCCCCCTTGCTTCCGGTGGCGCAGGAACGCCGCCGGAGGCCATCATCATCACCGCGATCTTCACCAACACCTCCGCCATCTTCACCAACATCTCCATCACCTTCCCCCATCTATATTCAACGGTCCACTCTCCCGCAACCCGCTGTACCCTCTACTTGAACATGGTGCTTTATGCTTCATATTATTATCCAATGATGTGTTGCCATCCTATGATGTCTGAGTAGATTTTTGTTGTCCTATCGGTGATTGATGAATTGCTATGATTGGTTTAATTTGCTTGTGGTTATGTTGCTGTCCTATTGTGCCCTCCGTGTCGCGCAAGCGTGAGGGAATCCCGCTGTAGGGTGTTGCAATACGTTCATGATTCTCTTATAGTGGGTTGCTAGAGTGACAGAAGCTTAAACCCGAGTAAGGGGATTGTTGTGTATGGGATAAAGGGGACTTGATGCTTTAATGCTATGGTTGGGTTTTACCTTAATGATCTTTAGTAGTTGCGGATGCTTGCTAGAGTTCCAATCATAAGTGCATATGATCCAAGAAGAGAAAGCATGTTAACTTATGCCTCTCCCACATAAAACTTGCTATCGGTCTAGTAAAGTAGTCAATTGCTTAGGGACAATTTCACAACTCCTACCACCACTTTTCCGCACTCGCTATATTTACTTTATTGTTTCTTTATCTAAACAGCCCCTACTTTTTATTTACGTGTTCTTTATTATCTCGCAAACCTATCCAACAACACCTACAAAGTACTTCTAGTTTCATACTTGTTCTAGGTAAGGCAAACACTAAGCGTGTGTAGAGTCGTATCTGTGGCAGATAGGGCTTGAGAGAGTATTTGTTCTACCTTTAGCTCCTCGTTGGGTTCGACACTCTTACTTATCGAAAGAGGCTACAATTATCCCCTATACTTGTGGGTTATCATCCCCCGCCTCATGTTACCTTCGATCCTTAGATGTACAGTTTGGGACCCCCTACCCGAGATCTGCCGGTTTTGACACTGACATTGGTGCTTTCATTGAGAGAGTTCCTCTGCGCCGCCGATAGAAGGATTGATGGCCCGCCTTGTCATCAAGGACAGTATCACTTCTGGAGGAGCCCTAGCTTTAGGGCAAACCCTCCGGCTCAGCAGCTTCATCATGGGCGCTTGCCCGACCATTAATCCAGAAGCAGCCCAACTCGTCGCCAAAAATCCCCTCTGCGTCGGCCCTGAATACTCCAGCAAGATGGATCCGGTAGATGTATCGGCCTTAAACGAATTGCTAGATCGCATCGCCGCCCTGGGGGTTACAACCGACTATGATCGGATTGGGCTTAAACCTGACCAGAGAGAAATCAGATCTCCACCGATCACCCATCATGTGGCAATCGTGGAGGAACAAGCCGACAATGACTCTTCTCCTACGTTGAGAACAAAGTATGTTCGGGTTTCCGAGCTCGGAGAACCGGACTCCCGTCTTCTAGAAGACACTTCTTGTCCTCCGAACATGGAATCGGGCGTCGAGCCTAAAAACGCACCGGATGCTCCAGAGCCCAGGCCTGTAACATCAGAAATTCTCCAGAATCCAGACTTCTCAGTGGGTCAGGGTTCGGATTTGAACCCGCCAACGCACCACATGCAATATTCACCAAGCAACTCCGGTCCTCCGGACATATGCGACTTAATGTATGTGCGGCAGCATCCTCATGAAACAGTCCACCACTTTTGGGCTAGATTCCTACTTGTTAAAAACAATATCAAGGATTGCTATGATGACGATGCGATCTCGATATTTTGCAACAATTGCACGGATGAGGGAATCCTTAATGCCCTCAACCGCCATTGCATACTGCACTTTGCCGATTTGGCACACATAGTACAGAAGTACTGCACAATGGAAAGCGCCTGGAAAACCCAGACAGCTGGGAACCACAGGCCTTTAGGCCATCTCCCGGATGGCAAAGAGGCAGAGCACCTAATCATCATCCCGTGGACAAGAAAATCAAACCCGTTACGGGGCATAGAACTGTCCTTGAGGAATGGCTCGACAAGCCCTATAAAATTCACATGACGCCGAACAACGAACCAACGCATAGCCTTCAAGCATGTTGGATACTATGGCAAGTGGCCAAGAGCGGCGAGGGTATCCTCACCAAAAACACCTCAGAGAACTACTCTTCGGAGGTGACATGTCTCCAACGTATCTATAATTTTTGATTGTTCCATGCTATTATATTACCCCTTTTGGATGTTTATGGGCTTTATTTTACACATTTATATCATTTTTGGGACTAACCTACTAACCGGAGGCCCAGCCCATATTGCTGTTTTTTTTGCCTATTTCAGTATTTCGAAGAAAAGGAATATAAAACGGAGTCCAAACGGAATGAAACCTTCGGGAGCGTGGTTTTTGGAATGAACGTGATCCAGAGGACTTGGAGTGCAAGTCAAGAAGCAGCCGAGGCGGCCACGAGAGGGTAGGGCGCCCCCCCTATAGGGTGCGCCCCTGTCTCGTGGGCCCCTCGGGCGGCCACCGACGTACTTCTTCCTCCTATATATACCTACGTACCCCGAAAACATCCAAGAGAAGGACGAAACACAATTTCCACCACCGTAACCTTCTATATCTGCGAGATCTCATCTTGGAGCCTTCGTCGGCACTCTGTTGGAGGGGGAATCAACCACGGAGGGCTTCTACATCAACATCCTTGCGCCTCCGATGAGTTGTGAGTAGTTTACCACAGACCTACGGTCCATAGTTATTAGCTAGATGGCTTCTTCTCTCTTTTTGGATCTCAATACAATGTTCTCCCCCTCTCTTGTGGAGTTCTATTTGATGTAAACTCTTTTTGTGGTGTGTTTGTCGAGATCCGATGAATTGTGGGTTTATGATCAAGTTTATCTATGAATAATATTTGAATCTTCTCTGAATTCTTTTATGTATGATTGAGTTATCTTTGTAAGTCTCTTTGAAGTATCAGTTTGGTTTGCCCTACTAGATTGATCTTTCTTGCCATGGGAGAAGTGCTTAGCTTTGGGTTCAATCTTTTGGTGTCCTTACCCAGTGACAGAAAGGGTTGCAAGGCACGTATTGTATTGTTGCCATCGAGGATAACAAGATGGGGTTTATATCATATTGCTTGAGTTTATCCCTCTACATCATGTCATCTTGCTTAATGTGTTACTCTGTTCTTATGAACTTAATACTCTAGATGCAGGCAGGAGTCGGTCGATGTGTGGAGTAATAGTAGTAGATGCAGGCAGGAGTCGGTCTACTTGTTATGGACGTGATGCCTATATACATGATCATGCCTAGATAATCTCATAACTATGCGCTTTTCTATCAATTGCTCGACAGTAATTTGTTCACCCACCGTAATACTTATGCTATCTTGAGAGAAGCCTCTAGTGAAACCTATGGCCCCCGGGTCTATCTCTTATCATATTTGCTTTCAATCTACTTTTATTTGCATCTTTACTTTTTGCATCTATATTATAAAATACCAAAAATATATTTATCTTATCTTACTATCTTTGTTAGATCTCACTTTCGCAAGTGGCCGGGAAGGGATTGACAACCCCTTTATTGCGTTGGTTGCGAGTTCTCAGTTTGTTTGTGTAGGTGCGTGGGACTTTTGAGGAGCCTCCTACTGGATTGATACCTTGGTTCTCAAAAACTGAGGGAAATACTTACGCTACTATTACTGCATCACCCTCTCCTCTTCGAGGAAAACCAACGCAAGCTCAAGACTAGCAAGAAGGATTTCTGGCGCCGTTGCCGGGGAGGTCTTCGCTCAAGTCAAGACATACAAAGTACCCATCACAAACCCATCTCCCTCACATTTACATTATTTGCCATTTGCCTCTCGTTTTCCTCTCCCCCACTTCACCCTTGCCGTTTTATTCGCCCTCTCTTTCCCAATCTCCTCCTCTCTTTTCGCTTGCCTTTTTCTGTTTGCTTGTGTGTTGGATTACTTGTTGCCATGGCACAAGATAATACCAAATTGTGTGATTTCTCGAATACCAATAATAATGATTTCCTTAGTACTTTGATTGCTCCTATTAATGATGTTGAGTCTTGTCAAATCAATACCGCTTTGCTGAATCTTGTTATGAAAGATCAATTCGCCGGCCTTCCTAGTGAAGATGCCACTACTCATCTAAACAACTTTGTTGATTTGTGTGATACACAAAAGAAGAAAGATACGGATAACAATATTGTCAAATTGAAGTTATTTCCGTTTTCACTTAGAGATTGTGCTAAAGTTTGGTTTTCGTCTTTGCCTAAAAATAGTATTGATTCTTGGAACAAGTGCAAAGATGCTTTTATCTCTAAATATTTTCCTAACGCTAAGATCATCGCTCTTAGGAATGATATTATGAATTTTAAACAACTTGATCATGAGCATGTTGCCCAATCTTGGGAAAGAATGAAATTGATCCTTCGCAATTGCCCTACTCATGGTTTGAATTTATGGATGATCATACAAAATTTTTATGCCGGTTTGAACTTTGCTTCTAGGAATCTCTTAGATTCGGCCGCGGGAGGCACGTTTATGGAAATCACGTTAAGAGATGCTACAAAACTTCTTGATAATATTATGGCTAATTATTCTCAATGGCACACCGAAAGATGCTATAAAAATGGATGGATGAACTTATGAAATTGTTTGCTACTAAAAATACTCCTCTTGATCCCAATGATATGCCTTTGTCTTCTTTGATTGAGAATAATAATGAATCTATAGATGTGAATTTTGTTGGTAGGAATAGTTTTGGAAACAATGCTTATAGAGGAAACTTTAATGCTAGATCGTTCCCTAGTAGTTCCTCTAATAATTATGGAAATTCCTACAATAATTCTTATGGTAATTTTAATAAGATGCCCTCTGATTTTGAGAATAGTGTGAAAGAATTTATGATTTCTCAAAAGAATTTTAATGCTTTGCTTGAAGAAAAATTGCTCAAAGTTGATGATTTGGCTAGGAACATTGATAGACTTTCGCTTGATGTTGATTCTCTTAAACTTAGATCATCTCCTCCTAAGCATGATATCAATGAGTCTCTCAAAGCAATGAGAATTTCCATTGATGAGTGCAAGGAAAGAACCGCTAGATTGCGTGCTAAAAAAGATAGCTTTATAAAAGCGTGTTCTTCTAGTTTCCACGAAAATAATGATGAGGATCTTAAAGTTATTGATGTGTCTCCTATTAGATCTATGTTTTGCAATATGAATTTTGATGATTATGAGACTGACGACGAATCAACTTTGCCTAGAAGGCGTCCCAAGAATTCGGAGTCTTTAGATTTTAATGCAAAATTTGGTAAAAGTGAGATTGGAGAGTCCTCAATTTCTAATAACATTGAACCTACTATCTCGGATTTCAAGGAATTTGATTATGATAATTGTTATTTAAAAGGTTGTATTTCCTTGTTGCAATCCGTTGTTAATTCTCCCCATGCTTATAGTCAAGATAAAGCTTTTACCAAACATATCGTTGATGCCTTGATGCAATCTTATGATGAAAAACTTAATTTGGAAGTTTCTATACCTAGAAAACTTAATGATGAGTGGGAACCTACTATAAAGATTAGAATTAAAGATTATGAGTGTTTTGCTTTGTGTGATTTGGGTGCTAGTGTTTCCACGATTCCGAAAACTTTATGTGATATTCTAGGTTTCCATGATCTTGATGATTGCTCTTTAAATTTGCACCTTCCGGATTCCACCATTAAAAAGCCAATGGGAAGGATCAATGATGTTCTCATTGTTGCAAATATAAATTTGGTGCCCGTGGATTTCATCATTCTTGATATAGATTGCAATCTTTCTTGCCCTATTATTCTTGGTAGACCTTTCCTTAGAACGATTGGTGCGATTATTGATATGAAGGAAGGGAATATTAGATTCCAATTTCCATTAAAGAAAGGCATGGAGCACTTTCCAAGAAAGAAAGTCAAATTACCTTATGAATCTATCCTGCGGGCTACTTATGAATTTAGTGCCAAAGATGGCACTCGTTAGATCTATCTTTGCTTTTATGCCTAGCTAGGGGCGTTAAACGATAGCGCTAGTTGGGAGGCAACCCAATTTTCTTTATGTTTTTTGTTTTTGCTCCTTTTTAGTAATAAATCTTGCATATACCTTCTGTTTAGATGTGTTTTTATCTTTTAATTAGTGTTTGTTCCAAGTAGAACCTATAGGATAACCTACGATGATAGTTGATTTGATTTTGCTGAAAAACAGAAACTTTGCACGCATGAATATAATTTTGTTAAATCACATGAATGTTCTTTTGCGTTGATTATTTTTGATGCTGATCAATAAAGAAATTGTCAAGGACTTCCTATTTTGGGTAGGAGTTTTAGAGTTCCAGAAGTTTGTGTTAGTTACAGATTGCTACAGACTGTTCTGTTTTTGACATATTCTGTTTTTCGTGTGTTGTTTGCTTATTTTGATGCATCTATGGCTAGTAAAATAGTTTATAAACCATAGAGAAGTTGAATACAGTAGGTTTAACACCAAATTAAATAAAGAATGAGTTCATTACAGTACCTTATGTGGTGGTTTTGTTTTCTTTCACTAACGGAGCTTATAAGATTTCCTGTTGAGTTTTGTGTTGTGAAGTTTTCAAGTTTTGGGTAAAGCCTTTATGGACTATGGAATAAGGGGTGGCAAGAGCCTAAGCTTGGGGATGCCCAAGGCACCCCAAGATATTCAAATATAGCCAAAATCCTAAGCTTGGGGATGCCCCGGGAAGGCATCCCCTCTTTCGTCTTCGTTCATTGGTAACTTTACTTGGGGCTATATTTTTATTCGCCACATGATATGTGTTTTGCTTGGAGTGTCGTGTATTATATTAGTCTTTGCTTTTTAGTTTAACACAATCATCCTTGCTGTACACACCTTTTGGGAGAAGCCTATTTGATTAGAATTTGCTAGAATACTCTATGTGCTTCACTTATATCTTTTGAGCTTGATAGTTTTTGCTCTAGTGCTTCACTTATATCTTTTAGAGCACGGTGGTGTCTTAATTTTGAAGAAATTACTAGTCTCTCATGCTTCACTTATATTATTTTGAGAGTCTTTTAGAACAGCATGGTATTTGCTATGGTTATAAAATTGGTCGTAGAATGGTAGGCATCCAAGTTGGGTATAATAAACACTATCATAGGAAGTGAATTGGATCCAAGTTGGGTATAATAAAGTTGTGTAACAAATTTGAAACATGAAGTGTACCTGTCTTGTGCATCCTTATGAGTGGCGGTCGGGGACGAGCGATGGTCTTTTCCTACCAATCTATCCCCCTAGGAGCATGCGCGTAGTACTTGGTTTTTTATGACTTCTAAATTTTTGCAATAAGTATATGAGTTCTTTTGACTAATGTTGAGTCCATGGATTATACACACTTTTACCTTTCCGCCATTGCTAGCCTCTTCGGTACCGTGCATTGCCCTTTCTCACCTTGAGAGTTGGTGCAAACTTCGCCGCTGCATCCAAACCCCGTGATACAATACGCTCTATCACACATAAACCTCCCTACATCTTCCTCAAAACTGCCACCATACCTACCTATTATGGCATTTCCATAGCCATTCCGAGATATATTGCCATGCAACTTTCCACTGTTCCATTCATCATCATCATGACATACTTTACTTTTGTCATATTGCCATTGCATGATCGTGTAGTTGACATCGTATTTGTGGGAAAGCCACCATGCATTATTTTTCATACATGTCACTCTTGATTCATTGCACCATCCTGGTACACCGCCGGAGGCATTCATATAGAGTCATATCTTGTTCTAGTTTCGAGTTGTAATTCTTATGTTGTAATCAATAGAAGTGTGATGATCATCATTATTAGAACATTGCCCAAAGAAAAAAAAGAAGAAAGGACAAAAAGAAAAAAGCCCAAAAAAAGAAAAAGAAAAAAATAAAAAAAATAAAAAGGGCAATGTTACTATCTCTTTTTCCACACTTGTGCTTCAAAGTAGCACCATGCTTTTCATATAGTGAGTCTCATAAGTTGTCTTTTTCATACTAGTGGGTATTTTTCATTATAGAACTTGGCTTGTATATTTCTACGATGGGCTTCCTTAAATGCCCTAGGTCTTCGTGAGCAAGCAAGTTGGATGCCCACCCACTAGTTTTATTTTGTTGAGCATTCATTTATAGCTCTAGTGCATCCGTTGCATGGAAATCCCTACTCCTCATGTTGACATCAATTGATGGGCATCTCCATAGCCCGTTGATTATCCTCGTCAATGTGAGACTTCCTCCTTTTTTGTCTTCTCCACACAATCCCCATCATCATATTCTATTCCACCCATAGTGCTATATCCATGGCTCACGCTCATGTATTGCGTGAAGGTTGAAAAAGTTTGAGATTATTTAAGTACGAAACAATTGCTTGGCTTGTCATCGGGGGTATAGAAGTTGGGAACATCTTTGTGTGACGAAAATGAAGCATAGCCTAACTATATGATTTTGTAGGGATGAACTTTCTTTTGCCATGCTATTTTGAGAAGACATGATTACTTTGATTAGTATGCTTGAAGTGTTACAATTTCTTTTATCAATATGAACTTTTATTTTGAATCATTTGGATCTGAACATTCATGCCACAATAAAGAAAATTACATTATGAATTATGCTAGGTAGCATTCCACATCAAAAATTCTCTTTTTATCATTTACCTACTCGAGGACGAGCAGGAATTAAGCTTGGGGATGCTTGATACGTCTCCAACGTATCTATAATTTTTGATTGTTCCATGCTATTATATTACCCCTTTAGGATGTTTATGGGCTTTATTTTACACATTTATATCATTTTTGGGACTAACCTACTAACCGGAGGCCCAGCCCATATTGCTATTTTTTTGCCTATTTCAGTATTTCGAAGAAAAGGAATATCAAACGGAGTCCAAACGGAATGAAACCTTCGGGAGCGTGATTTTTGGAACGAACGTGATCCAGAGGACTTGGAGTGCAAGCCAAGAAGCTGCCGAGGCTTCCACGAGATAGGAGGGCACGCCCCCCTGTAGGGCGCGCCCTCCTGTCTCATGGGCCCCTTGGGCGGCCACTGACGTGCTTCTTCCTCCTATATATACCTACGTACCCCGAAAACATCCAGGAGAAGGACGAAACACAATTTCCACCACCGTAACCTTCTATATTCGCGAGATCTCATCTTGGAGCCTTCGCCGACACTCTGCCGGAGGGGGAATCGACCACGGAGGGCTTCTACATCAACATCCTGTTGGGGAACGTAGTAATTTCAAAAAAAATTCCTACGCACACGCAAGATCATGGTGATGCATAACAACGAGAGGGGAGAGTATTGTCCACGTACCCTCATAGAACGTAAGCAGAAGCGTTATGACAACGCGGTTGATGTAGTCGTACGTCTTCACGATCCGACCGATCCAAGTACCAAACGTACGGCACCTCTGAGTTCAGCACACGTTCAGCTCGATGACGATCCCCGGACTCCGATCCAGCAAAGTGTCGGGGATGAGTTTCGTCAGCACGACGGCGTGGTGACAATGATGATGTTCTACCGGCGCAGGGCTTCGCCTAAACTCCGCGACGATATGACCGAGGTGGAATATGGTGGAGGGGGCACCACACACGGCTAAGGAACGATCACATAGATCAACTTGTGTGTTCTAGGGTGCCCCTGCCCCCGTATATAAAGGAGAAAGGGGGAGGGTGCGGCCGGCCCTAGGAGGAGGCGCGCCGGAGGAGTCCTACTCCCACCGGGAGTAGGATTCCCCCCCTTTCCCTAGTTGGACTAGGACTTGGGGGGAAGGA
>NC_041385.1:703426680-703446430 GCF_002162155.2 Triticum dicoccoides | reverse complement strand
CGCCCCCCTCCTTGTCCTATTCGGACTTGGGGGGAGGGGCGCGCGGCTGCCCCTAGGCCTCCTCTCCTCTTCCTCTACTAGGCCCAATAAGGCCCATTAGGTCACCGGGGGGTTCTGGTAACCTCCCGGTACTCCGGTAGAATGCCGATTTCACCCGGAACACTTCCGCTGTCCAAACATAGGCTTCCAATATATCAATCTTTATGTCTCGACCATTTCGAGACTCCTCGTCATGTCCATGATCATATCCGGACTCCGAAAAAACTTCGGTAGATCAAAACTTATAAACTCATAATAAAACTGTCATCGTAACGTTAAGCGTGCGGACCCTACGGGTTCGAGAACTATGTAGACATGACCTAGAACTATTCTCGGTCAATAACCAATAGCGGAACCTGGATGCTCATATTGGCTCCTACATATTCTACAAAGATCTTTATCGGTCAAACTACATAACAACATACGTTGTTCCCTTTGTCATCGGTATGTTACTTGCCCGAGATTCGATCGTCGGTATCCAATACCTAGTTCAATCTCGTTACCGGCAAGTATCTTTACTCATTACGTAATGCATCATTCCATAACTAACTCATTAGCTACATTGCTTGCAAGGCTTATAGTGATGTGCATTACCGAGAGGGCCCAGAGATACCTCTCTGACAATCGGAGTGACAAAACCTAATCTTGAAATACGCCAACCCAACATGTACCTTTGGAGACACCTGTAGTACTCCTTTATAATCACCTAGTTACGTTGTGACGTTTGGTAGTACCCAAAGTGTTCCTCCGGTAAACGGGAGTTGCATAATCTCATAGTTACAGGAACATGTATAAGTCATGAAGAAAGCAATAGCAATATACTAAACGATCAAGTGCTAGGCTAACAGAATGGGTCATGTCAATCACATCATTCTCCTAATGATGTGATCCCATTAATCAAATGACAACACATGTCTATGGTTAGGAAACATAACCATCTTTGATTAATTAGCTAGTCAAGTAGAGGCATACTAGTGACATTATGCTTGTCTATGTATTCACACATGTATCATGTTTCCAGTTAATACAATTCTAGCATGAATAATAAACATTTATCATGATATGAGGAAATAAATAATAACTTTATTATTGCCTCTAGGGCATATTTCCTTCACATCCTTGCCCCTCCGATGAGTTGTGAGTAGTTTACCATAGACCTACGGGTCCATAGTTATTAGCTAGATGGCTTCTTCTCTCATTTTGGATCTCAATACAATGTTCTCCCCCTCTCTTGTGGAGATCTATTCGATGTAAACTCTTTTTGCGGTGTGTTTGTCATGATCCTAACACCCATGTAGTCTTGGTGCTGATCATGTTTTGCTCGTGGAAGAGGCTTAGTCAATGGGTCTGCAACATTCAAGATCCGTATGTATCTTGCAAATCTCTATGTCTCCCACCTGGACTTGATCCCGGATGGAATTGAAGTGTCTCTTGATGTGCTTGGTCCTCTTGTGAAATCTGGATTCCTTTGCCAAGGCAATTGCACTAGTATTGTCACAGAAGATCTTCATTGGTCCCGATGCACTAGCTATGACACCTAGATCGGAAATGAACTCCTTCATCCAGACTCCTTCATTTACTGCTTCCGAAGCAGCTATGTACTCCGCTTCACATGTAGATCCCGCCACGACGCTTTGTTTAGAACTGCACCAATTTACAGCTCCACCGTTTAATAAAAACACATATCTGGTTTGCGATTTAGAATCGTCCGGATCAGTGTCAAAGCTTACATCAACGTAACCATTTACGACTAGCTCTTTGTCAGCTCCATATATGAGAAACATATCCTTAGTCCTTTTCAGGTATTTCAGGATGTTCTTGACCGCTGTCCAGTGATCCACACCTGGATTACTTTGGTACCTTCCTGCCAAACTTATTGCTAAGCACACGTCAGGTCTGGTACACAACATTGCATACATGATAGAGACTATGGCTGAAGCATAGGGAACATCTTTCATTTTCTCTCTATCTTCTGCTGTGGTCGGGCATTGAGTCTGACTCAATTTCACACCTTGTAGCACGGGCAAGAACCCTTTCTTTGCCTGATCCATTTTGAACTTTTTCAAAACTTTATCAAGGTATGTGCATTGTGAAAGTCCAATTAAGCGTCTTGATCTATCTCTATAAATCTTGATGCCCAATATGTAAGCAGCTTCACCGAGGTCTTTCCTTGAAAAACTTTTATTCAAGTATCCCTTTATGCTATCCAGAAATTCTATATCATTTCCAATTAATAATATGTCATCTACATATAATATCAGAAATGCTACAGAGCTCCCACTCACTTTCTTGTAAATACAGGCTTCTCCAAAAGTCTGTGTAAAACCATATGCTTTGATCACACTATCAAAGCGTTTATTCCAACTCCGAGATGCTTGCACCAGTCCATAAATGGATTGCTAGAGCTTGCACACTTTGTTAGCACCTTTTGGATCAACAAAACCTTCTGGTTGCATCATATACAACTCTTCTTCCAGAAATCCATTGAAGAATGCAGTTTTGACATCCATTTGCCAAATTTCATAATCATAAAATGCAGCAATTGCTAACATGATTCGGACAGACTTAAGCATCGCTACGGGTGATAAAGTCTCATCGTAGTCAACCCCTTGAACTTGTCGAAAACCTTTCGCAACAAGTCGAGCTTTATAGACGGTTACATTACCATCAGCGTCAGTCTTCTTAAAAATCCATTTATTCTCAATGGCTTTCCGATCATCGGGCAAGTCAACCAAAGTCCATACTTTGTTCTCATACATGGATCCCATCTCAGATTTCATGGCCTCTAGCCATTTTGCGGAATCTGGGCTCATCATCGCTTCCTCATAGTTCGTAGGTTCATCATGGTTGAGGGAGTTCCGGACTAGGGGGTGTCCGGATAGCCGAACTATCATGATCGGCCGGACTCCAAGGCTATGAAGATACAAGATTGAAGACTTCGTCCCGTGTCCGGATGGGACTTTCCTTGGCGTGGAAGGCAAGCTTGGCGATACGGATATGTAGATCTCCTACCATTATAACCAACTCTGTGTAACCCTAGCCCTCTCTGGTGTCTATATAAACCAGATGGCTTTAGTCCATAGGACGAACAACAATCATACCATAGGCTAGCTTCTAGGGTTTAGCCTCCTTGATCTCGTGGTAGATCTACTCTTGTAACACACATCATCAATATTAATCAAGCAGGACGTAGGGTTTTACCTCCATCAAGAGGGCCCGAACCTGGGTAAAACATCGTGTCCCTTGTCTCCTGTTACCATCCGCCTAGACGCACAGTTCGGGACCCCCTACCCGAGATCCGCCGGTTTTGACACCGACATTGGTGCTTTCATTGAGAGTTCCTCTATGTCATCACCGATAGGCTCGATGGCTTCTTCGACCATCATCAACGACGCAGTCCAGGGTGAGACCTTTCTCCCCAGACAGATCTTCGTATTCGGCGGCTTTGCACTGTGGGCCAATTCACTTGGCCATCTGGAGCAGATCGAAAGCTACGCCCCTGGCCGTCAGGTCAGATTTGGAAGTTTGAACTTCACGGCCGACATCCGCGAGGACTTGATCTTCGATGGATTCGAGCCACAGCCAAGCGCGCCGCACTGTCACGACGGGCATGATTTAGCTCTGCTGCCGGACAGTACCCTGGAGGCTGCACTCGAGCGCGCTCCGATCTTCAATTTGGAGCCGGCTGCGCAGATCGAGGACGGGTGGCTAGACACCGCCTCGGGGGCTGCAACCTCTACGGCGATAGAGCCGAACACTGACCTTGTCCCTCATAAAGCTCGTGACTCCAAGGTGTCGGACTCCTCACCGGACTCCGAACCTCCCGCGCCCCCTCCGATCGAATCCGATTGGGCGCCGATCATGGAGTTCACTGCAGCGGACATCTTTCAACACTCACCTTTCGGCGACATCTTGAGTTCGCTAAAGTATCTCTCGTTATCAGGAGAGCCCTGGCCGGACTGCGGTCAGGATGGTTGGGATGCGGACGACGAAGAAATTCAAAGCCCACCCACCACCCACTTGGTAGCCGCTGTCGACGATCTAACCGACATGCTAGACTACGACTCCGAAGACATCAACGGTATGGACGATGATGCCGGAGACGACCAAGAACCAGCGCCCACCGGGCACTGGAAAGCCACCTCATCATATGACATATACATGGTGGATATCCCAAAGGATGGGAATGGCGAAGGAACAGCGGAGGATGACCCCTCCAAGAAACAGCCCAAGCGCCAGCGTCAGCGGCGCCGCTCTAAATCCCGCCACAGCAAGAATGAAGATTCCGGCACCGGAGATAATAATACACCGGACAGTGCCAAAGACAACCCACTCCAGCAAGATCCATCACAGGAGGACGGAGATGCCAGCCCTCATGAGAGAGCGGCAGAAGAAGAGGTAGAGGATTACATGCCTCCCTCCGGAGACGAGGCAAGCCTCGACGACGATGATTTCGTCGTGCCTGAGGATCCCGTCGAACAAGAGCGTTTTAAACGCAGGCTTGTGGCCACGGCGAACAGCCTCAAGAAAAAGCAGCAACAACTTAGAGCTGATCAAGATCTGCTAGCCGACAGATGGACTGAAGTCCTCGCGGCCGAAGAGCATGAGCTCGAACGCCCCTCCAAAAGCTACCCTAAACGCAAGCTGCTCCCCCGATTAGAGGAGGAAGCGTATGAACCCACATCACCAGGAGACAATACGGCTGACCGACCACCCCGTGGTCGTGACAGAGAGGCCTCTAGGCCCTTCACTAGACCCGTACCCCGGCATCGCTCGAAAATCACAAGGCCACAGGGGAACGCTCCGGACTTGCGAGATATATTGGAGGATAGGGCAAGACAATCAAGATCGATCTATGGATCGCGTAGGCGCCCCATTGTACGTGACGACAACCGTTGAGCCGGACACAGTAAGTCCGGCCGGGCCGAACAAAACAGACAAAGCTCTTTTGAGCTCCGTCGTGATATCGCCCAGTACAGAGGCGCCGCACACCCACTATGCTTCACAGATGAAGTAATGGATCATCAAATCCCTGAAGGTTTTAAACCCGTGAATATCGAATCTTACGATGGCACCACAGACCCCGCGGTTTGGATCGAAGACTATCTTCTTCACATCCACATGGCCCGTGGTGACGATCTTCACGCCATCAAATATCTCCCCTCAAGCTTAAAGGACCAGCCCGGCATTGGCTTAACAACTTGCCAGCAGAGTCAATTGGGAGTTGGGAAGACCTGGAAGCTGCATTCCTTGATAACTTCCAAGGCACGTATGTGCGACCACCAGACGCTGATGACCTAAGCCACATAATTCAGCAGCCAGACGAATCGGCCAGACAATTCTGGACATGGTTCTTAACCAAGAAAAACCAAATCGTCGACTGTCCGGATGCGGAGGCCCTCGCGGCCTTCAAGCATAACATCCGTGACGAGTGGCTTGCCCGGCACCTGGGACAGGAAAAGCCGAAATCCATGGCAGCCCTCACATCACTCATGACCTGCTTCTGCGCGGGTGAGGACAGCTGGCTAGCACGCAGCAACAACCTCAGCAAAAGTCCTGGCAGTCCGGATATCAAGGACCGTAATGGCAGGTCGCGTCGTAACAAAAACAAACGCCGCATTAACGGGGACAATAGTGAGGATACGGCAGCCAGTGCCGGATTCAGAGGCTCTAAACCCGGTCAGCGGAAAAAGCCATTCAAAAGAACTACTCCGGGTCCATCCAATTTGGACCAAATACTCGATCGCTCGTGCCAGATACACGGCACCCCCGAAAAACCAGCCAACCACACCAACAGGGACTGTTGGGTATTCAAGCAGGCGGGCAAGTTAATTGCCGAAAACAATGACAAGGGGCTGCATAGCGATGACGAGGAAGAGACCCGACCGCCGAACAATAGAGGACAGAAGGGTTTCCCCCCACAGGTGCGGACGGTGAACATGATATACGCAACGCACATACCCAAAAGGGAGCGGAAGCGTGCACTCAGGGATGTATACGCGATGGAGCCAGTTGCCCCGAAGTTCAATCCATGGTCCTCCTGCCCGATCACTTTTAACCGAAGGGACCACCCCACCAGCATCCGCCATGGCGGATTCGCCGCATTGGTCCTAGACCCAATCGTCGATGGATTTCACCTCACCAGAGTCCTGATGGACGGCGGCAGCAGCCTGAACCTACTTTATCAGGATACAGTGCGCAAAATGGGCATAGACCCCTCAAGGATTAAACCTACCAAGACGACCTTTAAAGGCATCATACCAGGAGTAGAAGCCAATTGTATAGGCTCAGTCACACTGGATGTGGTCTTCGGATCTCTGGATAACTTCCGAAGCGAGGAGTTAATCTTTGACATAGTTCCGTTCCGCAGCGGCTATCATGCCCTACTCGGACGTACCGCATTTGCAAAGTTCAACGCGGTGCCGCACTATGCATACCTCAAGCTCAAGATGCCAGGCCCTCGAGGAATCATCATGGTCAACGGAAACACTGAACGTTCTCTCCGAACGGAGGAACATACAGCGGCTCTCGCGGCAGAAGTACAATGCAGCCTCTTAAGGCAATTTTCGAGTCCGGCCGTTAAGCGGCCGGACACAGCTAAGCGCGCCCGGAGTAACCTACAACAAGACCACCTGGCATGTTCCGAGCACGCGTAGCAGTGCGGCCCCAACCCCAGCCCCTGTAAAACGTCAAAACAGGTCCTTCGCGTACACCATTATGCTTTGAAGATACCATGGGCATGGGGAAAGGGGCACGACCATGATAGGCCCAGACTGCGGCTCAACCACACCAGGGGCTCTCAAGTGTGTCATTCTTTTTTCTTTTCTTTTTCCTTTTTTACCCACAGGACTCCGTTCTTCGGAGGCCCTGTCCGACAGCAGACCTGCCGAACTCACGATACAACAGCCAGGGAAGGATAAACGCTACAACGAATATCCAGGTGGTCTCCATTACGAGCATTAAATCTGTTTTATGCACCATTTGGCAGCCTACCCCTGGAGGGGGACATGTTTAACAGTCCCATCCCTTGCTTATCACACCATTTGTATCGTTCTGCACTTACAGCAGTCTTTCTTAAATAAACAATGCAGCACCTTTTTGCTTATAATTGCATTTCCTTTTTATATATATGTTCATTTACGGCATGTTGCATCCGTACACTTTGGTATGACTAAAATACACCAGGGGCTTATGTTTTCCACATCATGGTGTGATAAGTCTGAACACTTTCACAAGTGCGGCACCCCGAACTTATAGCACTATATGCATCGGCTCCGAATCATGTCTTGGGTCAATAGTTGGGTTTGCCCGGCTCCCATGTTTTGGTACCTTATGTTCCGTTGTATCGGCTAAGGTAGCACTGGGAGAACCACTGCGATTGCGCCCCAGTTGAGCTGGGTTAACGCCTCAGTGGAGAAAGCTAAAACTGACCGTCATGATGAGGCGAGAGCCGGTCGCTGTTCGAGAGGTTTTTTGCGAGTCCTTAAAGACTTATGCCGCTTAGAGCGAGGAGCCGGATCTTGTTCGGCCCAGGCGTGGATAGCGCCCCAAATTCGGCCTTCCGAAGACTAGGGGCTTCGCCAAAATTTAAAATTATAGAATTCTATGGCTAAGTGAGAGTGTTCAAGCATTATAAGTCCGGTTGCCTTGTTCGCTGTGTTGAGCGCCTCCCTAGATGGACCCAAAAATGGGAACAAGAGTGCTCAAGTTTATCCCGAACACCCTAGCACTCGTGGCATGGGGGCTGAAGCCGACGACTTGCCATCTCTCAGATTTGATAAACAGCCACACAGAAGGTAATATATTAAATTAACAAGCGTTGCTTAGCGCATATGAACTAAGTTTTCAGCGCATAGGATAACAAAATGCGAGTCTACTCAAAAATTACATCTTTGGAGCACTCACCCGCAATAGTGCGGGCGCCCTTCAGCACACTCTTATAATACATCTCGGGCGTGCGATGCTCCTTGAGCTTCTGGGCATCCATCTTGCCCCAGTGCACCTTTGCGCGGGCAAGGGCCCGACGGGCACCTTCAATACAGGCGGAGTGCTTGATGACTTCAACCCACGAGCACGCATCCACCAGCCGCCGCACCAGGCCGAAGTAGCTCCCAGGCATGGCCTCCTTAGGCCACAGCCGAACTATGAGGCCCTTCATGGCCTGTTCGGCCGCCTTGTGGAGCTCGACCAACTGCTTCAGCTGGTCGCTAAGGGGCACCGGAGGTCCGGCCTCAGCATACTGAGACCAGAAGACCTTCTCCGTTGAGCTCCCCTCCTCGGCCCGGTAGAACGCGGCAGCATCGGACACACTGCGAGGAAGATCTGCGAATGCTCCTAGAGAGCTCCGAATTCGGGTAAGCAACAGGTAATTAACACTCACATGCTTACTTTGCAGGAAAAATGCCTTACCCGCTGCTATTTTCTTCACCGCCTCAATCTCCTGGAGGGCCTTGTAGGCTTCGGCCTTAGCGGCTTTGGCACTCTCAAGAGCCGTTGCAAGCTCAGACTCTTGAGTCTTCGAGTCACGCTCCAGGCTCTCATGTTTTTTCACGAGATCCTGGAGCTCTTGCTGTACCTCTGCCACCCGCGCCTCCTGCTTCTCTCGCTCGGTGCGCTCCGCGACCGCATTGCGTTTGGCCGCGGCCACCGCCTCTTTCAGGGTCGCCACCTCGTTAGTGGCCCCTGCAATACCCACGTTATCCTTGTCATTCTTTTTGCAACAAAAATCCTTTTCTATAAGGTACAATTTTAGTAAGGTGTTACTCACCTTCCTTGTCCTCGAGCTGCTTCTTGGCACGGCCGAGCTCGCTCTCGGACCGCTCGAGGCTTTCCTTCAATGTATTGACCTCCGCAGTCAGCGCGGCAGAGGTCAGCAGCGCAGCCTGCAATCCCATATTGACATATTTATTATGACTCCTGCGTATATCTTTTTAGATCCTCAGTCCGGCTTTTCTTTCCGAACACCGAACCGAGCATCAGGGGCTACTGTCTATGCGGTACCATTTTATACATATTGAAATTCTTATCTCAAAGCCTGTTAGAAGGCTGCTGCAGGCTTCGGTCAGCCCACTCTTGGCGAGCTGAACCTTTTGAATCACCACACTCATAACAGTGCGGTGTTCCTCTTTGATGGAGGCGCCGTTGAGCGCCTCCAGCAAATTATCCGGCGCCTCCGCTTGGACGGAGGCTGCCGGCGTCACGGTCTTGCCCTTCTTGCGAAGGGGTCGCCCGCCGGACTCCGGAGCCACTGTGGGTTTCGGGGCCGAGTCCGGCGCAAAGTCCGGGAGGTTGTCCTGTGACACCTCCGGAGCCTCCTCCTCCTGGTGGGTCCCTTCCTGGGATCCCACCTCAGCATCGTCCGCGGCACGGGGGTGGAGGCAGTCGGAAGAGAATCCATATCCGACGCACCTAAGGACCCGCTCGACGAAGCGGGAAGATCATCATTGGGCGGACTGCAGGGTTGTATGCGGCATTAGAAAGACATTATGTGGCGAAAAAGAAAAGCTTTGAAGTTATTCAGGAGTCCGGATACTTACGATCTCGCTAGGGGCTTGGCCCTTGGAGGCCAGTCCTCGTCGTCGTCACTGGCGTTGGCGGAGCAGTCCGGGGGAAGAGTTTTTCCCTTCTTGGACCCTTCGGCCTCCCTTGTTGGGGAGGCCTTCCTTTTCTTCCCTCCCCCCGCTCGGGGAGAGGCTTTCTTCTTCTCCTCCTCGCCTTGGTGGGAGGAGTCGGCCTCGGATTCATCATCCGATAGCGCCTGAAAACGGGAACTCTTCCGAGTCCCCGTGGCCTTCTTCTTGGCCTTCTTCTCCGGCACCACGGGGGGTGCCGGAGCCAGCAGCCCCGTTAGGCGGGCGTCCGTTGGGTCCTCTGGTAATGGGGCCGGACAGATAGTCCGTTCGGCCTTTGCCAGCCAGTCCTGTCAAAGGTAAAGGGAGTTTAGATCCCGCATAGAGTCAAACTATGGAGAACAAGTGACAAAATCACTTACCTCATCAGCTGGACGCTGCGAGCGGAATCCGCGATCTTCGATAGCGGATGCGGGAGCCTCGGCGCCTTTGAACAGCACCTTCCAGACATCTTCGTATGTAGTGTCGAAGAGCCCGCTCAGGGTCTGGTGCTGCGCCGGATCGAACTCCCACATGTTGAAGCCCCGTCATTGGCACGGGAGAATCCGGCGGATGAGCATGACCTGGACTACGTTGACAAGCTTGAGCTTCTTGTCCACCTGCTTTTGGATGCAGGCTTGGAGTTCGGTCAGCTCCTCCGAATCGCCCCAGATCCGGCCACTCTCTTTCCAGGAGGTGAGCCATGTAGGGATGTCGGATCTGAATTCGGGGGCCGCTGCCCAATCAGGGTCACGCGGCTCGGTCATGTAGAACCACCCCGATTGCCACCCCTTGATGGTTTCCACGAAAGTGCCCTCCAGCCACGTAACATGGGACATCCTGCCCACCATGGCGCCTTCGCACTCCGCTTGGCCGCCCTTCACAACCTTCGGCTTGACACTAAAGGTCTTGAGCCACAAGCCGAAGTGGGGCTGGATGTTGAGGATGAAATTCGGGGCCAGATCATGGAAATCTAGGCCATAGTAGAACATGAGCCCCCGGACAAAGGGATGAAGTGGGAAGCCCAGTCCACGGAGGAAATGGGGAAGAAATACTACCCTCTCATGGGGCCTGGGGGTGGGGATGAGCTCTCCCTCGTCGGGGAGCCGGTGCGCGATGTCGCTGGACAAATATCCGGCGTCGCGCAACTTCTGGATCTGCCCCTCCGTGACGGAGGAGGCCATCCACTTGCCTCCCGCTCCGGACATAGTTGGAGAAGGTTGAGGTGAGAAGTGCGGACTTGGGCGCTGGAGCTCGAGTTCACGGAGATGGATAAGCCAAGGAGGAAGAAGGCGCAGGTAAAAGGGTTGGATCTTTACCCCCTTATATGGGCGGACAAAAACATGTGTCCCCACCGGCCTGGTAAAACTCGCTTATCTCCCAAGCGTCACAATCAATGGCGCGGTTGGGTTACCCACGTCCGTATTGATGGGAATCCCGGAATAAGGGGAACACGATCTCTGCTTCGACAAGACGTGCCAAGGAAACCGCCTCGCTAAATGCGCTGAGGTGATACAATAAAAACAATTCGAGTAAAGGCTTGGTAATGGTGTGACGTCACGCCACAAAATACGTCAGCAGATTGAACTTGTGTAATATTATTCTCTCTATGGTGGTACGTGGAATTTATTTTTGCAGAGCCGGACACTATCCTGGTGTTCACAATCTTCTATAAATTATTCGGAGGAAGAACCCGCCTTGCAACGCCGAAGACAACATGCGTGCCGGACTCGTCGTCATTGAAGCCTGGTTCAGGGGCTACTGAGGGAGTTCCGGACTAGGGGGTGTCCGGATAGCCGAACTATCATGATCGGCCGGACTCCAAGGATATGAAGATACAAGATTGAAGACTTTGTCCCGTGTCCGGATGGGACTTTCCTTGGCGTGGAAGGCAAGCTTGGCGATACGGATATGTAGATCTCCTACCATTATAACCAACTCTGTGTAACCCTAGCCCTCTCCGGTGTCTATATAAACCGGATGACTTTAGTCCATAGGACAAACAACAATCATACCATAGGCTAGCTTCTAGGGTTTAGCCTCCTTGATCTCGTGGTAGATCTACTCTTGTAACACACATCATCAATATTAATCAAGCAGGACGTAGGGTTTTACCTCCATCAAGAGGGCCCGAACCTGGGTAAAACATCGTGTCCCTTGTCTCCTGTTACCATCCGCCTAGACGCACAGTTCGGGACCCCCTACCCGAGATCCGCCGGTTTTGACACCGACAATGGTCAAGTAACATGACTTCCAGAATAGGATTACCGTACCACTCTGGTGTGGATCTTACTCTGGTAGACCTACGAGGTTCAGTAGAAACTTGATCTAAAGTTTCATGATCAATATCATTAGCTTCCTCACTAATTGGTGTAGTTGTCACAGGAACCGGTTCTTGAGATGAACTACTTTCCAATAAGGGAGCAGGTACAGTTACCTCATCAAGTTCTACTTTCCTCCCACTCACTTCTTTTGAGAGAAACTCCTTCTCTAGAAAGGATCCGAACTTAGCAACGAAAATCTTGCCCTCAGATCTGTGATAGAAGGTGTACCCAACAGTCTCTTTTGGGTATCCTATGAAGACACATTTCTTCGATTTGGGTTCGAGCTTATCTGGTTGAAGTTTCTTCACATAAGCAGCGCAGCCACAAACTTTAAGAAACGACAACTTTGGTTTCTTGCCAAACCACAGTTCATGAGGCGTCGTCTCAACGGATTTTGATGGTGCCCTATTTAACGTGAATGCGGCCGTCTCTAAAGCATAACCCCAAAACGATAGCGGTAAATCAGTAAGAGACATCATAGATCGCACCATATCTAGTAAAGTACGATTACGACGTTCGGACACACCATTTCGTTGTGGTGTTCTGGGTGGCGTGAGTTGCGAAACTATTCCGCATTGTTTCAAATGTAGACCAAACTCGTAACTCAAATATTCTCCTCCATGATCAGATCGTAAAAATTTTATTTTCTTGTTACGATGATTTTCCACTTCACTCTGAAATTCTTTGAATGTTTCAAATGTTTCAGACTTGTGTTTCATTAAGTAGATATACCCATATCTGCTCAAATCATCTGTGAAGGTGAGAAAATAACGATACCCGCCGTGAGCCTCAACATTCATTGGACCACAAACATCAGTATGTATGATTTCCAACAAATTAGTTGCTCGCTCCATAGTTCCGGAGAACCGCATTTTAGTCATCTTGCCCATGAGGCACGGTTCGCAAGTACCAAGTGATTCACAATCAAGTGATTCCAAAAGCCCATCAGTATGGAGTTTCTTCATGCGCTTTACACTGATATGACCTAAACGGAAGTGCCACAAATAAGTTGCACTATCATTATCAACTCTGCATCTTTTGGTTTCAACACTATGAATATGTGTATCACTACTATCGAGATTCAACAAAAATAGACCACTCTTCAAGGGTGCATGACCATAAAAGATATTACTCATATAAATAGAACAACCATTATTCTATGACTTAAATGAATAACCGTCTCACATCAAACAAGATCCAGATATAATGTTCATGCTCAACGCTGACACCAAATAAAAATTATTTAGGTCTAAAACTAATCCCGATGGTAGATGTAGAGGTAGCATGTCGACCGCGATCACATCGACTTTGGAACCATTTCCCACGCGCATCGTCACCTCGTCCTTAGCCAATCTTCGCTTAATCCATAGTCCCTGTTTTGAGTTGCAAATATTAGCAACAGAACCAGTATCAAATACCCAGGTACTACTGCGAGCATTAGTAAGGTACACATTAATAACATGTATATCACATATACCTTTGTTCACTTTGCCATCCTTCTTATCCGCCAAATACTTGGGGCAGTTCCGCTTCCAGTGTCCAGTCTGCTTGCAGTAGAAGCACTCAGTCTCAGGCTTAGGTCCCGACTTGGGTTTCTTCTCTTGAGCAGCAACTTGTTTGCTGTTCTTCTTGAAGTTCCCCTTCTTCTTCCCTTTGCCCTTTTTCTTGAAACTGGTGGTCTTGTTAACCATCAACACTTGATGCACCTTCTTGATTTCTACCTCCGCTGCTTTTAGCATTGCGAAGAGCTCGGGAATAGTCGTGTCCATCCCTTGCATATTATAGTTCATCACGAAGCTCTTGTAGCTTGGTGGCAGTGATTGAAGAATTCTGTCAATGACACTATCATCAGGAAGATTAACTCCCAGTTGAATCAAGTGATTATTATACCCAGACATTTTGAGTATGTGTTCACTGACAGAACTATTCTCCTCCATCTTGCAGCTATAGAACTTATTGGAGTCTTCATATCTCTCAATCCGGGCATTTGCTTGAAATATTAACTTCAACTCCTGGAACATCTCATATGCTCCATGACGTTCAAAACGTCGTTGAAGACCCGGTTCTAAGCCGTAAAGCATGGCATACTGAACTATCGAGTAGTCATCAGCTTTGCTCTGCCAGACGTTCTAAACGTCATCAGTTGCATCAGCAGCAGGCCTGGCACCCAGCGGTGCTTCCAGGACGTAATTCTTCTATGCAGCAATGAGGATAATCCTCAGGTTACGGACCCAGTCCGTGTAATTGCTACCATCATCTTTCAACTTTGCTTTCTCAAGGAACGCATTAAAATTCAACGGAACAACAGCACGAGCCATCTATCTACAACAAACATAGAAAAGCAAAATACTATCAGGTACTAAGTTCATGATAAATTTAAGTTCAATTAATCATATTACTTAAGAACTCCCACTTAGATAGACATCCCTCTAATCCTCTAAGTGATTACGTGATCCATATCAACTACACCATGTCCGATCGTCACGTGAGATGGAGTAGTTTCAACGGTGAACATCAATATGTTGATCATATCTACTATATGATTCACGCTCGACCTTTCGGTCTCCGTGTTCCGAGGCCATATCTGTTATATGCTAGGCTCGTCAAGTTTAACCTGAGTATTCCGTGTGTGCAACTGTTTTGCACCCGTTGTATTTGAACGTAGAGCCTATCACACCCGATCATCACGTGGTGTCTCAACATGAAGAACTTTCGCAACGAAGCATACTCAGGGAGAACACTTCTTGATAATTTAGTGAGAGATCATCTTAAAATGCTACCGTCAATCAAAGCAAGATAAGATGCATAAAGGATAAACATCACATGCAATCAATATAAGTGATATGATATGGCCATCATCATCTTGTGCTTGTGATCTCCATCTTCGAAGCACCGTCGTGATCACCATCGTCACCGGCGCGACACCTTGATCTCCATCGTAGCATCGTTGTCGTTACGCCATCTATTTCTTCTACGACTATCGCTACCGCTTAGTGATAAAGTAAAGCAATTACAGGGCGTTTGCATTTCATACAATAAAGCGACAACCATATGGCTCCTGCCAGTTGCCGATAACTTCGGTTACAAAACATGATCATCTCATACAATAAAATATAGCATCACGTTTTGACCATATCACATCACAACATGCCCTGCAAAAACAAGTTAGACGTCCTCTACTTTGTTGTTGCAAATTTTACGTGGCTGCTACGGGCTTAGCAAGAACCGTTCTTACCAACGCATCAAAACCACAAGATAGTTCGTCAAGTTAGTGCTGTTTTAACCTTCGCAAGGACCGGGCGTAGCCACACTCGATTCAGCTAAAGTGAGAGAGACAGACACCCGCCAGCCACCTTTAAGCACGAGTGCTCATAATGGTGAAACCAGTCTCGCGTAAGCGTATGCGTAATGTCGGTCCGGGCCGCTTCATCTCACAATACCGCCGAACCAAAGTATGACATGCTAGTAAGCAGTATGACTTGTATCGCCCACAACTCACTTGTGTTCTGCTCGTGCATATGACAGCTACGCATAAAACCAGGCTCGGATGCCACTGTTGGGGAACATATTAATTTCAAAAAAAATTCCTACGCACACGCACGATCATGGTGATGCATAGCAACGAGAGGGGAGAGTATTGTCCACGTACCCTCATAGACCGTAAGCGGAAGCGTTATGACAACGCGGTTGATGTAGTCGTACGTCTTCACGATCCGACCGATCCAAGTACCGAACGTACGGCACCTCCGAGTTCAGCACACGTCCAGCTCGATGACGATCCCCAGACTCCGATCTAGCAAAGTGTCGGGGATGAGTTCCGTCAGCACGACAGCGTGGTGACGATGATGATGTTCTACCGGCGCAGGGCTTCACCTAAACTCCGCGACGATATGACCGAGGTGGAATATGGTGGAGGGGGGCACCGCACACGGCTAAGGAACGATCACGTAGATCAACTTGTGTGTTCTAGGGTGCCCCCTGCCCCCGTATATAAAGGAGGAAGGGGGGGGGGGTGCGGCCGGCCCTAGGAGGAGGCGCGTCGGAGGAGTCCTACTCCCACCGGGAGTAGGACTAGGACTAGTCCTACTCCCTTTCCCTAGTTGGACTAGGACTTGGGGGGAAGGAGGAGAGGGGGGAAAGGAAATGGAGGGCGCCGCCCCCCTTGTCCTATTCGGACTTGGGGGGGGGGGGGAGGGTTGCGCGGCTGCCCCTAGGCCTCCTCTCCTCTTCCTCCACTAGGCCCAATAAGGCCCATTAGGTCACCGGGGGGTTCCGGTAACCTCCCGGTACTCCGGTAAAATGTCGATTTCACCCGGAACACTTCCGATGTCCAAACATAGGCTTCCAATATATCAGTCTTTATGTCTCGACCATTTCGAGACTCCTCGTCATGTCCGTGATCATATCCGCGACTCCGAACAAACTTTGGTACATCAAAACTTATAAACTCATAATAAAACTGTCATCGTAATGTTAAGCGTGTGGACCCTACGGGTTCGAGAACTATGTAGACATGGCCTAGAACTATTCTCGGTTAATAACCAATAGCGGAACCTGGATGCTCATATTGGCTCCTACATATTCTACGAAGATCTTTATCGGTCAAACCGCATAACAACATACGTTGTTCCCTTTGTCATCGGTATGTTACTTGCCCGAGATTCGATCGTCGGTATCCAATACCTAGTTCAATCTCATTACCGGCAAATCTATTTACTCGTTACCTAATGCATCATTCCGTAACTAACTCATTAGCTACATTGCTTGAAAGGCTTATAGTGATGTGCATTACCGAGATGGCCCAGAGATACCTCTCCGACAATCGGAGTGACAAAACCTAATCTCGAAATACGCCAACCCAACATGTACCTTTGGAGACACCTGTAGTACTCCTTTATAATCACCCAGTTACGTTGTGACGTTTGGTAGTACCCAAAGTGTTCCTCCGGTAAACGGGAGTTGCATAATCTCATAGTTACAGGAACATGTATAAGTCATGAAGAAAGCAATAGCAATATACTAAACGATCAAGTGCTAGGCTAACAGAATGGGTCATGTCAATCACATCATTCTCCTAATGATGTGATCCCATTAATCAAATGACAATACATGTATATGGTTAGGAAACATAACCATCTTTGATTAATGAGCTAGTAAAGTAGAGGCATACTAGTGACGTTATGTTTGTCTATGTATTCACACATGTATCATGTTTCCGGTTAATACAATTCTAGCATGAATTATAAACATTTATCATGATATGAGGAAATAAATAACAACTTTATTATTGCCTCTAGGGCATATTTCCTTCACATCCTTGCCCCTCCGATGAGTTGTGAGTAGTTTACCATAGACCTACGGGTCCATAATTCTTAGCTAGATGGCTTCTTCTCTCTTTTTGGATCTCAATACAATGTTCTCCCCCTCTCTTGTGGAGATCTATTCGATGTAAACTATTTTTGCGGTGTGTTTGTCATTATCCGATGAATTGTGGATTTATGATCAAGTTTATCTATGAATAATATTTGAATCTTCTCGGAATTCTTTTATGTATGATTGAGTTATCTTTGCAAGTCTCTTCGAATTATCAGTTTGGTTTTCCCTACTAGATTGATCTTTCTTGCCATGGGAGAAGTGCTTAGCTTTGGGTTCAATCTTGCGGTGTCCTTACCCAGTGACAGAAAGGGTTGCAAGGCACGTATTGTATTGTTGCCATCGAGGATAACAAGATGGGGTTTATATCATATTGCTTGAGTTTATCCCTCTACATCATGTCATCTTGCTTAATGTGTTACTCTGTTCTTATGAACTTAATACTCTAGATGCATGCAGGAGTCGGTTGATGTGTGGAGTAATAGTAGTAGATGCAGGCAGGAGTCGGTCTACTTGTTATGGACGTGATGCCTATATACATGATCATGCCTAGATAATCTCATAACTATGCGCTTTTCTATCAATTGCTCGACAATAATTTGTTCACCCACCGTAATACTTATGCTATCTTGAGAGAAGCCTCTAGTGAAACCTATGGCCCCCGGGTCTATCTCTTATCATTTTTGCTTTCAATCTACTTTTATTTGCATCTTTACTTTTTGCATCTATATTATAAAATACCAAAAATATATTTATCTTATCTTACTATCTTTATTAGATCTCACTTTCGCAAGTGGCCGGGAAGGGATTGACAACCCCTTTATTGCGTTGGTTGCGAGTTCTCAGTTTGTTTGTGTAGGTCCATGGGACTTTTGAGGAGCCTCCTACTGGATTGATACCTTGGTTCTCAAAAACTGAGGGAAATACTTACGCTACTATTGCTGCATCACCCTCTCCTCTTCGAGGAAAACCAACTCAAGCTCAAGACATAGCTGGAGGACAATGATCTCAAGGTATTCATGGTCTTCGAGACCTTTTCGTCAAATAATCGGCGCAAAAGGGCACTCCACGACCTCGCCAAAGTATGCCAGGTGATAGTAGTAAATCCTTGGAACGATAAGGCAATCACTTTCAACGCCGATGATGAACCAAGATCCCGCTCAGTCCGAGCACTAGCCGCTTTGGTCTTAAACCCAATCGTAGACGGCTTTCGGCTCACTAAAGTGCTCATGGACGGTGATAGCAGACTGAACCTCATCTACGAGGACACGCTCAATAAAATGCAAATGGACAGGAGTCACATATAGCAAAGTAACACGACCTTTTGCAGTATTATCCCTAATCAGGAAGCCAGATGCTCGGGAAAAATCAAACTCGACATGGTATTCGGCACGCTGGAGAACTATAGGTCCGAAGAGTTACTCTTCCATGTGGCACCTTTCAACAGCGGGTATCATGATTTGCCAGGGCGAGACACATTCACGCGCTTCCAAGCCATACCCCATTACGGGTATATGAAGCTCAAAATGCCCGGGCCCAATGGAATTATCACTATCACCAGTGATCTGGACATAGCACTCCGCGCCGAAAACAAAACCGCATCTCTGGCCCTTGAGGCATTATCCGAGGCCCTCGCGGCCGAAAAATTGACCACTCTATGTTCTACAGTAGACAGGGACGATGTAATCCTCGATAAGAGACCCAACTCTACTTCCTTCAAGCCAGCAGACGGAATAGTCAAATTTCAAGTCCACCCGACGGACCCCAAGAAAACAGCTTCCATTGGGGCACAACCGGATCCGACGGTGGACTCCACATTACGCGCATTCCTGCGTGAGAACTGGGACATTTTTGCCTGGCACCCTTCGGATATGCCAGGTATCCCATGAAGACTGGCCGAGCATAGTCTCAATATACTAAAACTACAAAAAAAGACACATCCGTGACATTTTGGGTCGAACGATTTTTTTCTGTCATACATATGACACTTCTATGACGATAATTGTGACAAAACCCGGTATCATCATAGATGTGGTGGGCTCCTACTTCTATGACAAAAAATGATGACAGAAAATGGGCTTTTCGTCCTGGGCGGGCCGGAGACGCAGTTGCATGACATTCTTTGGGCCGTCCATGATGGAAAAAATCGTGGTAGAAGCGAGGGGGAGGAAAATTTTGGGGAGTTGCCGATTACGGTGGGAGGTCGGGGGTCGAGCGATGCACGTTTCTCTCGTACACGTGCGAGGCGTTGGCTCTAACTGAACCCGAGCGAGGCGTTGGGCTCTAACTGAACCCGAGCAATTGCACTGTAGGCTACGCGTTACTGAACCCGAGAGATCGATCGATGGCTGTTAACTGAAACCGATCGAGCGATTCCTTCGCTACTGATGCTAACTGAAGCCGATC
>NC_041385.1:703410248-703425555 GCF_002162155.2 Triticum dicoccoides | reverse complement strand
ATCCGTTCTGCGGTACGCCACACCCGTCCCGATCAACAGGACCCCCATTTCGACCGTAGGAGGTCCGTTTCGTCCGTTTTGCGGTACGCCACACCCCTCTCGATCAACAGGACCCCCATTTCGAACGTAGGAGGTCCATTTCCTCTGTTTTGCGGTACGCCAGGCCTCGTTTCCATTGCCTATTCCATCCAAGCCCTCCCGATGAACACGACCACACATTCCGTTCCAACCCAGCCGGTTGGCTCCCACGCATTCCGTTGCTTCCCGATGAACACGACGCACTCCGTTGCCTCCCCATGAACACGATGCATTCCGTTTCCTCCCCATGAACACGAGCCCTCGTCGTACATATGCGCGAGTAGACGTTCGAGACCCCGCCCGTATGTACACATACGTTGCCGTATTTTCTTTCTTGCACCCTGGCCGATGTACGTACGTGTACATGCTACGTGCGCGCCTCTACTATGACACGTGCGCGCCTCTACTACGACACGAGCACACCTCTACATCAACCAGTATGTACGTACATGTTCGCGACCAGTATGACAACGCTACGTACGCTTCGACCAGGTGGGTCCCGTCTATCTGGCACTTCCTTGCCCGCGAAGATGTAGCTGGTGGGTCCCAGTAGTCACGGGGGCGAATCATTTTGATTTTTTTTGCCCGGACGCACTTCCTTGCGTGCGAAGGTGTAGCTGCTGGGTCCCAGCAGTCGGGAGGGCGAATCATTTTTTTGCCCGAACGCACTCCCTTGCTTGCGAAGGTGTAGCTGGTGGGTCCCAGCAGTCGGGGGGCGAATCGTTTTTTTCGGACACACTTCCTTGCATGCGAAGATGTAGCTGGTGGGTCCCAGCAGTCAGGGGGGGTGAATCATTTTTTTCCCGGACGCACTTCCTTGCGTGCGAAGATGTAGCTCGTGGGTCCCAGCAGTCAGGGGGCAAATCATTTTTTTCGCGAAATACGGTGGCCCGTTCGGTGTGTCCCCGCTGTTAGGTGGAGGAATAATTATTTTGCATGTAATAAGGAGGCACTTCCTTGCGGCTGCCGTGGACCCAGCTGTCAGCCTCTCCACGTACAGTCCATGTCCGATGGAAGTCGTTCCTTAACCACGTTGACCACGCCGCGCCGAGAGCACCACGACGGTGGATGACGGCGAGGCCTAGGAAGGGGACGACGCGGATCCGGGGAAGACGCAGCAGTGGATGCACACAAGGAGAGGAGTATGAGGGTTCACTGGTTCGGCTACGCTGCCGTCACTGCAGAATAACAGGGGGTGTGGGTGAGTGGAGGGATGGCCTGGCCAGCGGTGAGAGTAGTAGGGGGCGGTGAGGCCTCCACGGCAGCACAGCCGGCCACGGGAGGCAGGAGCAGGCGACACGACCGGCGCTGCTTTGGGCGGCTGGAGCAAGAAGACCAGAGGTTGAAGAAGCACGACGACCGTTGGATGGACATCGTACGGTCACTGCAGCTAGAATCATTTATATTGACTAAGTTGACAAAGCCCTTGGTATGTCAACTTAGTAGGCCCACAGGACAGCTTCCGAAACGGTGCGCCCCAGATGTCAGGGGGAGAAATCATTTTTTGGACGGGTGAAGCTAGAATATCCGAGATTGAAGAAGAAGCACGGCATCCGTTGGATGGACATCCAACGACCACTGCTGTAGGAACCGTGTGTTGACTATAAGTTGACAAAGCCTTGCATACACGTCAACTCTGTTTTTCAGGGGACGCGTCAACTTAGTAAGGCCAGAAGTGTGTGGCAGAGAGCTTATAGCCCATTTGAGATTTGTAAGAATGTATAGCCCATTTTTGAATTCTAATGGAATTTACTACAACCCATTTACAGTTTGTTAAAAGTACATCCCATTTCAACCAACCGTTCAAAACAGAATTCAATAAAATTTCCCACATTTTGATGGGATCCGAATATTTTTATCCCGAAATTTCTAGTCAGATTAAATACTATTTCAATATAAAGTTATATTACATAAAAATCCAATTAAACATTGCGCTCGCAACAATTAATGAAATTAAAATTTTCAATATCCAAAAATAATATTTTATAAAGTAATCATTGTTTGGTGTTTTTATAGTTACTACCCAGTTTTTATAATTACATCCCATTTATTATTTCTTAAAGCCCATTTTCTTGTTAAGCCTAATGCATCCCTCCCAGGAAAGATTTGCAGCCCAGCGGAGCGGAGAATAACAACTTGACCTTGCCAGGGTATTCCTAAAAAAAGTATAGGTGGGCTAGCCATTTTCAGCTTGAAAAAAATTAATATCTAGGCTGGATATCTGGCCTGGGCTAGACGGGCCACAGCCCGCCCAGTTAATACCTGCAGTGATGTTTTCGTTGTTGTTCAGAGGAGAAAAATTAATATCTGGGTAAACATCGAAAAACTCTGCAGTGCTCACACCTCAAAAACAAAAATACTGCTCGAGCTGCTTGGTCCCAGCTGTCGGCCGCTTCTTGTGCAATTCTCTGGTTTATTGACCACTCCCTCCTTTCCGGTTTATAATGCTCAATTCAAAAAATATCACCAATCAAGGTAGATGGCGAGTGGTGGAATACTTTTTGTAGTTTTGCAAAAGCACCTAACTAATGCTCTTCTTATCCTCAAAAAATTATGTTTATCAATGCATTAATTGCAATGCATGCATGCATAAAGTACATGCATTGGTTAATTTTCTCTTAATACTTGCATGCAATGATTTAATGCACCTTGGAATCTGAACATGTGATGGAAAACAACCAAATTGAGCCTTATAAAATGGAAAAACTAAAATTTTGAGATAAGCCCTATAAACCGGAAAGGAGGGAGTACATAGGTTGCCAATGGTGTGGGACCGTGATGTCAGGAAACCAGGAGGAAGCAAAATAAAGTGTGTGTGTGTATATATATATATATATATATATATATATATAATAAGGAGGCACTTGCGTACGTGAGGCTATGGACCTAGTGGGTCCCCATTGTCATCCTCTCCAAGTAAAGTCATCTCCTCGCCCGCGCGCGCTTTCCTCCCGAAACAGTCAGCACCGGCCGCCCGCTTCCCGGTGCAGGCGATTGCTCCGCCTTCAAAAGACACAAGTGTTGTCTGTCCGTCCATCTGCCACACACATTAATGATACGTGGTTGCCGAGGCAGCTACTTCGGCGCCACACGTCCGTCCCTCCGCCCGCCCAACATTGCTATATAAACTGCTGCGCCGGCCATAGCCGCAGTCATCCGCATCCGTTCCCTTTCTCCTGTCCACACTACGACTACCCACCATGGCTTCCTCGCGCTCCAACGCTCTTCGGGACGGGCGGATAACGAACTAGAGGGAGATGGCAGCCATTGCTGCCGACCAGCTGGCCGGCAGGCAGCCGGAGGACGACGACGTCCCAATGGAGAACATGGTAGTCGATGATCCGGCGCCGACCCCCTCCTCCGCGCCATCCTTGCCGGTGCATTGCACCATGACCATCGGCGAGGCCCGTGCCCAATATATGGACAGGGTGAGGTAGATGCGTGAGGAGCAGTTCTGGGAGGCGCAGGCCGACGCCGCCTACAACCACCATCTCCTCCAGGAGCACCTGCAGGCAGAGGAGCAGATCGCCGCGGAGCGGGTGGAGCAGGAGGCACTGCTCAACTCGTACCGTTCCGCCCGCAAGGGCCGCCTCGAGCGCTGGCGATACCTCATGCGGGTGGCGGAGGCTGCGGCTGCCTACAAAGAGGCTAGCAAAGAGGGCGATGAAGCGGGCGAGGCGCTGTTTGGTGAGACCGAGGATGAGGTAGAGGACAATGCCGGCTCTGACGAGTCCCCGCTCCGCTGGCATCGACGAGCCCCTGCTCCGCCGAGGCCCCGGGGCGCCAACAACGAGGCAGAGGACACTGCTGGCTCCGCCGAGGCCCCGTGGCGCCAACAACGAGGCAGAGGACACCGCCGGCTCCGCCGAGGCACCGCCCCGCCAACAACGAGGCAGAGGACATCGCCGGCTCAGCCGAGGCCCCACCCTGCCGACAACGTGGGGGAGGATTTCCACCGCTCCGCTGAGCCACCGCCTGCTAGCAACGAGATAGAGGACATCGCCGGCTCCGCCGAGGCCCCGCCCCGCTGCCAACGAGGCAGCACCACACAGAAAACAAGGAAGAGTAGAACATGGTAGGTCGCCGCCGCTCGGGTCCAAGTAAGGCCACTGCTACTACCCTCCGGTTGAAGCTAGGCTAGGCGGGTTGACCATTGACGGCCGGTTAGCTTCTTGGCAGCGACGTGGAGTCGGAGAGCTGCGCTGGAGAAGAACGCTGCTTCTACTTAACTGCTGGTGCAGTTGGTTGACTGACACGTGGGCCCAACAGGCCACATGTCAGTTACGCAACTGCACCTGCAGTTAAGTCACTGAAGCTTCTGTTCGGCTCAGCGGGACACAGGTGGGTAGCTTCGGTTAATTAATTATACCTCCAGCGCACCCCTTTTTAGTTGAAGAATGTATGGAATATAATGAAATCCGGCAAGTTTATATGAAATCCGATAGTGTATGAATGAATTTATTTTGATTAGTTCGAATTCCTGTATCACTGGCATTGGATGAACATGCAAAACAATATGTACTAGCATTATTCCCAGGGTGATCACCTCGTTTGCAGCAGTTTCACATGTACTCCCTCCGGTCCTTTCTAGTCTGCATACAAGTTTTGTCTGCAATCAAAGTATCTCTACTTTCACCAATATTATACAAAAAAGTATGCACTTTCACAATGTGCGAAGTAAAAAGGAACAGAAGGAGTACAAAGAGTTTGAGTAGCTTTTTAGCGTTTCTGTACATTGCAATCAAACACACAGGCCTGACAATTCATAGAGAACATTCAAAACAATTGATGATTATGCATCTCAGCGACTCACATGTCAGAGGCAATATTTACTTCACTAAAGAATAAAGAAAAACTGATCGACGCTGCTGACAGCAAAGGGTGTCCCATTCGAAAATATCAAACGCATATCTTGCTAAAATCAATGAGCAAAATTTGACAAGGTTGTCCCATTCCAAAATATCAAATGCCTAGGATTGTGGAATGGGCAGGGTTTTCCATCAGTTCGGACATTGCCATGGCACCTCGTGCTAAATAAACCAGCTGTTCTTTTTGTGCAGTTCCACCAAAATCAACCAAATTCGCGCGTAGCTTGTATGATTTTGCCCTTGTTGCAATGCCTTGAACTTATGGGCACCTCCTTTCTTGTGGTGGAAATGAATGATTCAATGTATTCATGAACATTTTGTGCAGTTCCCATTGAAATCAAGCTGAGCACCCCTGTTTGCACAAATACAAAAAAGTGATTAGTATAAAGCAAACTGTACTATGAATTGATAGTTTCAACAGGCACATACATGGTCCATGTAGAGCACACTTTTAGAAAAATGGAACTCCCTAGAAAGAATCCTAGAACAACATTGTACTCGCACATCATAGCAAAAAAATGGAGATTTGTCAGTCCTTCTGAGCTGAAGTTAGTTTGGTCTTGTGGGGAGTAATGTAACCATCCTTCAACTGCTCCTTCTGATGAGAAGATAGACAGGTCTTCTTCATCCTGGCATAATCAGAACTAGTCACTTCACGTACTCCATATTCTTCTTCAGAGGAAGATGATCCTATTGTGCAAAGACAAGAGGACTACTAAATGCTAGCATCCCTGTTTGCTCAAAAAAAGGAAATGAAATATTTAAAATAGCACAGATGAAGCACTTCTCAAGGACAATACCACTTTTTCATGACAGTATCTAAACAGTAGCACAACACCAATAGAGATGACAAAGCTCAATCATATGGATGAAGTCAGTGGGCGAGTACCAACCTTTGTTAGGAGGCTGATTGTGTAGAGCATACATATGAAGCACTTCTCCAGAACCATCTATTGCTATCTACGGAGGTGGCCATGCCTACTATATACTCCTCGATTAGTGTAATGTTTCCAACATCTTCTTGTGCAGTTCCACTAAAACATATGGTATCTTCAAAGAAGATCCCTGTTTGCACAAGTAGAGATAATTACGTATGGCATCAAATCAGTGGCAAAACAATTGCTCGTTCCAGCCATAGCAATAAATTAAGATGCAAAACTATATCATTACTTGTGTCATCACAGTTCCAGTGCTTCATTATAGCACCGGGAGTTGATTTTTGTTTTTCTTCCGCTTGTTCTTCCCCTTCATCACTTGGTTCAATAACAGACAAGCTTCGCCTTCAATGTAAGATTTGGCATGTCAATTAGGGAGCACAAGTATAGTACTAAACTTAATTTTCTGATGAAAGTGGCAAAATACAGGCCGGCAGTTGTGAAATATCCTTATCTTACCTCAATGGGATATTATGGTGCACATACAGATTGGAAGTCTTGTCTCCATTTGTGCAGTTCACTAAAATCAAGCAACATTATCGTACAAGTAGCACAACATATGAAAGCACACTGCAGAATCATGTGAAAGAAGGCTAGTACTGACCTCTCATGATGCGGAATTCAAACAACTCACAAGAATAAGATCTGAACAAAATTCGCCTTAACGGATAGGAAGTAAGATCTCCTCTTGTGTAGTTCCACTAAGATCAAGCAATCAAGCAACGTTGTCGGTGTGACATTTTGGTTGAACTGCACAAAACACTCTTAAAACAAAAGTGTTCTGTGTAGTGCAACAAAAGGTCACAACGGCAACGAGGTGAAGTAGATAACCCTGTTTACACAGAGGTGCAAAGGAAACGATTAGTGGTCAATAACGGTGGATGACACAAAAGCCAACAAAAAGAAGCATCTACCTTATCTAAATGGGAAAGAAAGCAAGACAGTAGCATTTCTCAAACGGTGGCATTGATTAATATTAACATAGAGATTATATTAACAATAAAATTCGTTAAACATGTAATTTGCTTTTAACTGTGGCATTGCATCAATTTTCCAGCGGCATTATTAGAGGGTGTTTGTTTACAGGGAAATTTTTGTGTAGGGACTAAAAAACTCTATGTCAGTCCCATCTAGACCAAACAGGAGGGACTTTTAGGGACGAAAAGTGGGCATTTGGGACTAAAGAAAGAAGACCCCGAGGGAGTCTTTTTGGGACTTTTTCCAACAGTTGCCCCTGCCACGCATCGCACCTTGTTTCTATTAGTTCATTACTAGGGGTAACATGGTCTTTTAGCATGTCATTTAATAACCTCTAGTCCATGTTTAGTCCTTGGAACCAAGCAGGTAGGGACTAGGGAGTTTTTAACCAAACATGGCCTTAGATTAACAATAGCTAATGAGTTGCACGGGATAGTGGACGCACCAGCACCATGTGCATCTACCGATGTACTGTGGTCATGCATAGTCTGTTGCAACAAAGAACAAACAACCAAGGAGCATATTTGTGTTGGTCCCAGTTTTGTTATCTTTAGACACCTTTCCCTATGTGAGCGCAGCAAATCTAGTCCTGCTCAAACTCTACAGCCTTGTCCCTTCCTTTCCTTTTTGAACTAGTACTTTCGCCCCTTCCTTTCCTCTTTGAACCACGTCCTAGATTTATGCGATACAGCTTTCCCCACTACTTTCCCCCATTCCTTTCCTCTTTGAACCACGTCCTAGATTCATGCTATACAACTTTCCCCCTTCATTTCCTCTTTGAACCACGTCCTAGATTCATGCTATATACAACTTTTCCCACTACTTTCCCCCACTCCTTTCCTCTTTGAACCACGTCCTAGATTCATGGTATACATGCAGCTAAAGCAATGCATGTGGAGTAAGTAAAATATACCTTAAGGTTCTTGGGGCGTGGTTCGGTGGGCGACGGGACGGCGGCGAAGAAGAAGGGGTCGGAGGCCCTCCCGTGCCGCCGCTGGGTGGAAAGTGAATAGCTGCGCCGGTAGTGGATTCCCTCCCTCGCTGACGGCGACAGCGTTAAGCCTCCTTCCCTTCCCGGCGGACGGATCCTGCCGGCTCTTTGAGCAGCAGTGAGGGGAGAGAGAGGCCAACGAAGTCTTGTTTAGATCTGGAGAGGGCGAGAGAGTGTGAAGAGATCAAGTACAAGCGCTGAGGCTCCAGTGGGAGAGGGCGAGAGAGTGTGAAGAGAGCAACTACAAGCGCTGAGGCTCCAGCTTGTATATATATACTGGAGAGAGAGTGTGAAGCATGCAAACCCTAGAAAACATTTTGACCAGTCAAAGAATCCTCCTAGCAAAAATTATGCTCAAGTGTAGTTATCGAACCCGAGACCTCAAGTTTGATGAGCGAAAGCGAACAGGCTAACCAGCTACACAACCCTCCCGTTATGTTCAATGAGAGGAAAATAACCTTTTATACATTCCTGCATTCGTGTGACAAGCATGGCGTATTTTTTTGTGTGTGTTGGGATTTCAATCATAATCGTGTCATGTGGCTTTGGTGGTAAGACTATCCACAGTGGTGCAGAAATAATGCAGCCTTAGTCACCTTACCTCTCTCCATGTAGTACGTTGGGTCCCACCAGTCAGAGGGTGAAACAAACAAATTAATAATAAAAATTAAAAGCGCCAGCGGTGTATCTTACCTCACACATCTCGCTACTGCTCGGGAACACTGTCCAATTGATCCCTCTGTTCACTCACGTACTATTTTAAGTGAATCCTTATTATAACATGCACACAAATTTTGGGCACTTGTATTCGACTTAAGTCAGTGTGCCACCGTATCTCGTATACTTACTACTCCCTCTGTCTAGGTGTAATAAGTCACGTTAGAAGGTGCAACGGACCAAGATGCGTGCGTGTGCGTGTGTGTGTTTAACAGCATGTGTGTGTTACAGAGTGGGACAGATCGACCTACTCCTACAGAGAGATGGTGTGTAGTGTACGATTTTAGCCGCGAGAGTCGGTGCATCCTCTCATTTCTGGGCGTGTTCGGTACGGACATGCGGACAGCTGCCACGCCCGCTCCTGACCAGCCTGGCCCACCCAAAGCCCCTCCATCGCCCGCGCGCGCTTCTCACCCGAACGGTCAGCACCGCTCCAAAGAATCGGTGCCGCATTCATGCCCGGGCAGAGCGGACGCGACCTCTCACCAGCGCAAGAGTGATGGTTGCTTCGTCCGTCCAACTTACTGCTGGGTCTATGTGATTTGACGGCTCATTGGTCTTTATTACTGAGGTGGTAGGACTGCTGGATGTCCCACGCTTTCGGTGAAAGGAGGTAGTACTACTACTAGATTACAATTTTCTCCATTCTTACAACGGAGGAGTGCAAGAGCAGTGAAAACACGTAGGCTCAGTGATTACATGGCCCACCTCACACTATCACCGTGCGACACCTAACTCTTTACATAGTACTCCCTTCGTTCCTAAATATTACTAGATGAGTCCCCGCGCGTTGCCGCGGAATAGCGGTATATCTCTCTGCGCAAAATTATCGATTTCATAGAACTAAAAAAAACTCTATAACTGCATGACAAATGTGGTAGCCAAACTAAATAAACTCCCATCATCATTTAGATCATCCCACGTAAGGAAAAAAGATCAGCCAACTCCTACTGCATGATGGGATTATATTTTTCTTTTTGACATGTTAATGGGACTTAAAAGCTCACTTACATGCATGCTACCGGTGCATGCTTGCATGCAGACATGTTGATGTGATTTAAAACCCACTCACATGCATGTGCCACGGTATTTCTGCATGCTTGTATGTGGCTTAGTGCGGAGCCTCTCAACGTCTAGATCAGACGGCTATTATGGACTAATTTACTTCATCTAAAAGCTACATCAATTTTGATGATGTGGCTCAAGGAGAGGATAGAGAATTCCTAGTAGTGGGGGCTAGCTATTACTACTAGATAAGTCTTTGTAGAGATTCCACTAGGTGAACTACACACGGAACAAAATGAATGAATCTACACTTAAAATGCATCTATATACATCCGCATGTGATTCATGGTGAAATCTCTACAAAGACTTATATTTAGGAATGGAGGAAGTACTAGTATAGTACTACGTACTGTAATTTATCAGCGAGATAAATTTGTACAATGCTATGAAGCTTCCAGCTCCTGTTACATGTATCTTGCGTCCAAGGTTGCCCATTGCAACATTTCATCAAATACAAAGGAGACTAACATGCATGCTATTTCATCTCAATGATTGACAGATCATAGCAAATATGTACTCCCTCCGTTCCAAAATAAATGTCTCAACTTTGTGCAAACTTTAGTACAAAGTTGTACTACTACTAAAGTTGACACTTATTTTTGAACAGAGGCAGCTAAAAAAATGATCCATGCAGTCCCTAGCCCTTGAACCGTGAACCCTGACCAGGCTTCAATTTCCTGGCAACGTTCGAGCTTCCTAATAAATGAAGTTTGCAACCTTTTGATCATCGAATCATTTTGCTTCCTAATAAATGAAGTGTGCATCCCTGTGGCAAAGAAATTGAAGAAGCGTGATTAGAATAAGATTACTGGGACTAGTTGATGAGACATAAACTCATCACAAATACAGTACATAGAAGCCAGTAGAGGTATCAGGTATGTGCAGGAAAAAGAAGTAGAGAAATATCCACAGGGAGTGATGTGGGCAGCTGGAGCAGTGGTTCAAGCCGGCTGTAAAGGGAGTTGTACCTGAGGGACGTAGCTCAACCTTGAGGAGGGCGGCGGGAGGCGGCAACTGCCCACGTCACGGCAGTGAGCAAGGGACAAAGGCAACCTCACCGGCTTTGTGAGAGAGAACAGCGGGGACCCCTGATCGGGACGTGCCGACAGTGGGTTTTCGCCATCGGCGACGGCCACTGCATCTACACTAAGCATCCACCCCTTCCCCAAGCGGACGTGATCCGCCGGGATGTTAGAGATATGGCCACAGTCGTTTTGTGCGAGAGAGTGTGAAGAGAGCAACCCCAGCAAGCAACCGTGTAGGCTGGCCCGTCCTGACTATGTATATAGTGGAGCGGTTTCCTTTTCTCTCCATATGAACCTATCATATTGCGTACGTGCCACTGAAGAAAAAAACTTTATTTATAAATGACGCGGCACCTACTACTCGTTCTCCTATAACCTTGCGCTTGGCATCTCCAAAATATTAACCTTGCGATTGGCTCTTCGCCTCTTCGGGAAGTCGAGCAATAATGGTAGTGCAGTATATATTGTTCTGGCTATATGAGACCGAATGAATTGCTGCACGTCCACCACGTGGGCGAGGGTCGAGGGGCGAGGGAGAGTGCTACTACCTCCGTCCTGGTTTATAGGTCCCTTTTATAGTTTGTGCCAAATTTTGACTAAAGATTTAACTAACAAAATGTTAATGCATGTCAAGAAAAATTATCTCATTGGATTCCTATTTGAACATAGTTTTCAAAAATATAATGTTTGGTGACATGCGTGAACATTTTCTTAGTTTAATCTATGGTCAAAATTTGGCACGAAATTCAATGGGGACCAATAAACCTGGACAGAGGTAGTACATACGGAGCAAAATGAGTGAATCTACACTCTAAAATATGTCTATATACATCAGTGTTTGGAGTATGTACTTGTAGTTCATATTGAAATCTACTAAAGGACATATATATTCCAAACAATATGATATAATCTCTATAACCAAGGTAGTAGGTTCGAGGAGTAAACGGAGGGAGTAGTAAATTTTTCTCCTCGTCCTGCGAGCCACCGCGCGCATGGGCGAGGGAGCGGGCGTAAGGCGGAGCAAGATTCACCTCATCCTGCGAGCCACCGCACCTGTGGGCGGGGGAGACGGCGTACTAAGCAAGCTTCTCCTTGTTCTGCGAGTTGACGGGACACATCAAAAGTACTCCAGTGTATAGAGCCTTGCCTCTAAGGTAGGCCCCACATGGTTTGCCTCTTTTTTTAATTTAAGATAACGCGTCAAGTCGCAATTTGTTTGTTCACCCGTGGTAGATGATCCTCCCTCCACCAAGTGGACAACTAGTACACGTGCCAAATTACCACGTGGGCTGTCTTTTTCGTACAAAAATGAGCTCCACCGCGCGGGTGTGGTTGGGAAAGAGACGGGAGTACGTGCACCGTGCATGCACCTATTCTCTTCGTGCATGTCCCCCACCTATGTGGGTGTGTGTGTGAGAGATACAAACCGCGTTCGTGAGTGTTTTATGTTTTGGGGTGGGGGTGGGGTGGGGGGTTGATTTCATGAATTATTTGTGGGAATATGTGTCGATGACATCTCAAACAAACTTTGCATGCAATGTGTGTGAAATGGAGGCCTATCCATATCATACATAGAGGGTCGGGCAATCCATGAGAAGAGAGGGAGGGGTCATAGCTATCGATAGAGTCGAAGAGAGGATCAAGTGGGTGGGTGCGAGATCGGTGAAGAGAGCCATCGAAATTGTGTGTGTGTGCAAGTCAAAGATATAGTGCGACTGGCCTACCGGAACGTCAGAGGGCACATGTCAAGTTTGTGTGTGGCAGGGAGACATGACTAGAGCGCTCGATGTATCTGTGTGTGTGGGGGGGAGGGGGTGGGGGAGGGGTAGGCAGAGGCCTAACTATAGAGGTAGAATGACTCGTATATGTGTTGAGAAGGAGAGACCCAGCTATGTCTTGAGGGAGATCGGTCGACATCCATACATAACTGAAGGACGGGAAATATGATGGGACAGAGAGAGAGAGAGAGAGAGAGAGGGAGGGAGAGGAAGGGAGAGGGGTAGAGTGCTGGATGGGTGATGGAGTTGCTTCTCGGAGATGTTGGGAGAGGCCTACTAGACAAACTGACGGTGGAACTGCAATGTTATCAATAAGAGTGGGGATGTGTTTCTGTGTGTGCATGTGCGTGATAGATCTGTCGGGACGCATCCATGGATGATGAAGGGGAATCATGTGTTTGGTAAGCAAACCTAACTAGATCGGTAGATCAATTGTTGTTTGTCGGAGGAAGGGAGAGACACAACTAATGAGGTAGATCGATCGACGTGTGGGTAAAAACGAGTTATAAGGACCTAGCTAGCTATATGTATAGTGAGAGATCGGTCGGTGTACGTCCATTTGTTAGAGGCAAATAAGGCCCAGCGAGATAGATAGACAGAGAGAATGGAGCTAGGAGGTGGTGCGAGAGGGGCGGGATTTTACACGTGTGTCTGACCGCATGAGAGACACAAGGCAAGGACACACAAAGGAGGAGATTGAAGGTGCGTGTGTATGTTGTAGGCAGGCATCGCTGGAGAGGTTTATCGATCGGTGTGTGTCGGAAAGGAGTTGTGGAGACTCTGGGAGAACGACCTAAAGAAAAAAAATGAATGTGCCTGGTGGATAGAATGCCGAGGGAGGGGGAGGGCGAGGAGGGCGTGTGCATGCACGAGAGAAAGTTAGTGGTAGCTACAAAGGTTAGAGGATTGTGTGGGTGTAAGAGACTAACAAAGATCATAATTTGATATGAAAGCAGATTCATATATTTGAATAGGAGATCATAGTGTTTTAAACATTGCATGCATGAATATAGCGGTGATACACGTGCTGTGCACATGTTATACCATAATGTGATAATGCATGGCGTTTGCAACTCACAGCTAAATGCCGAACAATCAAAACCATACTATACATCAAACAATCTCATATTTTATTTGAATTTGTGATAATGTGTGGCATTTGCAGCTTACAACTAAATATAGAGGAATCTAAACAATACTATATATCGAACATTCTCACATTTTATTTGAATTTGTGGTAATGTGTGGTATTTGCAACTCACATCTAAATACTTGTAGGTGTAGGGGGCGGGGCACCATACATAATGTGATGAACGCATTATACATATGAGACATGGTTTAGATTATGAAGATCTAGCTAGAGCTAGAAATGTAATGTGATTTGAAATCAAAATAAAGTGGATTCAAAAAATCTAGTTCGAGTTCATATAGTACACATAGTTCATATGTAACTCGAGACTAATCATGTGGTGTGCTGTGAAGATAATACACAAACGATGGTTTAACTTGACAATAATGATGATTGTAGTTCTTATTAAAATAGAGAAACGAATTCAAATGCTTTGACTTCACAACGATCATTACTATTCAAATTTAGTTCATATTGAAGCGATAGTATATACGTTTGGAATGCACTAAAATGTTCATTTGAGTAGTAGGTTGCATGCATTATACACGTAGCGAAATATTTTAATTGAACATAACATGAATTCAAAGTTTTGAATGACATTTGTAGTGCGCACTGATTTGGTACAGTACATGTTAGGCTTGTCCGGAAATTTCAACCCGCGCCTTGTTAGCCCGAAATATTTAAGATATATCTTTGTCTCGTTGTGCTACGACAACTCCCTCCATCTCAACCCGCGCCTTGCTATTCCAAAATTACAATGCGCGCGGAAACTCCCACCTCCTGTGAAATCCCGACACGCGAAATGCCCGTGGTACCCCTGAACCGAAAGAACCGCCTCAAATCGGTGGGGGGTACTTTCGTAACTTACCCCACATTTCGGACAAGCGCGTCTCTAAGCCATGGTTCCCCACTGCCATCCCATCCGCCCACCAATTCGTACACCGAGGCCGCGAAAACTCGCGACGAAACCCCACACCCTGCTCCGTCCGCCACCCAGCCGGATCCTCTTCCCCGACGACATCGTCCATAGCAACACCTCGACGTTCCTCATCCACCGTACTGGATGAGGATCCGTCATCGATCTCATTGTCCCGCCGGTTCAGCCACCCTGTCCTCCACCTCCAAGGAGCTGCCCCGACGTTCCCCTCGTCTTTCGCGCCACCTCCATTCCCATACCGCCATCTTCACCTGCACCACCGGAAGAGCATCATCATCACCGTTTCCTCGGATGAAGCTGCGGCCTAATCAGCGCCACCAAAGAGGTTGTACACTAATCGCCGCATTTTCTTCTTGATTCGATCTCACGATGGCGCCGACGCTCAGTCCCGAGCCGACACGGTGCGGCTCCATCCACGGCAGCGTCGCCGACCACTTCCTCCACGGCATCGCTCCCTCGGCAGCGACGTCCACATCAATAGGAGTTGCTACTGCTTTAGCTCTCGCTCACGCTGCTGCTCTGCTGTTGCTCCCGGTCCCTTGCCTGGTCTGCTCTTGCTATTGCTCTTGCTCGCGCTACTGCTCTTGCTCTTTCTCTTGCTTGCGATGCTGCTCCGATTTGGCTACACTTTAGTCGACTGAATCGACTTTTGGGTCAGTCGGTTTTCAAGGGGTGGGATCGCCAGGGTGAAGGAAGAACCAGCCGCAGCAGGGAGGGGGGGGCTCGCCGGAGAGGTACCCCACTATCTATCTTAGGGTTCAGGATGGGGGCGGTGGTCGCCGACGGTGGCGGGGCGTTGGCGGGGC
>NC_041385.1:703399698-703409921 GCF_002162155.2 Triticum dicoccoides | reverse complement strand
GGCGGACCGGCGGTGGGGAGTGTTTTCGGGGCGGGCGGGGCGGCGCACCACCGGCCGCGGGCGGCGGGGGGCTGCTGTTTGCCGGTGGTGGCTGGCGGCTCAGGGGGGGTGGAGGATGAAGATGAACCGCAGGCCCTTGATTTCGTATCCAACGGCTGCAAAATCGACTGACGAGAGATGAAAAAGTCAGTCAACCGATGTGTAGCCTCACCTTGCTAGTGCGTTCAGTTTTGACAGCAAAATTCAGTTTCGACAACAAATTCAGTTTCGACAGTTAAGTTTAGTTTCAACAATTAAGTTCAGTTTTGACAGTTAAGTTCAGAGATGAGCGGCTGATGTATTTTACATCTAGCACTTTGTGGTTATGTATTTTACATCATGTATTGGAGATGCTATTAGAATTCCACTCAGGTTAACGTTGTTCGTTGTCTCTCTTGTCCTGCTTCAGCCTCGGCGTCGTACAACTCACCGGAGCTACTCCAACGACGAAACCCTCCATCACAGCGGAGCAGTACCTCGGGCTCCATCTCCAGACGCCTAAGTCTTCTTCCCCTCATCCGACAGCAAAGTCAGCCAGAGCATCCTCGCCGGCCAACCCAATCACGCTGAGATTGACATGGCTTCGCCAAAGAGGTTGTACACTTGTTGCATCTCTTTTTTACGCTACATGTTATATATATTGTCCACTGAGCACATGGATTTGTTCCTTTAGTGTCTCCTTGAAAGAAAAAACGTAGGAATTTTAATTTTCACTTGTCCTCCTTTTCAAATTCCTATTCATGAAGCACAAGACTAAGAGATAGTAGCATAATAGCATTATAACCGTACATTTTCTTGTGGTTTGACTTAATCTCACCATGCTTCTTTGCATCATGTGATCTTCTAATTGTTGTGAATCAAACACCCAGATTGGCAGAAATCCTGTGTTTTTAAATTCTCTGTTTTGCACGTGCATTCCTATCCTATTCCTGTCTATTTCCTATCCCTGCATTGTTGGAATCCTCCAATTCAAACGAGCCCTTACAGAATTACTTCTCTTACAGATAGTTGTCAAAGAAAACCTTGCGTGGTTTGTCCCGCTCCTGCTGCACCGTCGTCCACCCTAGCTCAACTGCTCCAACGCCAGAAGGGTCCAGCACAGTAGGGATCCAGCCTCCAGACTGTCTTTCGCCGCCTCAGATCTTCTTCCCCGCCACTGGCAGCCATGAAAACTGCATTACCATCATCAACCGAGCAGATGACCTCGAGGACAACACGGGTCCACAAGAGAGGTCGCACTCTTTCGTGTCTGCTTACGTTATGCATCGCTTAATATTACATGCTACTTTATCGTCCTGTTCACTGATTAGACTCTGAGTCAGCTCCAAACTAATGGTCGAACTTGAGTTTTTAAATGGTTGTGGGGTACGTATCGGGGCAGCTATCAATAGTATCTATCTACTATCTGGTTAATCTCCGGTGTCTACTATGATTTTCATGTTGGGTGGGAAACAAACAGTAAAGAAGCCATTATATGTATTTTTTAACTGAAGCCATTGTCTTCCTGCTATTATTGGTTTTGGGTCTATCCACAGGTTGCTACCATCACTCTGGATTTCTGCATGCACTCCTTACATAATCTCACTATGTTTTATTCCTATGCATGACAGTTATTGTAAACAATGGAACTGAACATGTAGAGCAAAAGAGACGAGCCTTGTGTGGCAATAAAATTTCATGCAGACGTCGCTCCATGGTAGGCGCAAAGGCAGCCCCCCTCCACGCATTTCGGATTGTAATCGAGAGGAAGATATCTGTTCTGAGGGGGATTCAGAAGGAGAAGACAACTCCTATTTACCCCCTGAGGTCTTCGCTCTAACTTGGCATGCTGATGGGTTATATCATGCATATGGTGTCTTGCATTGCTTACTTTATACATCAAATATGTTATCTGCTTAGTTTAGACATCCTTTGTGCGGATGCTATCTGTTTAGTTTATTCATCGTTTATGTGAATTATGCAACGCCATCTTGTTTAGCCAGGCATCATATATGTGAATTTTGCAATGCCATCCTGCTTAGCCAGTCATCTTATATGTAAATTATATCAGGCCATCCTTTTTTTTCGTTACATATTACATTTGTCAACAATGTTAGTACATTCAACTGCTCGTCGTGTGCATCAGCCATTTGACACGGTGATGGCAAATTCCGGAGTGAAAACAAGGTCTTCAGAGCAGACTATGATATCTGATGAAGCGCATATCTCGCTGGTTACGGATAGCTCCTCAGAGGAGGATTCAGAGATAGATGACCAGTCCTATCCCCCCCCCCCGAGGTGTATGCTCTAACTTGGCAGGGTTATGTTGCTCATATCGTGCGTATGGTGTCTTGCATTGCTATGTCATTTGATTAGTTTAGACATGCTTTGTGTGAATGCCACCTGTTCAGTGTCTAATTACCATATATGTGAATTATGCATTGCCATCTTGTTGCAAGACATTATATATGTGAATTATACAATGCTATCTTGTTGCAAAGGCATTATATATGTGAATTATGCAATGCCATGATGTTTAGCCAATCATCATGTATGTGAATTATATCATGCTATCATTTTTTTGTATTACGTGTTCCATTTGTCGACAACGTTTGTATATTCAACTACTCTTCCTGTGCATCAGCCATTTGAAGCGGTGATGGAAGTATCTGGAGTGAAAATAAGGTATTCAGAGCAGACAATGCTACCTGCTGAAGCAGACATCTTGCTGGTTACAGAGAGCTCCTCAGAGGAGGATTCAGAGACTGATGACCAGTCCTATTTCCCCCCTAAGGTCTATGCTCAAACTTGGCAGGGTTATATTACCCATGTCATGCATGTTGTCTTGCATTGCTTAGTTTTTACATCATATATGGATTGCCATATGCTTACTTACTTACTATATAAATCATATATTTGAATTATATCATGCCATCATGTTTACATAGTACATACACATCATCTATCTGAATTATGGCATGGCAACCCATTTAATAAAGACATCATATAGTTATATCATCTCATCCTGTTTAGTGTTTACAGTCATCATATTTTGAATTATGGCATTCTATCCGTGAATATATGTGAATTATGGCATGCCAACCTATTTAATAAACACATTATATAGTTATGTCATGTCATCCTGTTTACATAGTCTCATATTTTGAACTATGTCTTTCCATCTTTTTTAGTTAGCCATCATAATGTGAAATTGTGTCATGCTATCCTGTTTAGTTAGCCATCATATATGTGAAATTGTGTCATGCTATCCTGTTTGGTTAGACAACATAAATATGAATTATTTCATGCCCTCTTTTATTCCCCACTATCCATTGCACCTGTCTATCGTACAATGTCTATACTTTTAATTACTTTTCTTGTTTATCATCCATTTGAATTGGAGAGCGTGATGGCAGTATCTAAGGGAGTAACAACACGGTCTTTAGAAAAGATAGTGCTACCAGTTGATGCAGATAGAACCACGGTTGTACTTGCCCAAGGACCAGATCCACCACACATAACCCAGACTCTCGTAGATTGTACCCCTACCCAGTTGGACAGAGAAGTAGCTACACCCCTTCTAACCCCAACCCCGACAGATAATAATCCAGTTCCAGTTGACACAACACCGTCTCCACCACAGAGCACCCAAGCACGAGCAGTTAGTAAGGGAACTGCAGTGCCCAAAGCACGAGGACCACCACTCCGAATCCCAACTCAACGCTTAAAGGAGAAGAAGAAGATTTGTTCTCAGGTCAGGTTCTGTAGCTATGGTTCATAGTCCTTTGCTCTTGCATTACTGTATTTACTCATACCAACTATTTTCAAATTTGAAGGATGGAATTGAAACTCCAATGGTGCAACATGTATGTTTTAAACCTGTTTCTTTAACTGGTTTGCTGTTGTAACCTGCTCTATGTTGATTTCAGTTTCAATGAATAAACAGTTATGTTCTCATGTCATGCACATTACAAGTGTTGTTATTGCTCTATAGTTACCCACACTTATATTCTGTCTATTCTGATTTGTCTTGAACAAATATTATTTGAACTGTGTCTCTATATTTATTTGGCAACAAAAACTAGAATGATATAGACCATAAAGTGACCATGGTACATAGATATATGTTTGTTTCATGCTGTTATCCTGTCCACTTTACTACTGAACTCATTTACCAAAATGAGTTTCGTATACAACATGGTAAACATGTGATGTGTCTGCTTGTTTCTCTTTTAGAATGCGGACAAAATATTGGAGAACAGTACCGTGTTATCCAATGGTAAATGAAGTAATGCAGATAAGGTTTAAGATAGTGAGACATCCCTGTTGGTCTCCAAGAAAGCTGATAAAAACTATCTTGATGACAGTGAGGGAACCCAAAAGTCATGTCTTGATGTAGTGTTCGAGTTACTGGCCACTACTGCTGGCACAAGCTCTTCGAACTTGCTACCTGAATCAGTTCGTCTTCTTGAGTCTCAACTTCAAGTTGAAAGACATCGATCAGATGTGCTGCGACAGGAAGCTGAAGGACTGAGGAAGTCCCTGCAGAATTCAGATGCATATTTTCTGGTGCAACACCAAGCGCTAGAGGATTTAAGCGCCAAACAAGAGAAACTTAATAAGCTTGCTAAGCATCTTGCCAACATTATGGGTACCCAGGATATTGTTTCTTGAGATCTTCTGAAGTGATTTCAGTTCTGGATTTGTTTTGCTGCGGCGTTTATTTGCCTGGTCGCCAACTTTGACAACCAGTGTATATGATATGCTACTTTGTTCCCTATATTTGCACTGGTGGCGAACTTTGATGCCCAGTGGATGTAATATGTGTAATAGCCGTGATAGCCTAGCGTTAGTTGCTTGCTTATTTATTTCCTTGTTGTCTTGTTTATTTGTTTGCTTGTAGTCATTGCAGTTCTTTTTCCGCGGTTTGCTAGTGGCTGCAATAACCTATTTTTTAAAACTAGGCCACAATAACCATGGGCTAATATTTACTGTAGTGACACCGGGCCTCCTACTAGCCGTAGAAACAGTGGGCCTTCTACGGGTCATAGAAACAACGGGCCTCCTACGGGCCGTAATAACAATGGGCCTTCTGCGGGCCGTATCATCAATGGGCCTTATACGGGTCGTATGATCGATTGGCCAAACATGGGCCAAACAGACCGCATTATGGCCGTAAACGGGCTAGAGTTGGAATCGTCCGTTCATGGGCCGACCATAACGGGCCATCATTAATAGGTCGTATTTGATGACGCTATGAAAACGGCCCAATGTATTAACGGACCACAAATGGGCCGACTGTAACCACGGGCTGAATTTGGCCCACAAGCAGAAAATGACAGTAACGGACCGTAAGTAAACGAATGCTGGAAATGAGCCGAAGAATAAATGGGCTCTGAGAAGGCCGAAAGATAACATGGGATGGAAACGGCCCAACGGAATAACGGGTCATTAATGGGTATAAAGTGATACACTGTTCATTACGGGCCAGTTTCACCATGGGCCGTTAATGGGTGTAAAGTGATACACTGTTCATTACAGGCCAGTTTCACCATGGGCCGTTAATAGGCCAAGAGTTACACAGGGCCTCATATGGGCCGAAAGACGTCATGGGCCAGACATGCGCCAGAAGTGAAAACGGGCTGGAATCATATTGGATGGCCCAGATGACGTTACTGGGCCTAATTCGGATAGGGTGTAACGGGCCTTAGGTTAGCGGGCTGTAAATGGGCTATATGCGAACAAGCTGCTAACAGGCTTTCCATGGGCCGGCCCGCCACCTTTTAACCAAGTCAAACGGGCCGACCTTTTCACAGGAATAGGCCTCTGTTGGGCCGTGCCACGTGTCGACGTATCATAGGCGCCTTTCATCCAATGAGTGGATGATATCTGTCCCAACGATGAGCCGACACGTGTTTCCTCCAGCCAATGATGATATTACACATGGAAAATCCCCATTGGTCGGGGCTATTAACGGGTTATCGGATCCAAAACCCGACCCGATAGCTTAACGACATTCCATTATGGTGGATGCCACGTGTCGGTCACCCTTGACGAAAGCACTTCTGTGACGCGCGACTTATCGTCATGGAAGTGGACACTTCCGTGATGATAATTTTGGCAATGTCATGGAATACTTCTACGACAGCACAGGTATGACTATCTTGATTCTGTCATAAAATCGTCATGGATGTACATGCATGACATAAAACGCGACCTACTGTGACAAACACGTATCATCACGGAAGTGTATTTTTTGTAGTGTAAAAGGATACAAACCAGTCAAGCAAACTCTGCGCCGATTCTCAGAACCCAAACGACAGGCTATGGGGGAGGAGCTAGCCAAGCTACTCGAAGCTGAGTTTAAAGAGAGATCAAACATCCGGACTGGCTAGCAAACCTGGTCATGGTACCTAAGAAGGATAAATCCTGGCACATGTGTGTCGATTTCAAAGACCTTAATAAGGCTTGCCCTAAGGACCCCTTCCCACTACCTCGAATTGACCACGTTATTGACGCAACCGCAGGACACGATTCCTTGTGGTTCCTTGACGCATACTCCGAATACCATGGTGCACAAATGTGTAAGTAAGACCTTGTTGCATTTGTTGATGGCATTCCGGTGACCACCGATGGATGAGAACTTTGCCTATTGGTCTGCCTTGTTCAACGAGCAGGAAAATGGTTTTCTTCGTCCCTCGCCCTTGGTACCAACGTTGTTGCCGACATAACTGACAGGCTATTCCCTGACATGCCTTGCTATCATGACCATGCCAGATCTTGTCGCCCCCCTTACTTTAACCCACATGGTGGGCCCATAACCCACAATTCCACAGGATCGAAACCTGACTCTTATGTATACCCTTGTTTCCAAAGTTATTCCCCGTGCATGGCCTCGTACGTAATTAATGAGCCACCTCCCGAGAAGATTAGTTAGAATTTCATAACCAGACGTTTCCCCGCTTAGTCCCCCTCTTAAATATCAGGACGAGATTTCTTGTAGTGGAGGAGAATTGTGACGCCCGGATAATTAAGCTATAGTAATCTCTGTAACAATGCCATGTCACCACGATTACCGTTGTTAATCTCGCGATGATTCAATCCCGTTCGGATTCAAAATTCAAATTCAAGTTAAACAATAAAAGTTTTCAAATATTAAAACTAAAATGTTCTGGATGTGAAAAATAATTTATAAGTAATATTGTTGGAGAAACAACATTTTTAAAAAAAGTTTGACTGCCTTAGACTAATTAAAAACAGTGACTAAAATAATAAATTAATTGCTTTTGAAATTATGAAAATATTAAACTAATATATTTTGGCTACAAACTAGGTTTGGCAGTGGCCTAGATACTAATTTAGGTGCTAACTTGATGTTTCGTAAAACTAAAATAAAAGAATCTATAAATGAAAACATAAAATAATAAATAAAAGAAAAGGAAAAAACAAGGCAAACAAAATAAAAACAAGAGAGAAAGACCCCTCCCCACCCTCTGGGCCACTTGGCCCAGTTGGCCTGCTAGCCCAGCAGCCCACCTCCCCCCACTTATCCTGTTCCTCCCACTACAGGAGACAAGAGGGGGTCGTAGCAGGCATCTGTGGTGACGCCGGCCACGCGCCGGCCGTCGCCCGGCCGCCCCCCTTCTTAACCCGAGGTGCCCCCAGACCCTAGCCCCTTGCATCTCTCTCCCTCGCGCCCCCTCCTCCCTCTGCGCTCGCCGACGTCATGGCACCCGACCCGTCCGCCTCTGCCCCGCCAACCTCGCCGTCACCCGCGGCCACTATCGTCTCCGGCATGCGGGAGCACGTCTGGGAGGGTCGCCGCGGGCGGATCCATCCGTTTCGGGGACCAGCTCAAGCCAGGACGGTCTGTGTGCTCACCATCGAGCCTCGCCGCGGACATCACCAACTCGTCGTCCTTGCCACTGCTCCGGGTCGCCTCCGACCTTCTAACCTCGTCCATGAGAACCGGGGTAGCTTCTCCCTTGGGTCCCCCTTTTAGCCATTCGATTTGGATGCCGTACGCCGCCATCTCCATCGAGCTCGAACTCCCGCGTACGCGTACGTGCGTGCGCTTGCTGCCGCATGTTACTGCTTCTGTAGTCGCTGTTGCCCGTGCTGCCTGTTGTCGCTGCTACTGTCCGTTGCTTGCTACTTCGCTCTGCTACTGTGTTGTTTGCTGCCGCGTCATCCTGCTACTAGTTGATGTCGGGCATTGCCGCTGCCGGCGGCTGCTCATCATGCAGCCGCCCCGCTTGCCCCGCCGCGCACGACGCCTGTCCACGCACCCCCGCTCGTCGCTGCGTGCTGCCTGCTCCTGCGCATGCGCTACTCCTTGGCGCGCGTGGTCGTGCCCCTGCGACTCTAGCCATATCGCTAGCTTTAGGGATTTTAGAGCATTACTAGTAGAACCTTCAAACCCTCAAATCCTTAAAGCACTTTTAAGGGTTGAGAAGTGCCACTTTTTGACACTTTTAAGGGTTGAAAAACAGGGACAAATACTAGAACACTCAAACCCAACCCTTAAACTGCTTTAAGGATTAGATTTGAGGGTTCTAGTCTTTGCCTCGACCCCAACCTTTAAATCTATCATTTGACATCTCACAATTTATGACAACAAGAACACAATCAACTTCCAAACAAACTACCAAATGATAATCATTGATGCATGGTTTAATAGTTTACATCACAAAATCATCATCTTCCTCCTCTCATCGGCACCATCACCAAAAGTTGCACCTCGGCGCCATCTCCTAGACCACAAGCGGGCTCCATCAAGCATCTCCATCGGCACCAGTGGAGTTGTACACACCGCCATCACCACAACTACTCATCGGAGTGTCACCTCGAAAAGTAGAACCTGCAACACGGAACATCCTCTTCCTCTTCGCGATGTCCTCCTTGTAGTCCTTCCACCATTGCAATTGGTCTTGATCCATGTCCTTCTTGGACATCATCATGTGCTCTTTCTCTTCCACCATGAGTTCTTTCCATACCTTTGCCTCTTTGAGCTTGATCATCCTCTCCTCCAACTCGGCCTTGCGCTTTGCTTCTTCACGCTTTGCTTCAACTTGTGCAAGCTTGACCTCTTTCTTCTTCTCGGTGATAAGAAGCTTCATCTCCAATGTCTTCGTTGTCAATTCCTCTCTTTCCTTCATCATGTGGTCCATCTTCTCCCTTAGGCTTGACGCCTCTTCTTCCATCTTCACCCTTAGCTTGCCCTTCTTGTTTCCCTCGGGCTTGCCCATGTTCCTCTCCTCCTCATCGTCACTATCGTCCATCCTTAGCATTGCCGACTTCTTGGGTGCGGTCTCTTGATCCCTCAACTTCCACTTGTCAAAGGTTTGAAGAATTGACCAAACATGCTTAAATGGGAATGGCTTGCCCTTGGAAGCAGCCATCTCCTTGTACCTCAAGCCGGCGATTGTCTCCTATCAACCACACAGAAATCACATAAGAACCCACCAATAGCATAGTGCACACACATAATCAAAATAGTGAAGAAATATGTACTCACATAGTCACTCTCCACGGTTCCACTAGGTGGTGCATCCCTCACTTGGTCCATGGCCGCACTCCAACGAGAACAAGCGGGCTTGATCAACTCCCACCGGCCTTGAAGCGACCGGAAAGTGCGATGGATGAACCCACTGTTCTTCGGCTTGGTCCTACAATAGACGTCCTCGATCCTTTGCCAATACAATTTACCGGTTTGATCGGTGCCGGTGGTAGCATCCATTCCCACAGCTGCCCAAGCACGAACCAAGAGGACATCTTCCACCTCGGTGTAGTTTGTCGACCGCGCGTGTGGGCGGGAAGCGGCGGTGAATGCCTCCACCCCTATCTCGGCCACCTCCTCCTCGTCATCCCCTTCATCCTCCTCATCTTCCTCCTTTTCCTCCAAGTCGACGCCAGCCCTAAAGGGGTCTAGAGGCGGAGCTCCGAGGTCCACCTCCGCGTTTTGGAGGAGGTCCATGAACAAGGATGGGGTTGCCATTTCCTCGAACACCTCGTGCGCGGCGGGAGGAGGTTCGGCGACGGTGGCGGGCGGGGCCGCGGCCGCGGCGACGGGCTTCTTCTGCGGCTTCTTCACGGCCGGGAACGAGCCGACGACCTTGGAGGAAGCCCCTCGAGGCCCACAGCCGGCCGCCTTCGGCCGGCTCTTCTTGGGGGCGGGCGCGGCGACCGTGGCGGGGGCGGGCGCC
>NC_041385.1:703316158-703399273 GCF_002162155.2 Triticum dicoccoides | reverse complement strand
CGAGGCGGCCGGGGCGGGCGAGGCGGCCAGGGCAGGCGCGGCGGCGGCCGGGCCCTCCATGGCCGGAGAAGGAGGTCGGGAGGAGGAGCAGTTGGCTCCCGCGCGAGCGAGGAGCGAGCAAGCGAGGAGCGAGCGAGCGAGTGCGAGTTGGGGGGCGATTTTCCTCTCAACCCCTACTTCTACGGATTGCAAACTGGTTTGAGGGTTGGACCTCTAAATTGTTTTATGGGTTTGAGGGTTTAGAGGTTCTAGTCTACGGTGTTTTTTCCACGAAAACTGTAAAAAAAAGCTGTTATTTTTAGGGGTTTGAGGGTTTGAGGGCTCTACTAGTAATGCTCTTACACTAACTAACCCCCTAGACAGCCTCTAAACTGCGGTTAAATAACTGTTGACAAGGCTAAAATAAATATGAGTAGAAAGTACACTTGACAAACTTCATTTTACCCCACTGGACCAAATCCATTTGATGCGTGGATTAAATCTATGAAAATCACAAAATGCTATCCTCTGTTGACAGAAAACAGTTTTAACCTCTAGCATTGTGTGTTGCGTGTTGTGTGCGTGTGGCCGTCTGGGTTCTGCCCGCCGACCCTTGTTAGTACTAGATTTAGCTAGTAGTATTAATTAGTGCTAAGTTAATCCAGTAGTTGGTGACATGTAGGCCCATTAAATAAGTTAGGTTTAATTATTTGTTTAGTTAAATAGTCCATGACATGTGGGTCACAGTTCTCCTTTTGACTAGGCAAATTGGCTTGGTCAGCTCGAATTAAAGTAATTTAGAAAATCTAGAATATTATTAAAACTTTGAAAATCATGTCAATTAACCAGTCGCTCGGATGAAAATGTATTGTACATGAAAGTTGCTCAAAACTTCGAGATGATTCCAGATACGCAGTCCGTTTGTTCACTACACGTCCCTAGCATAGCGAACATGCAACATTTCACCTCCAGTCCATCTGTCCGAAAATGTCAAACACCGGGAATACTTTCCCGGATGTTTTCCCCTTCGCCAGTATCGTCTACTACCGCGTTAGGGCACACCTAGCACCGCTCATTGTCATGTCATGCATCGTCATGCATATGTTTGCATTATATTTATTGTTTCTTACCCCCTTCTCTTGTTAGACACTGAGACAGACGCTGCTGCAGCCTCAATCGACTACGGTGTTGACGACCCCTCCTTCTTGCCAGAGCAACCAGGAAAGCCCCCCCCCCTTGATCACCCGATATTGCCTATTCCTTCTCTCTACTGCTTGCATTAGAGTAGTTTGGCATGTTACTCCTTTCCGTTAATCCTATTCTACTGCAGAGCCTGTCTTTGCTCCTAGTGTTGTTACCTTTACCTGCAATCCTAAATGCTTAGTATAGGATGCTAGTTTATCATTAGTGGCCCTACATTCTTGTCTATCTGCCATGCTATACTATTGGGCCGTGGTCACTCGGGAGGTGACACAGGTATATACTATACATACGTACATACTATTCAGGTGGTGACTAAAGTCGGGTCAGCTCGTAGAGTACCCGCGAGTGATTCACAGATTGGGGGCTGAAAGGACATTTGTCCCGACAACCCTCTAAGTGGATCTTTGTGGCGGAGCGACAGGGCACGTAGAGACCACTTAGGTGATAGGTGGGCCTAGTCCTAGTCGGTGTCCGCGGTTACTTCAAATTAACACGCTTAACGAGATCTTGGTATTTGATCTGAGTTTAGCCATTGGCCTATACGCACTAAGCTACTACTCAGGAACACTTATGGGCACTCGTCATCAAGGTATCAGCCGAAGCCTTCTTGACGTCAGGGACTGAGCGGCACGCGTCGGATTGGACTGGAATGCCTACTCTTGTATTAGGGAGGCTAGGCCTGCTTCCGGCCACCCACGCAACATGCAGGTGTGCAATGGGTGATGCACCTAGACCCCTGCGCGCTTAGGATTTAGACCGGCGTGCTGACCTCTCTGTTGTGCCTAGGTAGGGTTGCGACGTGTTGATCTTCCGAGGTTGGGCATGACCCAGGAAAGTGTGTCCGGCTAGAGGGATCGAGCATGTTGGGTTATGTGGTGCACCCCTGCGGGAAAGTTTATCTATTCGAATAGCCGTGTCCCACGGTAAGAGGACGATCCGGAGTTGTACCTCGACCTTATGACAACTAGAACCAGATACTTAATAGAACACACCCAGAGAAGTTCCAGAGACAACCCGGTGATCGCTTTCCCATAGGGCGACGATGGGATGATTGCCGAGTAGGATTATGCTATACGATGATACTTGGTGAACTTACCAGCTACTCTCTTCTACATGCTTCAAGATGGAGGCTGCCAGAAGCATAGTCTTCGGTGGACTAGCTACCCCCCTCTTATTCTGGCATTCTGCAGTTTAGTCCACCGATATTACCCTTTTACACAGATACCCATGCATATGTAGTGTAGATCATTGCTTGCGAGTACTTTGGATGAGTACTCACAGTTGCTTTGCTCCCTCTTTTCCCCCTTACCATTCTTCTCAGACATTGCAACCAGATGTTGGAGCCTAGGAGCCAGACGCCATCGTCGACGATGACCCCTACTACACCGAGGGTGCCTACGACTACGTTCAGGTCGCCGATGACCAGGGGTAGTTTAGGAGGATCCCAGGCAGGAGGCTTGTGCCTCTTTCGATCTGTATCCCAGTTTGTGCTAGCCATCTTATGGCAACTTGTCTAACTTATGTCTATACTCAGATATTGTTGCTTCCGCTGACTCGTTTATGTTCGAGCACTTGTATTCGAGCCCTCGAGACCCCTGGCCTGTAATATGATGCTTGTATGACTTATTTTTACTTTTAGAGTTGTGTTGTGATATCTGCCCATGAGTCCCTGATCTTGATCGTACACGTTTGTATGCATGATTAGTGTACAGTCAAATCAGGGGCATCACAGTGGGCGTGGCCGATGCTGGAAGTGCAAAGAAGTGAGAGATTTATTAAGGAAAAACGGTTCTGGAAGGTATTGCAGCGTGTTGGAACGTGGAATTGGCTGGTTACTAGCATGTTGATCTCGTGCATGGAAAAGAATAGAACAAGAAAATTAGCCAAGAAGTTACTAGGTGCTACAGGTGTGGATGAAATTGTTTGAGTTGGTTGCACACGTAAACAAGTGACTACATGGACTACTTTTGGGTTCTTTGCTTTGTACAAGGAGATGGCGGCATAGCAGCAGTGGTGTTTTTCGACTAGAAGTTAAACGGGAAACAAGGATAGTGATGTGCGTATAAGGCTTGGATGAGTCTGGAGTGCGCCATGACAGGGATCATGCATACACAGGGCGTCAAAGCAACGCATAGATGTGCGAGGAGGACACGACGCATGGTGGAGCATGATTGCAGTTGGATAATTTCGGCTGGGTCGGACTGGACAGTCTGATGGATCGACATGGATGTTGGTCAAAGTAGAAGACGGCGGTGATTTCAGCGATGACAATATAAGAGCGTGATGCTTATGGTGGCTAAATTCTGGTGCATAGAAACACATCGTGCAGGCCTAAGGGCTTGTGCGGCCTTGACAAGACTATGACACAAGGTTGATTCAAGGTAGTGTACACATGAGAGCTGGAAGTCGACATGGCACAGGGTAGCACAGCCAGCTACATGGAGTCATGTTGAAGGTGGAGCTGTAGTCTAGCAGAAGACTTCACTCTATGCTAATGGAGGGGCTACGGCATAAATGCATGGAGAGTCGAAGCCTATTTTAGCAGAAAAGCGAGAGACACGTGGATCGGACTAGGTACCAGTGGTCTGATGGAGAAGTGATACTCGGCATCGGTCGATGATCATCGGTGGTTCTCTGCAGTAGGGGTCTGAATGGTGTCGGTTCATGGCCCTAGAGACTTGACCAAGATAGCAGAGGCTCGACGTGGTGATAGCAGCGAGGCGTGCGGTAAGCATGGGACACATCGACTGACCAAGGCACTAATGGTGAGACATGTGGTTGGAGAAAGTGTGCAGGGATGCTGCAGTAGTGTTGATGAGTACCAGATACAACTTGGTGACTGGGTCTATCGATGCTGGAAGATGGACAAGAGTTAACCATGGAGAATCTAAGGAAGTGACGGTAAGTCTGAACTTATAAAAAGTGGAGAGAGTACATGGCCTTATATTCTATGGTGTGCAGTGCACATGGCAAAGTGCGGATGATTAGTACAGAAGGAGGTGAGTGCTATAGCGGTGGGACATGTCAGAGACTATCCGGGAAAAGGGTGAGACAATTGCGAATTTGACTCAGGGTGACACAGGGTGACGGTGAATTTCCTTGAAGTTTCAGACAGACAGTCAAGAAAGAGCGTTGATGTTGAGTTAAGGTAACTCTTACATGTGATATCCAATATGTGAGTTGTTCACTTTACGTATATAAGTGATCGATCTGTGATGGTGTTGAACGGATACTCCAAAAGTTGGGAGCACAAAGTAGAGTAAATAGGAACTTAATATTACTCGAGTGTTGACTGTGAAGAAGACGAGAAGGGACTACAGTTGTAGGTGGAGTCATGTGGAGTCTGGGAGTAGTAGTGGTTCTCACGGCATATCTCAAGTCCAATGTACATGGATGTTCAACGCATGGATGAATCCAAGGAGGTGGAGAATATTCGCCAAGGTGGAGTTTGTTAGAATTGTGTCGAATATTATTTTACAAGTTAGGTTATGATACGTCTCCAACGTATCTATAATTTTTTTATTGTTCCATGCTATTATATTATCCGTTTTGGATGTTTTATATTCATTAATACACTATTTTACATTATTTTTGGGACTAACCTATTAACCTAGAGCCCAGTGCCAGTTTCTGTTTTTTCCTTGTTTCTGAGCTTCGCGGAAAAGGAATACTAAACGGAGTCCAAACGGAATAAAACTTCACGATGATTTTTCCTGGACTAGAACACACCCAGGAGACTTGGAGTTCAAGTTAGAAAAACCACGAGGTGGCGACAAGGGTGGAGGGCGCGCCCAGGGGTTAGGGTACGCCCCCTACCTTGTGGGCCCCTTAAGACCCCCCGGGCCTAGTTCTGCCTCCTATATATTCACATATATTCCCAAACCACCAGGACCATCCACGAAAACACTTTTCCACCGCTGCAACCTTCTGTTCCCATGAGATCCTGTTGGTGTACATAAGTTTGGGCCCTTCTATACCCCTAACTTGTGCACGGGCAGTTGTAGCCGCACCCGTGGCAAGGCTTGATAGGGCAGTAGCAGGCAAGACACAAGACTACCAAGACAACATTCGAGCCAGTAAACAGAAAGCGGAAGATAAGATAGACCTCCCCCAGCGAGATCCTTGCCGGGGCGGCTTGTGTAGCCCCGGCAAGAGCCTTGCCAGGGCAGCTTGTGAAGCACCAGCAAGGCCACCACCCTTGAAACTGAGAGCTCTGACACCATCGACAATGTCAAGGCCAAGACTCGGGGCGCGTGCATAGTAGCATGCAGATCTTTGTGAAGACTGGTGGCCTGCAGGTCTACATGGAGACCAGAAGACAAAGACCCCCGGCAAGGCCCTTGCCAGGGACGACTGCGAAGCCCCGGCAAGACCCTTGCCGGGGACAATTGCGGGGCCATGGCTGGGCCTGCACTCGACAAGGTTTCGCCACCCTCGGTCGTTCCAGTGCAGCGACCAGCCTGCCGACTAAGCAAGCACCTGCATGGTGGCATGCAGATCTTCGTGAAGATCCTGCCACCACGCCAACGCAATGGCTAGCTAGTCAGCTTGGCGTGGCATGCCTTGTTAGCCTGGACGCGTGTCAAGGCAGGGTGAGGCGGCCACCGACGGGACGGGTTCTATTACCGTCCCCGATAAAGTTGGAGGGCACGTAATCAGTGCATTTAATGCGTTTGTCCTATGATGTCAGTGATAAGCTTGTACACTGTAGCTACTTTACACCTCCTGTGTGCGACCGTGCCGACCCCTTTGACATATGAAAGGAGGCCCGAGGTGTACTGGAGGGGGATTCGGACTTTTTGGACGGAGCATGCATAGCACCTAGTCTAGAACTCAAGAACACCAAATATACGCTCAAAGCAGGACTAGGGTTTTACGCTCCTCAGCGGCCCGAACCTGGGTAAAAATCCCTCGTGCTGATCACCAGACCTGCTCTTTGTGCAATCCTCTCCCTGCCAACCATAGAAGGGATCCTCGTGATCCCATAGGTGTCATTTCCTCGACGTATTTGGCACGCTAGGTAGGGGCTCTGGTTGTGCAAATCTGGTCCGGTAGTTAGTACGTCAATCTCTTCATCACCATGGTTCCGAAGAAGAAGACGATCATGACGATCGGTTCGTCTGGAGCCGGTCTGCCCATGCCAGCGCGAACGGGCAACGGGGCAGATGCTCGTGGCGGAGGGGATCAAGTCCATCCACATCATTATGGTACCAGCAACTAGGCAATCGGCATCGTCCGGAGCTGCGATGACGATCTGCGCGCCACCGCATCCAAGGACGGAGTTGTGCTACCCACAAGCGGCGAGAGGAACTCCAAGGGTAGGAAGACGACCCCGCTGACGCACGCCCTGCGGTCCTCCCAGGTCATGCGCGATGAGCAGTGCCGCAACATTGGTGACCCCGGGCGTCGCGGGGACCTCCAAGTGTAGGAAGACGACACCGCCGATGCACGCACCATGGTCCTCCCAGGTCATGCGCGACGAGCAGCGCCGCGACGTTGGTGACCCCGTGCATCGTCGCGGCAAGAGCCCTTAGCGTCATTCTCAAGATGCGCAGGGCCAACATGCACGCCAAGATGCTGGTGAAAAGGGCACGCAGCTGCGGAACAGTGATGGGGCTCCTTCTAACATAGTTAGAAGTCCGAGCACCTCTCGTTCCTTGCATTTCTCGGTGCCACCCGCGCGAGCAGAAGCATTGGCACAATCACAACTACTCCTCGACTTTCCTCCTGCTATGAAAGAGGCAAGAAGAGTAGAGGGCTGCTATCCAAAGGCCCTTATCGGGTAACACAAGTCACCAGGCCCGGCGCAGTCCGCCCAGAGACTGAAGATGGTGTTCTAGTGAGTACCTCCTGGAATATCAAACACCTTCGCAAGTATTACCCATAAGGCGTGGTTGCCGGGACCCCGGCAACCCCCTTTTGTACTAGCCTTGCCGGCAAGGCATGTAACCCTATGTACAAAGCCGGGCGCAGACCCTGTGTGCAGTTGAATAATTGCCAATATGTACAGTTCTTGTAGATTTCCATGTTCATATACATGTATATGCATGCCTGTTCGATATTTTGTACTATCTTTTCTAGCAAATACTGATGAACCGCCAACGTTCCATGTTCCTATTTTCTCTTCTTTCTTTTTCTCAAAGGACAGAAGATTCCCTCGTATACAGGTTTGTCGGGGAGGATAGATAGTATGGGCACCAAAATGCGCCGTTCAAAGTAGCATTTTGCAGAAAGGAACACAATAGCGAAAAGGTGTCTTGCCAGCAGCGACACCCCCAGCAGGCTGCTAAGGACCCGTTCCTCAATGCGCTCGCAGCAAGGGTGCGTGCCCGGCAAGTCTTTCCAAGTGAGCGTAGGGTGTAGTACATACAAAGAGAGATCAAGCGGGAAGATAGCATGCATCCAGTTCAAAACGTAGCAAGTTATATTACATAGATGGTTGCCGCGTTTCTAACTTAAGATGAAATCATTTTGGGCATGAGTTTGCAACGGCAATAAAGAGCGGAGTGACTAATCCCGGCGCTGGCCTTCCAACCTCTTGACTCCGTCAACGCAGCTAACAATGGGCTGGACGAGTTCTTCAAGTGCCTTGAGGTCCGCGTCCTCCGGCAAGCTCACAAGTGCCTTGGTGAAGTCGACGCCAGGGTTCTAGTGCGCCACCTTGGTGAGCACCTTGAGGAGGATGCTCCGGCAAAGCTTTTGGGCCTCGTTGGCCAGATGGGTCACTCGGTTGGAGTGGAGCAGTACTAGGGCATCGAGGACGCGCTCAAAGAACAGGGCCAGCCTGGCACTTTGGCTCACATTCTCTTCCTGGGAGAACCTGAAGCTCGGCATGCCCATGACGGACAGCTGCATGGTGAGCCTCTCCGCAACATCAACGAGGCGCGCGGTCCAGACCTTCGTGCCATCAACAAAGTCATTGTGGGTGGCGGTAGCACTCTGCAACAACTGCTTCTCATCCTCGAGGTCCTTGGCCAGGGCCTCTTCACGGGCCCTACTTTCCGCGAGCGTCTCCTCCAAGGTGGTCAACTTCAGCTTCAGATCGGCAATAGAGTTGTTGGCTTCGGAGAGTGGCTTGGTCTTGCCGGATATGGCGGCCTGCAACTCCGCCAAGGTGTCGACGGTCTTGTCCCTATTGCTCTTCAACGTGGAGACCTCCTTCCTGTGCTCCTCCAGCTCCATCTCCAGCTTCTCAACCTTGCCGGCTAGCTCGTTCTTGGCGGCCTCTGCGGTCTTAACACCGTCGACGGCCTCCTTCAGCTTGCCAGCATGGTCCAGGGCCAAAGCATCAAGTGAGTCTTTGTGTTCCTGCTTTAGCTCCTGGGTCTGCCGCGCAACAAGTTTCTCGATTTCTTCATCCTTGCCGTGGAGCTTGGCAGCAAGCGCCTATTCCCGAGCGACAAGGTCTTCCTCCTGGGAATCAAGCAGGACGCGGCGCTCCCTCTGGGCAGCTTCATCCTTGGCAGCATGCGCAGCAGCCACCTCTTGGGCCTTCTCGTCGTCGGCCTGCTTCAGGAGGAGCTCTTGCCAGCGCTCGCTCAATTGCTCCTGGCCGGCCTTCAGCTCTTGTTGGGCCTCTGTGAACCAGGTCTACACCTGAGCGATGTGCTCCTGGAAATCTGCCTCTGCCTTGTCGATGACTATTGTCCTAGAGTCCAACTTCTCCTTGCGAGCACGGTGAAGCGCCTGACGCTTCTAGAAATTAATGCTCATAGCTTGGAGGAGCTGGTCTTCTTTGGAGCCGCTATCGCTGGCGCTTGGCTCGTCAACAACCTGAAGCCCGACAGCGGCAAGAATCTCTTCATCAAAAGCCTCCCCTTTGGTCGGCGCTCCGGTGCTTGTTGTTCCTACGATGTTGACGAACAAGTCATCGCCCACCCTCATGTATCTGCTCGGGGTGGGGGCTGCAGAGGTTGATGGTTGATCATCAACCACCTCCTCCCTGGCAGCAGAGGGCTCTGGGACCGGTGCAGCACCAGGCGCTCCTGTGGCAGGATTGCCATCAGTACGGTCGTCGGTCTCCTTACTGGCCTCCCCGGTAGACCCCTTGGCAGCCTCTTCATGCGCATCCTTGGCGGCCTCAGCGGCGACATCCTTGGCGGTCTCCTCAATGATGGCCTCGACGTCTGTCTGGGCCATCGAGAGGGGATCTGAAAGCCGAAAGGGAGAATGAGGCGAAACCAAAGTCAAAACATAGAAAGGCGAAAAGGAAAAGAAAGAAAGTCGCATGGCAAAGACAACAAGGGACAGAAGGCAGGCGGCTTACCTGTGACAAGCTGAGGAGGGGTGGTTCCCTCCCCGACAAGGCTCGTTACCGGGATAGAGCCGTCGGTGCCTATGCTTGCTGCCTCTTCCTCCATGCGCGTGGGCTCTTTGGTGGATGCCCTTGCCGGGGATCCCCCCTGGGTGGTGTGGTCGACAGGGGCGGTGTGTCAGGGGTGGCCCTCAGCGGCTCCTCCTGTTGTCCCTATCCTCCTTAGAACCCGGCAAGGTTAGCACTGAGGATGCACACTCCGCCGCCTGTCGGCGGGAAATGAGTAACAGACTCATGCTAGGGGCTAGATTGGGGGTTGTGTTGAGGGCTAGCATCCGGGTTGATTGTGATCGTCACCAGCGCACTTGAAGTGCTTGCCGGGGGCTCTTCACCCGTCGAAGCCTTGGCCCTCTTCGCCATTCTCTGGGCCAACGTCTCCGTATCGCTGCGAAAATGGATCAAGACAAGATCAAGTCAGGATGAAACAACCAAATTGGAGGATCAAGGGATGAGTAAAGAGGCAAGACGATTACTCATCTTCCCCTTCTAGCCTTCTCTTCCTCTTCGAGCTAAAGTATGCGAGATGGAAATCCGCCGTCGGGATGGTATCCGTGAAGGGAGGAGGAGGAGATCGAGTCCTGGGCCACTTGGCCAAGGAGGAGGCGGCGACCGCAGTTTTCTTCCTTGCCGAGGAGGAGGCAGCGGCCGCAGCTTTCTTCGCCATCGCGGCTTCCTTTGCTGCTACCGCAGTCGTGCCCCTCATATGACACACGGGTTGCGCCTGGGCCTCTTGCCGTTGCGCGGCCTTGCCAGCCGCTCCCTTGCCGGAGCTCTTGACTAGCTCGCCGGAGATGGACCGCCGCAGGACACACTTCTTCTTTGGGGCTGAAGACTCGTCCGCATCAGTTGTCTCCTCGGCCAACTCCTCGGCCGCCTCTTCAGCAGGGGGAACCCCAGCGCCCGTGCCGCTATGCTCCTCGGCAGACTCCTTCCACCCAACAAACTCTTTCTCCTCATCGGCCTCGTCGGCCTCGCCCTCCACGGTGCCGACACTGCCGGCCTCCTCAGCAAGTGCTGCCTCCTCCGCCCTACTGGTGATGTACGCCACCTCTTCTTCAGTGGTGGGGCGGATGAGCAGTGGCTCATTATGGATGAACTTCTCTGACAAGTTGTCGAAGAAATCCTGCACCAGCACCGCTTCTGGCTCGTCCCAGGTCGGGTCCAAGCCATGGGCGTTGAACACCGGCATCATGGCGATGATGGAGGTCAGGCAGGAATTGTTGCTCAAGGGGACCACCCCGCCTGCAACCTGAATGGGTTGTCGGCCTTGCTGGCTTTGTCGGCCTTGCCGACCTTGTTAGCCTTGCTGGCCTTGTCGACCTTGAGCTGAAATAACTTCTGGCAAAGGGACGCATGTTGCATCATCGTGAAATTGTAGTTCAGGCTGGGGCGAAGCCTCATGATGTCTTCCGTGTTCTTGAAGTCCCAGACCGGCCTCCCCTTGTTGTGTAGAGGAGCGATGTGGCGGTGGAGGAAGTCGGCCCCAACCATCTTGAGCATGAGCCCGGCTGATTTGAGGCGATGGATTCTGGTGGTGGCGACCGTAGGCTTCTTGTCATTGATGTCGAAGTCGCTCCAGTGCTTGCCGCGGGTCGGCAGTTTCTGATGGACCTGACAGAATGGCCGCGGATCCTCCTCCATGATCCAGCACCACCTGCCCCACCATTCATCCCACTTCTCCTTCTGGGCCCCCTCCGGGTACGTGCTCTTGCTCAAAGCCCTTGGGATCCAAGTGATGCAGCCATAGATAGCATATCCTGGCTGGAGGTGGGGGACAAAATAATGGCAAAAGAGCACCGTGTTGGGGACTACCCCGGTGAAGCCCTCGCAGAGGTGGGCGAAGAGGACCATGCACGCCACGACATTTGGTGTGAAATCCAGGAGGTGAAAGCCAAAGGTGTGCATGATATCATTGAAGAAATCTAAGAATGGGGGGCAGAGCCCGCAATAGAAGTAATCAACAAAGAAAGGATATTTATCTGGACCAGGCTTGGTGAAGGGAGCGGGGATGATGTGCGTGGCGGGGTGCCCCCATGTCTCTCTCCCCCATAGGCACCAGAATCGATCCCTGAGCGTGAGCGCATCGATCATGGAGGTGAAGATGGCGTGCTTCTTCTGTTGCTTCACCAGTTTGCCTCCGGCGCCTCCTTCCTCTCGCTTGCCTTGGCCACTCCCTTGCCCTTGCTCGTCTTGGGCTCCATGGCGGCTGAGAGAGGGCGAGGGATCAGGAGTGGTGAAAGCGCGACCGCGGAGGACAGAGGCGGATGCTCTAATTTGGGCTCGAGGAAGAAGAAGGGGGCGGCGGTTCCTAGATTGGGAAAGTCAAGAAGGGTAAATGAGCAGCGCCCCTGGAGATTCCTCTTTTTATGGGGAAGGCGCGGGCTGCCTCTTTACTGTTCAATGTGAGGTATCACAGACGTGTTGCGACCATTCCACGCACGACCCCCACGTCACACACTCAATGTGGACCATGGGGAAGCTCAACTCGCGAGAAGATTACAGTAGTTAATTCCTGTCACGCATGCCCGTGCACTGTTTTGGGCCTGGACAAATGATGCTTCACGCTTATGTGTGGCCCAGGCTCGGGGGCTCCTGTCAGTTGTAGCCGCACCCATGGCAAGGCTTGACAGGGCAGTAGAAGGCAACACACAAGACTACCAAGACAACATTCAAGCCAGTAAACAAAAAGCAGAAGACAAGATAGACCTCCCCGACGAGATCCTTGGCGGGGCGGCTTGCGTAGCCCCGGCAAGAGCCTTGCCGGGGCAGCTTGCGAAGCACTAGCAAGGCCACCACCCTTGAAACTGAGAGCTCTGACACCATCGACAACGTCAAGCCCAAGACTTAGGGGCGCGTGCGTAGTAGCATGCAGATCTTTGTGAAGACTGGTGGCCTGTAGGTCTACGTGGAGGCCAGAAGACAAAGACCCCCGGCAAGGCCCTTGCTGGGGACGACTGCAAAGCCCCGGCAAGACCCTTGCTAGGGACAATTGTGGGGCCATGGCTAGGCCCGCACCCGACAAGGTTTCGCCACCAGTCGGCCGTTCCAGCGCAGCAACCAGCCTGCCGACTAGCAAGCACCTGCATGGTGGCATGTAGATCGTCGTGAAGATCCTGCCACCATGCCAGCGCAGCGGCTAGATAGTCAGCTTGGCGCTGCATGCTTCGTCAGCCTGGACACGTGTCAGTTAGCTTGGCGCTGCATGCCACGTCAGCCTGGACACGTGTCAAGGCAGGGAGAGGCGGCGACGGACGGGACGGGTTCTATTACCATCCCCGATAAAGTTGGAGGGCACATAACCAGTGCATTTCATGTGTTTATCCTACGATGTCAGTGATAAGCTTGTACACTGTAGCTACTTTACACCTCCTGTGTGCCACTGTGCCGACCCCTTTGACATATAAAAGGAGGCCCGAGGCGTACTGGAGGGGGGTTCGGACTTTTTGGACGGAGCATGCATAACACCTAGTCTATATCTCAAGAACACCAAATATACACTCAAAGCAGCACTAGGGTTTTATGCTCCTCAGCGGGCCGAACCTGGGTAAAAATCCCTCATGCTGATCATCAGACCTGCTCTTTGTGCAATCCTCTCCCCGCCAACCGTATAAGGGATCCTCTTGATCCCATAGGTGTCGTTTCCCCGACAGATCCCATCTTAGGGCCTTTTCTGGCATCCTGCCCGAGGGGGATTTGATCACGGAGGTCATATACATCAACTCTATTACCCTTCCGATGAAGTGTGAGTAGTCCACCTCAGACCTACAGGTCCATAGCTAGTAGCTAGATGGATTCTTCTCTCTCTTTGATTCTCAATACCATGTTCCCCTTGATGTTCTTGGAGATCTATCCGATGTAATACTCTTTTGCGGTGTGTTTTGTCGAGATTCGACGAATTGTGGATTTATGATCAGCTTATCTATGAATATTATTTGAATCTCCTCTGAATTCTTATATGCATGATTTGGTATCTTTGTATTTCTCTTTGAATTATAGGTTTGATTTGTCCAACTACATTGGTATTTCTTGCAATGGGAGAGGTGCTTAGCTTTGGGTTCAATCTTGCGTGATTTCACCCAGTGACAAACTAGGGGTAGCGAGACACATATTGCGTTGTTGCCATCAAGGATACAAAGATGGGGTTTTCATCATATTGCTTGACTTAATTCCTCTACATCATGCCATCTTCCTTAATGCATTACTCTATTCTTATGACCTTAATACTTTAGATGCAGGCCGGAGTCGGTCGATGTGTGGAGTAATAGTAGTATGTGCAGAATTGTTTCAGTCTACTTGACACGGACGTGATGCCTATATTTCATAATCATTGCCTTGGATATCGTCATAACTTTGCGCTTTTCTATCAATTGCTCAACAGTAATTTGTTCACCCACCGTATTATTTTCCTTCATGAGAGAAGTCTCTAGTGAAACCTATGGCCCCCGGGTCTATTTTCCATCATCTTAGTTTCCGATCTACTATTTTGCAATCTTTTATTTTTCAGATCTATAAACCAAAAAAAACAAAAAATATTTTATCTTTTGTTTAGTTCTATTTATCTATCTCTATCAGATCTCACTTGTACAAGTGACCTTGAAGGGATTGACAACCCCTTTATCGCATTGGGTGCAAGTGTTTGATTGTTTGTGCAGGTATTAGTGATTTGTGCGTTCTTCTCCTACTAGATTGATACCTTGGTTCTCAAAATGAGGGAAATACTTATCTCTACTTTGATGCATCACCTTTTCCTCTTCAACGGAAAACCAACGCAAGCTCAACAAGTAGCAGGAAGAATTTCTGGCACCGTTGCCGATGAGATTTACGCCAAGTCAAGACTAGTCTGCCGTCAACTTGCTAATTTCTGGCGCCGTTGCCGGGGAGATCTACGCCAAGTCAAGACATACCAAGTACTCATCATAAAACTCTCATCTCTTGCATTACATTATTCTCCATTCGCCTCTTGTTTTCATCTCCCCCACTTCTAAAATGATTTTCGAAAGATTTGCCTTTTTCTTTCCCCCTTCTTTCGTTCATCTTCTCATTTTTTGCTCGTGTGTTAGATTGCTTGCTTTGTCACGATGACTCAAGAGAATACCATATTGTGTGACTTTTCCAATACTACTAATAATGATTTTATTAGTACTCCTATTGCTCCCGCCACTAGTGCGGAATCTTATGAAATTAATGCCGCATTGCTGAATCTTGTTATGAAAGATCAATTTTCCAGCCTTCCTAGTGAAGATGCCGCAACCCATCTAAATAGTTTCGTTGAGTTGTGTGATATGCAAAAGAAGAAAGATGTGGATACTGATATTGTTAAATTGAAGCTATTTCCATTTTCACTTGGAGATCGTGCTAAAACTTGGTTTTCATCTTTGCCTAAAAATAGTATTGATTCATGGAATAAGTGTAAATATGCTTTTATTTCCAAGTATTTTCCTCGCGCTAAGATAATCTCCCTTAGGAACGATATTATGAATTTTAAGCAACTTGATCATGAACATGTTGCACAATCTTGGGAGAGCATGAAATTCATGATATGAAATTGCCCCACTCATGGTTTAAATTTGTGGATGATCATACAAAAATTTTATGCCAGATTGAATTTTGCTTCTACAAATCTTCTAGATTCGGCCGCGGGAGATACTTTTATGGAAATTACTTTAGGAGAAGCTACTAAAATCCTTTATAATATTATGATTAATTATTCTCAATGGCACACCGAAAGATCTTCTACTAGTAAAAAAGTGCATGCGATTGAAGAAATTAATGTTTTGAGTGGAAAGATGGATGAGCTTATGAAATTATTTGCTAGTAAGGGTGCTCCTATTGATCCCAATGATATGCCCTTGTCTACTTTGATTGAGAATAATAATTAATCTATGGATGTGAATTTTATTGGTAGGAACAATTTTCGTAATAACGCGTATAAAGGCAATTTTAATCCTAGGCCGTTTCCTAGTAATTCCTCTAATAATTAGGTAATTACTACAACAATTATTATGGAAATTATAATAAGATGTCCTCTGATTTTGAGAATAGTGTTAAAGAATTTATGATTTCGCAAAAGAGTTTCAATGCTTTGGTTGAAGAAAAATTGCTTAAGATGGATGATTTGGCTAGGAACGTGGATGGAATTTCTCTTGAGATTGATTGTTCGAAAATTAGATCTATTCCACCTAAGCATGATATTAATGAGTCTCTAAATGCTATGAGAATTTCCATTGATGAATGTAAAGAAAGAACTGCTAAGATACGCGCTAAACAAGATTGGTTTGTAAAAGCGTGTTCTTCTAGTTTTTGTGAAAATAATGATGAAGATCTTAAAGTGATTGATGTGACTCCTATTGAATCTTTTTTTCCAATGTAAATCTTGATAAAGATGGGATTGGATATGAGTCAACTTTAGTTAGAAGGTGTCCCAATGATTCGAAGTTTATAGATCTTGATGCAAAAATTGATAAAAGTGGGATTGGAGAGGTCAAAACTTTATGTAGAAATGAACCCACTCTTTTGGATTTCAAGGATTTTAATTATGATAGTTGTTCTTTGATAGATTGTATTTCCTTGTTGCAATCCATGTTGAATTCTTCTCATGCTTATAATCAAAATAAAGCTTGTACTAAACATATTGTTGATGCACTTAAATTGGAAGTTTCTATCCCTAGAAAACTATATGATGAGTGGGAACCTACTATTAAGATTAAGATTAAAATTAAAGATTATGAGTGCCATGCTTTGTGTGATTTGGGTGCCAGCGTTTCCACAATTCCAAAAACTTTATGTGATGTGTTAGGTTTCCGTGAATTTGATGATTGTTGTTTAAATTTGCATCTTGCAGATTCCACTATTAAGAAACCTATGGGAAGGATTAATGATGTTCTTATTGTTGAAAATAGGAATTATGTGCCCGTAGATTTAATTGTTCTTGATATAGATTGCAATCCTACATGTCCTATTATTCTTGGTAGACCTTTCCTTAGAACGATTGGTGCAATTATTGATATGAAAGAAGGAAACGTTAGATTTCAATTTCCATTAAGGAAGGGCATGGAACAATTTCCTAGAAAGAAAATTAAGTTGCCATATGAATCTATTATGAGAGCTACTTATGGATTGCATGCCAAAGATGACAATACCTAGATCTATGTTTTATGCCTAGCTAAGGGTGTTAAACGATAGTGTTTGTTGGGAGGCAGCCCAATTTTATTTTTGTTCTTACTTTTTTTGGTTCTGTTTTTCAATAAATAATCCATCTAGCCTCTAGTTAGATGTGTTTTTGTGTTTTAGTTAGTGTTTGTGCCAAGTAAGACCTTTGGGATGGCTTACGGTGATAGTTGGTTTGATCTTGCTGAAAAAGAGAAACTTTTGCACCCAGCAAAGTAATTTTATTAATTCACAAAAGCGTGATTTTGATCTGAATTTTTTACAAATGATTGATATACAAATCTCCCAGGTTTTCGTAATTTTTCATAATTTTTGGAGTTACAGAAGTATTCTAAGTTCTTTGATTGCTACAGACTATTTTGTTTTTGACATATTCTATTTTCTTTGTGTTGTTTGCTTAGTTTGATGAATCTATGGGTAGTATCGAGGGGTATGAACTATGGAGAAGTTGGAATACAGTAGATATTACACCAATATAAATAAAGAATGAGTTCAAAACAGTACCATATAGTGGTGATTTGCTTTCTTATACTAACGGATCTCATGAAATTTTCTATTTAGTTTTGTGTTGTGAGGTTTTCAAGTTTTGGGTAAGGATTTGATGGACTATGGAATAAGAAGTGGCAAGAGCCTAAGCTTGGGGATGCCCAAGGAACTCCAAGGTAATATTCAAGGACAATCAAGAGTCTAAGCTTGGGGATGCCCAAGGAACCCCAAGGTAATATTCAAGGACAATCAAGAGCCTAAGCTTGGGGATGCCCCGGAAGGCATCCCCTCTTTCATCTTTGTCTATCGCTAACTTTACTTGATTCTATATTTTTATTCACCACATGATATGTGTTTTTCTTGGAGCGTCTTGTATGATATGAGTCTTTTCTTTTTAGTTTGCCACAATCATCCTTGCTATACACACCTTTTGAGAGGGACATGCATGAATCGTGATTTATTAGAATACTCTATGTGCTTCACTTATATCTTTTGAGCTAGGCAATTTTCCTCTACTGCTTCACTTATATCTTTTTACAGCACGGCGGTGGCTTTATTTTATAGAAATTGTTGAACTCTCATTCTTCACTTATATTATTTTGAGAGTCTCTCTAAACAGCATGGTCATTTGCTCACGTTATGAATTTAGTCCTAATATGATAGGCATCCAAGAGGGATATAATAAAAACTTTCATATAAAGTGCATTGAATACTAAGAGAAGTTTGATTCCTTATGATTGTTTTGAGATATGAGGATGGTGGTATTACAGTCATGCTAGTGAGTAATTTTGGATTGGTAAGAATACTTGTGTTAAAGTTTGTGATTCCCGTAGCATGCATGTATGGTGAACCATTATGTAACGAAGTCGGAGCATGATTTATTTATTGATTTTCACCCTTTGTGTGGAGGTCGGGATCGCGTGATGGTTAACTCCTACCAACCCTTACCCTAGGAGCATGCGCGTAGTACTTTGTTTGGATGAATAATAGATTTTTACAATAAGTATGTGAGTTTTTTATGACTAATGTTGAGTCCATGGATTGTCCGCACTCTAACACTTCCACCATTGCTAGCCTCTCTAGTACCGCGCAACTTTCACCGGTACCATACAACCACCATTTACCTTCCTCAAAACAGCCACCATGCCTACCTATTATGGCATTTCCATAGCCATTCCAAGATATATTGCCATGCAACTTTCCACCGTTCCGTTTATTATGGCACGCTTCATCATTGTCATATTGCTTTGCATGATCATGTAGTTGACATAGTATTTGTGGCAAAGCCACCATTCATAATTCTTTCATACATGTCACTTTTGAGTTATTGCACATCCCAGTACACCGTCGGAGGCATTCATATAGAGTCATATTTGTTCTAGTATCGAGTGGTAATTTTTGAGTTGTAAGTAAATAAAAGTGTGATGATCTTCATTATTAGAGCATTGTCCCATGTGAGGAAATCAAAATAAAAGAGGACAAAGAAGCCAAATAAAAAAGAGAGGCCAAAGAAGCCATTAAAAAAATAGAAAAGAGAGAAGGGGCAATGTTACTATCCTTTTTCCACACTTGTGCTTCAAGTAGCACCATGATCTTCATGATAGAGAATTTCATATTTTGTCACTTTCATATACTAGTGGGAAGTTTTCATTATAGAACTTGGCTTGTATATTCCAATGATGGGCTTTCTCAAATGCCCTAGGTCTTCATGAGCAAGCAAGTTGGATGCACACCCACTTAGTTTCTTTTTGAGCTTTCATAAACTTATAGCTCTAGTGCATCCGTTGCATGGCAATCCCTACTCACTCACATTGATATCTATTGATGGGCATCTCCATAGCACGTTGATATGCCTAGCTGATGTGAGACTTTCTCCTTCTTTTTGTCTTCGCCACAACCACCATATTCTATTCCACCTATAGCGCTATGTCCATGGCTCACGCTCATGTATTGCGTGAAAGTTGAAATGGTTTTAGAATACTAAAGTATGAAACAATTGCTTGGTTGAAACCGGGGTTGTGCATGATTTTAATACTTTGTGTGATGAAGATGGAGCATAGCCAGACTATATGATTTTGTAGGGATAGCTTCCTTTAGCCATAGTACTTTGAGAAGACATGATTGCTTTATTAGTATGCTTGAAGTATTATTTTTTTGTCAATATTAAACTTTTGTTTTGAATCTTATGGATCTGAACATTCATGCCACGATGAAGAAAATTAAATGGATAAATATGTTAGGTAGAACCACATCAAAAAAATTCTTTTAATCATTTACCTACTCGAGGAAGAGCAGGAATTAAGCTTGGGGATGCTTGATACGTCTCCAACGTATCTATAATTTTTTATTGTTCCATGCTATTGTATTATCTGTTTTGGATTTTTATATGCATTAATATTCTAATTTATATTATTTTGGGACTAACCTATTAACCTAGAGCCCAGTGCTCGTTTATGTTTTTTCCTTGTTTTTTAGCTTCGTAGAAAAGGAATGCTAAACGGAGTCCAAGCGGAATAAAACTTCACGATGATTTTTCTTGGACCAGAAGACACACAGGAGATCTTGGAGTTCAAGTCAGAAGAGCCACGAGGCGGCGAAAAGGGTGGAGGGCGTGCCTGGGGGGTAGGGCGCCCCCTACCTTGTGGGCCCCTCGTGACACCCATGACCTAGTTCTGCCTCCAATATATTCGCATATATTCCCAAACCACTAGAAGCACCCACGGAAACACTTTTCCACCGCCGCAACCTTCTGTTCCCGTGAGATCCCATCTTGGGGCCTTTTCAGGCATCCTACCGGAGGGGGATTCGATCACGGAGGGCATCTAAATCAACTCTATTGCCCTTCCGATGAAGCGTGAGTAGTCCACCTCAGACCTACGGGTCCATAGTTAATTCTAGATGGCTTCTTCTCTCTCTTTGATTCTCAATACCATGTTCTCCGTGATGTTCTTCAAGATCTATCCAATGTAATATTCTTTTGCGGTGTATTTGTCGAGATCCAATGAATTGTGGATTTATGATCAGCTTATCTATGAATATTATTTGAATCTCCTCTGAATTCTTATATGCATGATTTGGTATCTTTGTATTTCTCTTTGAATTATCGGTTTGGTTTGGCCAACTAGATTGGTATTTCTTGCAATGGGAGAGGTGCTTAGCTCTGGGTTCAATCTTGCACGATTTCACCCAATGACAAAGTAGGGTAGTGAGACACGTATTGCATTGTTGTCATCGAGGATAAAAAGATGGGGTTTTCATCATATTGCTTGAGTTAATTCCTCTACATCATGTCATCTTACTTAATGTGTTACTCTGTTCTTATGAACCTAATACTCTAGATGCAGGTAGGAGTCGGTCGATGTGTGGAGTAATATTAGTAGATGCAGAATCGTTTCGGTCTACTTGATACGGACGTGATGCCTTTATTGCATAATCATTGCCTTGGTATCGTCATAACTTTGCGCTTCACCCACCGTATTATTTGCCTTCATGAGAGAAGCCTCTAGTGAAACCTATGGCCCCCGGAACTATTTTCCATCATATTAGTTTTTGATCTACTATTTTGCAATCTTTTATTTTCAGTTCTATAAACCAAAACACCCAAAAATATTTTATCTTTTGTTTAGTTCTATTTATCTATCTCTATCAGATCTCACTTTTGCAAGTGACCGTGAAGGGATTGACAACCCCTTTATCGCGTTGGGTGCAAGTGTTTGATTGTTTGTGCAAGTATTTGTGATTTACGGCGTTCTTCTCCTACTAGGTTGATACCTTGGTTCTCAAACTGAGGGAAATACTTATATCTACTTTGCTGCATCACCCTTTCCTCTTCAAGGGAAAAACCAACGCAAACTCAAGAAGTAGCAGGTTACAGTTGGACTCTGAGTCGTATGATGTGTAGATAGGATATGGAGTTGTGTCCTAATAGGACACCTATATCCTAGGACTCTTATATAATGAGAGGGTAGACACACGATGTAACCAATGCCAACATAATAGCACAGGTACACAGGGGAGTCAGGGACATGTGCCGGAGCTCGGGTGGCCAGGGTGCGGTATCGTAGCGGTGTCATGGGGACGAGCCCCCATAGTCAGGCCCCAGGGAATGTATCTGTATCGAGTAACCTCCTTAAAAAATCTCGATGTCATGCTTGTGTGATTGCTTGGTCCTCGGTAGATCGATGATGGCCTTGGATTTATTCTAACAATGCTTGATTGAAGGCCAAGCTATTTATTACCACTTTGCAAGGTGTGGGAAGATGATCCATATGAGAAGATTATGGATAAGGCAAAGTTGGGAGAGAGGCATGTATTAAGGGGACGAGTGGCAGGGCTGGACCACATACAACAAGGGGTAATTTTGTCCATCAAACAAAAAAACATGTCAGTTGTCTCATATTAAGAATGAAATCTAGATCTAGATTCAAACAAAAAAGTTTGTAATCTCTAGGGTCAAATAAGGAATCCATAATTTTACCATTATCGAATAAGGAACTTTCCTCAAATAAACTGACACCACCACACACCACTAAATCTCCACCGCCACCCAGCCTCTCGACCCCACCAAGCACCACCACTGCCACCCCCATTCCCCTCCCTCCCCTCTCCCCGGCGTCCTCACCTCTCCCCGACATCCTCACCTCTCCCCGGCGTCCTCACCTCTGGTTTATTCCGTCCCTCCACCCCCTCTCTTTGGAGGGGGGCGGTGGTGTTTTGCAAAAGCTTCGATGGAGTTTAGATCTGGATGTCGTCTGGGTTTCCTAGATCCAAATTGCATCAGCACCCTTACCGATGATCTACTCCTCCTCATCCTCGCCAGGCTCCCTTGCATAAAATTTGCGGCACGCACAAGCATCCTCTCACGGCGATGGCACGGCCTCTGGGTCCATCTCCGCCAAATCATCTTTCGCGAGGTCATGTTCGACTCGATCGAACCAGCACTAGGCCAGATCTCTTGTCCTCCTGCGGTTTCCCTGTTGGAAATCCACGCCCCAGAGCAGGACATGGCCAGCACCGCACAAGTCAACTCGTTGTTGTCCGCCGCTGCGGAACTTGAGCCGAAGGAGTTCATCGCCTCCTTCCCCTCAAGCTTTGGCCTATTAGGCAGGTCCATCATCATTGATTTGCCTTGCTTCCACCGCACCACCTACATCATATTGGACCATGTATACATTCGCTCTGTGCCAGTCGGCGTTGAATTCCCTATGCTCGAGACGTTGTCCCTACTGCACTGCAATGGCAACCTCAATGCCTTGCTCTCATGCTGCCCGCGATTGTGCACCCTCCTCCTCAGCGGCATTTTATTTGAGACCTGTGATCTAAGGGTGAATTCACTGTCGCTGCAGGAGCTTGTTGTGAACTCATTCTTGACAGAACATGTTAACATTGTAGCCCCCATGCTTAAGAAAATGGAGATTCTCTTTACTGTGATGTTGGAGGTTAACATTTCGGTCTTGGCACCAATTATGGAGAATGTCTGGTGGTACTGCTGCTACACAGAGGAGTCTATTATGTTTGGTATTTGGTATCTCGAGATGTTGGGGTTGCAGGCGGCAGATAGAGAAGGACAACTCCCTTTGTTGCATATTCGTGCAAGTATAGTAAGTCCCCTCTCCTGCTTAATTTAGTGGAATATTATACTGACTAAAATTTATGAATTACATAGATCTTGCAAAATTTTCAGGATTCATCACTTTTCCCCTATGAGCCCAACTTTGCACGGGAGATAGAGAAGCATATGGTTGTTGACTTCTCTCTTTTGGAGCTAGATCTCAAAACAGATGGACATGTTTTTGGAGCACTCGTGTTTTATCTCCTTCAAATTAATCAAATTTCTAGTTCACTGCAGAAGCTTAAGATCATCCTATTAAGATCAGTGGTAATTAATTTTCTGCTCTAACAATATCTCAATAATAGATTGTGTAGTAGCTTACATTTACTTTTTGGTCGTAGGTAAAAGAAGAATGCCCAATAGATTTTCCCTGTGAGTCCGCAAACTGGAGGTCCCAAGCTACCTCCTTGACTGCTCTTGAAGAAGTGGAAATCAATGGATTTGAAGGAGTGGATCATGAGTTTGATTTACTGAAACAACTACTTGCATTCGCACCAAAGCTTAAAAAAATTATTGTGAGGCTCACACAAGAGGTCTCATCAAGTAACACTAGACGCAATAAAATATACAATGTCTCCGAGACCTATGCTTCAGCAGAATGCTTTGTCTATCTTAGCTCTGGTGAGTATTTTATTTGTCACTTATGATTAGCATCCTCCTACATGAAGTAGAGATATAGGTGTTACTTCTTGTAAGTTTCTTTGAAACCTAATATCAAGCTTTCATTGCTTTATATGTTTATGGTGGTTGAAATGTCGCACTGGCATCCCAATTGTAGAGTTTACTTGTGCATGTATTTCCATTAGTAGCTAATTCTAAATGCTATATTCCCATGACATTTGTGTGCCCACACCCTCATATTTTGTTAGAATGAAAGCTGAATGGTGGAGTGAATGATAAAAATTTAATATTTATATTCGGGTTTCCTTACCTTTGTTTCCCTTTTTTGTTTACAATCTTCTCTAATGGTCAAGCCCTCGTGTTTCGCATATGTATTCTGGTTTCGAGGTTAAAGAACTAGGCATCAACTAGTTGTCTAGCTGGAGTAGGCTATAATTTTGTGCATCTTGTTGATTCATGTTAATGGCTCGGCCTCTATTGGGTGCATGCTTTTTTCATCAAAAAGTTCCATCAAGGGCTAGTCCTGGTTTGTATGGTTTTAATTTGTAGTTTATTTGAAGCTATCATACCTAAATTGACTATCCTTGGGTTTTGGCACAAATTATTAGTTCCAAATATTTTTTGTCAACATGCACTTTTTCATTTATATCCTCTCTAAGCATGTATTGCATTTTATTTGCCGGTGAGAACAATCCATTCAACCAAATTTGCATGTTGCAATAGTGACCAAAGTTCTTCAAATTGCATCTGCTGCAGGTTTAATAGACGACATCCAAAATCAACCATCAGCGTGATTATCATCCTCTTGCATATGTGGTTTCTCGTTGTGCATCGACAAGATCATCCTTTCCATGTCAATTAAATCCATTCAACATGTTGTTTTGCTAGTGTATTGTACAAATGTTTCTAGTTAAATCCTGAATTGGTGTGATGCAATTCAATTACTTAAGTTAATGTGTCAACTTATGTCAGTCAATCACTATAGCTAGTTACTACATGTTTCCACCGAATTATGCTCATAACTTTGGTTAGATGACCCAAAGAGCTTTGTGAAAGCTAAGGGTCAAAAACCAAGAATTGCCTTCCATTTACTCTCTTTTCTAACTATTGCACCCTACAATGAACAACAGATGCATCTTCTGTTACTTAGCTACAATATATTTGCTTGTTGATATTTGGTCTGGATATATGCATGTGTTACGGCCTAGGGGTGCCTCATCATATCGGAAGTCGACCTGTGGCACCTTAGGTCAGTTTACACCTTTGTCTGACGTCTCGGCCCAAAGGCCTTATGAAAGGAAGGACTCAGAAGACTTGGATTATATTACAACCAACTAGGATCCTGCGAATCCTAGACGCTTGCATCCTATATTATCCATAAAGGTATGTGGCCATGTGTTGCTATAGTAGCCAATAAGAGCAGTGCGAGGACAAATCCTAATGCAAATCCAATAACCAAAAAAAAACAATTTTTGGGTATGAAGCATAATTGGTGAAAACTTTGACATAAGACATTTGAATGACCGAAGAACATCATTGAATGAAATCTAATTACGTGAATCACGTGTTATTACACAAAATAAGATATCTTCATGCTCAAAATTTTATAGGTACAACCACTCATCTTTACATGTAAAGATAAAATGATCGAGACAACATTATGATCCATTTACAAACATGTTTCTTTGCCCCCTCTTTTGGTACAACCATTATTGCTTGAAGATAACATGTTAGGCATAATTGCATATGTATAAACACATTTCTATAAATAACAAGTAAGTGGATAAATGTACAACCATGATAAAAGATGTAGAGTGCTAAAAACATTTCTACCGAAGAATTAAAACTAAAGAAAGTTTCTATAACTTATCAACAAATCTCATGAGTCTTTAAGGGCTGATAGCTTTATGTACAAAATAAATTGAATCAGTTGTAAAAGATATTCGACATGGAAGTAATGATGTGAAACAATGAAGGCTGTGACTTAAAAGCCAACAACAAATCCCATTTATATTATTATATAGTAAAAACACACTATCATTTTGTTTAAATTATCGAGAATATATTGTTATATGTACGTCTTCCTCTCACAATTAACAACTTAACACAAATTTCCATAATCTTAATTACATGAGTTCATGTGCCTTTCCGGAGTACACACATGACTGGAAAAGATGTTGAGGTCGCGTTAGAACAAATCCAAAATGCACAAGACTAAGAATAGACCATTTGTACTTGTTCAGGGCCATATCTCAAATAAAATAACCAACTTTGAAATCCTGGACGTGCACTTGTTCAGGGTCAGCGGCAAGTGCAGGTCGGCCATGAGGTCTTGCGTCTATCTATCTAGAACTAGATTAGAAACATGCCTTAGCGCGAGGGTGCTTGTCCAAACGGCATGGCTAAGCGAGTAAAGATGAAGCAACATGATGCATTAGCAATAAGGCAAGTTTAGCATATATATTTTATAGGAAAACTGATTTTTTGGTATATATCACTAACAACTTGACCCAGTATATGAGAAATTCAAATTAATGGTGATATATTGTCTAAAAATCGTTGGTGGTCTCATCTGTTCGTCAGATAACTAACTAACGACACACGCCACAACTTTCTTCCTATGTGACGGGTAGACTTTAAATTCATTAATGGCCAACATTGACAATGGTAAGAGAAATTGGTCAATTTGCCACAACAAATACAATGTAAAGATAAGTCATATAAAATGGACATGTTCTCATTTTTCCCGATTCACTCTTCTTGCTCCACTTCATCACATGACTTGAGCATCGACACCTTCCTTTCCAATCCACCTTTGCAAATACAGTTTCTGTAGGTTGATTCCATTTTGGTGTAATTAACATTAAACAAAAATATGCCAAAATTGGTAATTTAACTGATAATTCTGCAAAGGACGATACCTTTTAATGTGGAACCACTTCACCTTTGGACATGACAGTGCATGAGGCCATTTATAGCAAACCAGGTTGAATTTTGAACCTGTTGGAACATGAGATCTATGCTTGTAAGACCTTTTTTATGTAGAGAGAGGCCAATATCAATATCATTTGTGGGTATTTATAAATAAAATGGTTGTAGGCCATGTTTACTGCTCAAAACTCGTGATTTTTGCTTTCTATGTTTTAGTCAGAAACATTCAACATTTCAACTTATCTGCCCATGGATCAAGTATCTAAAACTATTTTTTAAGGGAAGTATCTAAACCATCTCTAAGGCAAAGAAATAATCCATGTAAACTAAAGGGATATACATAAGGTCACATTCTAAAAGAAGTGGTACACAACACAAGATAAAGATTATATATTAAATATAGAAGATTCTTTTGGCAGCAAGGGTAGAGGAGAATATTAGACTTATTTGATGAAGCTTTAGAGGGAGTGGACCATAAATTCTTCATTGCTAATATATCAAATACAGTTTGGAGGCTTTTCCAAAACATAGGTTAGCATGTTCTGACAATGGAACAAAGGAAACGCAAACTAAGGTAGAGAACAAAGAAGAATAGAGATGCTACCTGGAAGTTGTGGCAACTGTAACATGGTGGCAGCTGTCGGCATGGATGATTTCAGAACAGCAGTGCAGGGCAGAAGAGATCCTGGCTGAGGTGGAAGGACCCCGGGTGTTGTGTTGAGAGGTTCCCATTTGTTGTATGCATATGTAGAATCTCTATTCTTCTTTTGTGCTTGCTTTGTTGTTCGGCCCTGCTTTTTCTTCTCTTGTTCCAATCCTTGTGTACTCTTTTGTATGCAAGCATTGATTGCATCATTATCACAATTATTGGATTAGCAGCATGGAGTCATAAAAAAGTTTAAGGTCACATGTAAAGCACGTGGTTGTAATTCAGTCAAAGTACCTCTGCACACAACTTGACATGGGTAACCTTATCATCTTTAGAGAAACAATTTGGTGTCATGCATGGTTGCTGAACAACCAGCCATGCATGGATTAAGTAGTTTTTTATCAAAGATGCAAATCAGTGAACTATGCACACAACACTAAATAGCTAGTTAGCAATTTAATCGAACAGACGGTGAGCAAATTCCCATAGAAAACGAAGGCATGAATGTATTGTTTGCTTCATGAACACACAATGCATTTATTTCACCTCCATGTTCATCCCAATTTCTTGCTTGGACAGGAAGAAAGCAAGGTCGGCCTTAAATAAGAGACCCCTGTAGAGCACAATGCTCGAATTGGAAGAACGTGAGGCCATAAATGGATTGATAGAAAGAGTCACAGGAAAGCAGAAGGCGACTCAAAAAGCATAAGAATGGAATAACTATGCACATCAGCAACCAAATAGTCATAACCAATATATATGCAGAAGATCGATGTAAGACCAGGAATGGCAACATGAGCAGCATGATACAGTAAGAAAACAAACCTACCAACCAAAAGTGCTCCTTGGCGGGCAGGTGCCTGGCTAATCAAATTGTCCCAACATTTAAACAAAGTTCTTAGTACTCCCAAGGGCCAAAGCAATTAGATATATCAAAAGCAAGGCATGATATAATTAGTCAGTAGAACAATTGATCAATTGATTTGGAAGCTCATGATAAAGGGGTAATTTTATTCCAAAAATAAGTTAAGACAATCAATCGACATCAAGTTAGGTACAAAGAGTACATTTATTAGACAACAAAAGCAAGCCAGAGAGGCAGTGCGTGATAAAGAACCTATATGCACTACTGCAGGATGCTGCTAATGCAACACTACGACTAGAGACCCTTCGATGAAACTGTGTGCGATGCAATAATCGCAAACGATGGTGTAAAAACCCGTCAAAAAAGGTGCAAAATGTTAGCAATGACGGATGCATCAAACACATTTCAGATTTTGGTTGCGTGTGCGATGCAGGGCATACTGTTCAGTTCAGTTAACTGTTTGCGATGAGGAGGAACAAACGAAACGGGCCGCCAGATGAAGGTGTATGTGATATACATCATACGGTTCACTCGGATGAACTGTTCGTGATTAGGCAACACAAAAGAAACGGTGAGCCAGATCAAGGTGTGTGCAATATACGGCATGCGGTTCACTCGGATGAACTGTTCGCGTTGAGATAAGAGAATATAAGTGGTTCAATATAACAAGATGTGTGTGATATGCGACAAACAGGTCTGTAATTAGAAATGTGTGCAAAGAGCGATAATAACACAGACGATTTCTTCTAATAAGACGTATGTGATGCTCTATCACAACATCAATTGGCCATTGGGGGACGGGCGGTCATCCAGGTAGGCCATAAGGATGCAAAGAGGCATATCAGCAAGGACTAGCTGTTCCACCAATAGCTCATCTAAGAGAACTCTCAAGTTAAATGTGTGCTCAGGCTGGAGCAGCCATTAGATTGGTGACTGGATGGGAAGTTCTCTTGGTGTTAAATTAACTAATGGGATGGGTCATAAAGGTCAAATTAAATGACCTCTATGATCCATCCCATGAGTTAAATTAACCTCGAGGTCCCTGTTTTTTATTTTTATTTTTATTTTTTCACACATGTTATAGAAGGTATCCGCATTACTTTTTGACAATGTGCGATACGTGGCATATAGTTGATCCATCCGACATGTTTGTGATGGAATAAGCCATGTGTGTTGTGGGCAAACGCTTGCTAGTATACAACGGTTTGCGATTGATGAATTCATCACCGATGGGTTCCCTAGTGTGGTCTATGTTCATCTCATCATCATCTACTTCTTGTGCTAGCTCGATGTTGCTTATATGCTAAGTTCCCATTAATTGATGGAGTTTTATGAACATGCCACCGTTTCCTCCATTTCCTCACATGTTTCTCACCACCCAGCGATATTGCGCATAAACCTAGGCGGCGCGCGATGCACGGAGGCAACAAGCACAGCCTGTAGCACAGCCTGTAGCACATCCACCTTTTCCAAGCATGCCAACGCACCAAAGCGCCCCTCTGCCATCAACCTTGTCGACAAGGAAAACGAGAAGGCGCCACGGCCCGTTGAGGCCGAGGCGCTCCCCGGCAACGCGATGGACGACGCCGTGATGCGCATCATTGCCAGGGTTGAGTAGACCCTTGACGCATGGTGCTTTAGCGCCTGCGGATCAAGATAGGCATGTCAGTGCCAAGAGGCTGCAGCTCACCACACAACATGATCGATGGAGCAACACAGTGCAAGCTAGGCGTGTCCGCGCCGATAGGCTGCGGCCCACCGCACGGTGAGATCGTTGGAGCGCCGCAGAGCAAGAGGCGTGGCGCGCCGCACAGCAAGAGCGGATCCATCGTTGCTTTCCTGCTGTTGACAGGGCGTCGCAGCTGGGTACACGTCCTGTCAGTACCCCCATTCCTCGCTAGGAGTGGGCAGAGGCCCTCTGCGTCGTACTTGCACCAGAGGCCGGCCACGCCATACTTGCAGCGGACGCCCACCGTGTCGTTCGCATGGTTCGCGTCGTTCGCCTTGTCTGCAGCCTGCTCGATGCCAACGCACTGGTCGATAGGCTCGACCACCTCCTTGGCCCAGGTGTCCACCTGGGCGCAGTAGAGAAACATGGCCATCGCATCCTCGAGGTGGTGATCTCCAATGAAATAGCCAACTTGGAGCTCGAGATCGCGCTCCAGATGTACCGCTGAGCATGTCTACCGCTTGGATGAACGCCTGCACGAGTTCAGGCAGAGACAAGAGATACCGTAGGCAAGGGCTGTTGGTCATGGTCTCATGGACGCGATTTATTTTGTTGAGTCATTTCAACGTGGATAGCTATGTATTCACAGCAATCATAGTATTTCTTTGTTTATTGCTCTGTTTCAATGTGTGTACTTCGTTTTCCGTTCTTATATGTTCTATTTCAATGTGTGTCTATACGCTTTTCATTCTGTATATGTGGATGATAATAGCTAGATTCAAATTAGTATACAGAACAGATAGAAAATGGAATTCATAATATATATAATATCATCACATATACATGATGATAATTAATTACTAGGTACAATGCTTAAAATTGAAAATGAACAATATTAAAACTAATAATCCCTCCTGGGGGCAATATTCTGGTAGCCTCGCCAGCAGCTCCCTGGTGCGCGGCATCTTCCATGCACGGAGGCAGTACTCCGCCTCCTTCGCCTCGCAACGCTTGATATACCGATATGCCTCTTGCAGGCGGACGAGCACGAATGATCTTGCCATTTTGTTGGGCGCCCACTAGAGCTCCTCGTTAGTGGCACGCTAGAGCTTATCGGCCCACCTCCATGCAGTGATGAGGTGCCTAGCGCATTTGACATTCCTCGCGAAGTACCCGTCTTCGTACACCTCCTCTACACGACGACGCGCCTGCTCCAAAAGCTACACCGCCTGCTTTTTACAGGCGGCATCACAGGCTTCACAGGCCGCTTGGTACCTTGCTTCCTCCTCCGCCATTTCCTTCTTGAAAGCCACTTTCCTGGCTTTCTCAGCCGGCGGCGGCGACTTCCAAAGGCAAAGATTGTACTAGCCCCAAAACCAATCCAAAGTTGGGGGGTCCGGTGCAACCTCGTTCGGCGGCGTGTAGGGGTCCTCGTTGCTAATCTTTGAGTGAGCGTCCTCGGGGGCGGCGACTCCTTGTCGGCGCGTGGGCAGACCAGCGGCACCATGGTAGAGATTTGAGGGAGAGAGGGAGGACGAGCGAGGGGAGGATGTAGATGAGAATGCAGGCGGGACGACATGAGCAAGGTAGTATTTATTGGCGGCCAGAATATAGATCGACGGGAACAGTACACATGCCGGTCGCCGAAGTTTACGAGTACTGTAGTTCGAATTACACGCCATTCCCGCAGCAAAACCCGTGTGTGAACATGATAGCTGACGGTTTCCAGTATAGAACCATGTCTGATTAATAACCCCCGCCACTCACCTTCTAAACCTCGAGGCGTGAAATAGAGTGCCAATCGTGTGGGGGGCGGTTGTCTTGCCAGATTTTACATTTTCTTTTTTGAACACCAGATATTTACATTGTCTGATGATTTTTTAACTCGGACACAAGTACACAAATATGATTTTTCAAATTTTTATGGTTAGCCGTTGCATGTAGATGTAATTCAAATTTGAATTACGGTCATTAAATGGCTAGAAAATCACTTAAATGTCTGTAAAAGGTTAAATGACCCCTTAAATTTTCCAAATTTTCACATGAGAGTTGTATTAGAGCACGTTAAACGTATAAAAAATTTGAAGCCCATAAGAAGGAGCTATCTCCCGTTCGTCATCAAACATGCATTGTTCCCTCTCGGAACCACGAGCCTTCTAGTGAGTTGCTCCGGTTTGTGAGGGGTGTGTGTCTAAACTTTTGTCAAACAGGCCAATTTTTTACCACATCATCTTGGTGGCATGACATTACATCAAGCAAGGTTTCATGTTTTTCTGATCATTTTTTAATTTTTTGGAATTAAAATGCCATGGCACTCCATGCATGTGTGTCCATGCTGTGAGACCAATATGTTTGAAAATTCCTTCTAATTTACTGCACATGGAATTAACTCGCACACAAGTACACAAATATGATTTTCAAACCATTATGGTTAGCCGTTGAATGTAGATGTAGTTCAAATTAGAATTATGGTCATTAAATGGCTAGGAAATCACTTAAGTGTCTTTAAAAGGTCAAATGACCCCTGAAATTTTCCAATTTTTCACATGAAATTTTTATTAGTGCACATTAAATGTAGAAAAAAATTCAAGGCCGTAAGAGGAAGCTATCTCCTGTTCGTCATCAAACATGCAATGTTCCCTCTCGGAACCACGAGTCTTCTAGTGAGTTACTCCGGTTTGTGAGGGGTGTGTGTCCAAACTTTCGTCAAACAGGCCGGGTTTTTTTTATCACATCATCTTGGTGGCATGACATTACATCAAGCAAGGTTTCATGTTTTTATGATCATTTTTTAATTTTTTGGAATTAAAATGCCATGGCACTACATGCATATGTCCATGCCGTGAGACCAATATGTTTGAAAATTCCTTCTAATTTACTTCACATGGAATTAACTCGCACACAAGTACACAAATATGATTTTTCAAACCGTTATGGTTAGCGTTGCATGTAGACGTAGTTCAAATTTGAATTACGGTCATTAAATGGTTAGAAACTCACTTAAATGTCCTTAAAAGGTCAAATGACCCCCGAATTTTTCTAATTTTTCACATGATAGTTGTATTAGTGCATATTAAACGTAGAAAAAATTTAAAGGCTGTAAGAGAAAGCTATCTCCCATTCGTGTCACGACCGGTTTTCCAATAAAAATATTTATTGAGAAACCAATCTTTGAGTCCAGTATGAGAGAAATCCTCCTCACTGGTAGACAATTTCTTGATACAATAAGCCAGTAGCATAAAATATATTACAGGGTCGAACTGCGGTTGCTCAACCAAATTATTACAAGCACGCCAATAATTATACATAATGGCGGACATGACACAGTGGTGTGGAGACATACTACTGACTCGAGGATAGGGCGGTGGTGGAAAAACACAGCGGGGAGAGGAATACAAGACTCTAAGTCTATCATCTCATCGAGTGTCGAGGTGAGGCTCGATGAATTTATTTGGTAGCGGCAGCGGATATAAAACAGTGACCAAATCCAGGGTCGCACGAGACTGACTGGGACTCCTCTAAGTGTCGGACTCGCTATCAAACTCTTCATCCATGAGATCGCCTTCGTCAGCATCTGGCCAAATCAACAAGCCAGTGAGTACTTTGAAAGTACTCGCAAGACAGTTCGGACGTAAGATATAACAAATGCATGCATGGATGCGACATGAATAAATTCACCAATGTACATTTTCAAAAAAAAAATTAGCATAACAAGGTAAGTAAAAGGGAAACGGCGGTAGTCCGCCTGAAATCCCAACAGAACATAAATAATTACCGATCGGGTGTCTGAAGCGACGCCTCGAAAGGTGAACAAACAAATATAAGGAAAAAGATGCCACAGTCGGGCGTCTTAGCGACACCACATAAAGGGCTTAAAAAGAAATACCTCAGTCGGACGTCGGGGCGACGTCACAAAAAGGGCTTTAAAAGAAATGCCACAGTCGGACGTCGGGACGACATCACAGAAAGGGCTTTAAAAGAAATGCCACAGTCGGACGTCGGGGCGACATCACAGAAAGGGCTTTAAAAGAAATGCCACAGTCGGACGTCGGGGCGACATCACAGAAAGGGCTTTAAAGGAAATGCCACAGTCGGACGTCGGGGCGACATCACAGAAAGGGCTTTAAAAGAAATGCCACAGTCGGACGTCGGGACGACATCACAGAAAGGGCTTTGAAAGAAATGCCACAGTCGGACGTCGGGACGACATCACAGAAAGGGCTTTGATTCACAAGTAAATAATACTCATAATAAACATTTAATTCATGAGAATAAATGGGTTAGTCCATCCACAAGAATATTCAATTAACCGGAATTAGCACTCATGCGAATCACCAGAGTCTCTGTCATCAAAACTGACATTGTTAGTACGAGATAATACGAATTTGGACATGGAATAGATGATTTGGAGGGATATATGACTCTGCAGAGTTTGTACAAAATTATTCCCACAGCCAACAGATTTCCGTAGTCACGAAGGACTAGTTCCGTTTACGGTATTTCGGAAGAAAACACAGCTAACCAGTACACACCCATCCTACCTCTCGATGCTAGGAATCACCCTAGACATCGTCCAAGAAAAACTTTTGAGACGGGGAGATCACAATCTCGAATAGCATGGGATCAAATTTATATACGCGCGCTCTAAGGGGTGCCCCCCTCTCGGTCCCAACCGGAAACACCCATGCCCCCTGACCGGATGACTGGCTTTAATCCAGGGCCATGGAACCATCATCACGGCCTCTCCTTTTGGTGTGTACCAGAAAAGCGGTTTGCAACTTACTAAACCATATTCCTTGCGGAAAACATGTGGTAGTACAGGGAAGGAAATGAAAGGAACTGGACCGATACGGTTTGACACTGAAGTCACATAGTCTGGCATAAGACTGGCATGCTACGACACTGCCATCTTACCCATCCTCATGCCAACACATGGCCATTCATACTCACATCCATCCACTTATGGATCATCGAACTCACTTACCTCATTATCGCATAAAATGACATTCATCGATATGCTTCTCAACATGCCATGAAACTAACTAAATGCAAAACATGCCAATACACTCATCATATCAAAAGTTAAAACATGCTTGCCTGGTTCAGAGTAGTCGGAGCCTAGCTCGGTGAAGTTCGCGGCTCCGTCACCTCCTTCGGTATCTACGGTATAAAGAAAATATATGTGCTATCGTAAATACCAAGGAGTGCACAGCAAGTATACCAAATTTTTTTCAAATAAATATGATAAAAAACTAGACAAAATTTTAAAGAGAAAAGAAAAAGAATCAATCAAAAATACTTTTCTGCTTAAAAGTTATAAGGGTTTTTGTCCAGGGACTAATCTGTAATGAAACAGAAGATTTCCAGGGGCTAGCTTATAAAAACAGAAAACGCTTCGGCAGAAACTACGCCAGCCCAAAGGGAAAACGTACTTTGCCCGAAGGTGCTTCCAGAAAACGTTTCAACAGAGAGAGCAGAGAGGCTGACGGTGGGGTCCCACGCGTCAGGTTTGAATTTCAAAAAAGGGGGGAGCGAAGCTCGTCGGCGCCCGAGAGCCGCGGTGGTCGCCGGCGGCGATCTACGGCGAGGCAGGGGGATCGGAGGGTACCTCCGTGCTCAGGACGCCATTTTGCGTTGGTTGGTGGTGGTGGTGGTCGCCGGCGAGTACCACGTCGACGGCGAGCTTTGCTCCGGCGGACGGCGGCTCGGGTGGTCGAGGAACTCGTCGGAGAGAGCTGCAGAGATCAAATTGACGAGGGGGTTAGGCTCCTGGTAGCTAGAGAGGGTAACGGACGGGGTTTGGGCGCCGGAGGTGGCCTCACCGGAGCGAATCGAGGTGGCGGCCGAGGCGGATCGGGGCGGCCGGAGTTGAGGGGGAAGACCTCCTCGGGGTCCCCCTAGTGGCTTGGCGTGGCGTTGGTGAGGAGTGGGGATGAGGCGTGCACGAGGGTGAGCTCGGGGGCCCTTTTTATAGGCAGCCCGAGGCGGTTGCCGTGAACGGGGATCTCCGGCAAGTGATTACGGCGGAGCCGGGGATGTGCAGTGGGATTAGGGGCTTGGGCTTCGTCGTTGAGGTCCACCGGTCCCATTTAGGCGCTAAACGGGCTGGGACTTGGTGCTGAGGGTGAGCTCGACGGAACGGGGGTGGCGCGGCACGCCGGCGGCAGGGAGAACGTTCCGTGCTTGCCGGGCCACGGCGACGGTGCCACGGGCGTGCGCTGGCACGGCAGGGACACGCGGAGAGCCAAGGGGCCTTGGGCAGCGCCGAGTGGCGTGGCGAGAGGGCTCGGGCCCTTGTTGGCCGCCACGGGAGGTGCAGCCAGCGCAGAAGCTCCCAACGCCGGCGAGGCTCGCTGCTACCGATGCCAGGAAGGCTCCATGCACGCGTGTGAAGCTCCGGACAGGAGGGAGAGGCTGCGAGGAACGTGCCAAGTGCACTGTCTACGCGTGAGGGGAACTGACGAACGCAAACGACACTGAGACTGAATTTTTCTGAAATTTTGAACAGCAGCAGTGCATGCAAGGTGTTCGACAGAATGAAATTGGCATCTAGGGATTTTTCCTTGAGCTGAAACTTGGTGGAGTGGCTTCTCATTGCTCAAGTAGGCTGCCTGAATTTTGGTGGAATTTTTGGGGAAGTGTAGATATGAATTTCATCAAATTTGGCAAATCTGGTCCAAACTTGCAGAGACTAAATTTTGAAAATTTTGAAAAGAGGAGGAGTGGATCAAGATGGTTCTGGGTTGTGGGTACAAAGGACTACCCAGGAGAGTTGGTTTGAGGTCAAAACTCAAATGCAATATGGTACTTGCTTTGAAAATCCCTCAGGCTCCAAATAATTATCAGATTTGTTTTGAGAGGAAAAATAATTAGAATAAAATCCAAAACTTGTTTGGATTAGTTGGGACAGAGGACTTAGGTTGATCACAAGGTGTAGGGGAGGTTTTGGAGGGGTTTTACCACATGGGAACAATGCAAAGTCAAGGGTGGTTCCAAGATATGAAAATCCCCAAATTTTCATAGAGCTTCACTTTAAAAGAAAACAATTTAAACTCAAAAATTAAATTTGAGAGAGAACCAACAGAGAAGAAGTTTCAAAAGATCAGACACCAAGGTTTGAAAAAATAAAATCCTTGCCAAAGCAAAGGAAGTTTTTAAGTGGAAGGTTTTTCTGAGAAAGAAAAATTTTAAAAAGGCCTCTCCTCAAAAACCACAAAGTTTTTGATAAAAAACCAAATAAAAAAATTTGGAGTGTCACAACACCTACCCCCTTAGGAAAAATCTCGTCCCCGAGATTTCAGCTGATCCTTAAATAAGTGTGGATGCTCTGTCCGAAGAAAATCCTCGCTTTCCCAAGTTGCTTCACTGTCGGTGTGATTGCTCCACTGGACTTTGAAAAACTTGATGGTCTTCTGTCGGGTCCTCCTTTCAGATTCCTCTAATATTCTTACGGGACGTTCTCGATAAGTGAGGTCTGGCTGCACATCAATGTTTTCATGGGATACTTGTTTCTCTGGGTTGCTTACGTACTTCCTTAATTGAGAGACGTGGAACACGTCGTGAATGTCGGACAAGTCTTCGGGTAAGGCTAGCTGGTAGGCTACAGTGCCTCTTCGTGCCACTATGCAGAATGGTCCAATGAATCTTTGTGCTAACTTTCCTTTAATCTTAAACCGTTGCAATCCTCTCATCGGGGACACTCTCAGGTATACGAACTCACCTGGTTCGAAGCTGACCCTACGATGTTTCTGATCATAATAACTCTTCTGTCGACTTTGAGCGGTCTTAAGTCGGTCTCTGATTAGCTTGACCTTTTCCTCGGCTTCTCTGAGCAGGTCTGGCCCGAAGATGCGGCTGTCCCCGGTCTCTGACCAATTTAACGGGGTACGACATCTTCGTCCGTACAAAGCCTCAAATGGTGCCATTTGTAGGCTGGCCTGGTAGCTATTGTTATACGCGAACTCGGCGTATGGCAGGCTTTCTTCCCAACTGGTTCCATATGTGAGGACACATGCCCTCAGCATGTCTTCTAAAACCTGGTTTACGCGCTCTGTTTGTCCATCAGTCTGTGGATGGTATGCGGTACTGAAGGCTAGTTGGGTTCCCAGAGCCTGTTGTAAATGCTCCCAAAATCTTGAGACGAACTGAGTGCCTCTGTCGGATATTATAGTCTTCGGGACACCGTGCAGACAAACTATGCGGGAAAGATAAATCCTGGCAAGCCTCTGAGTGGTGTAGGTTGTCTTCACTGGAATAAAGTGTGCCACTTTGGTTAACCTGTCAGTGATGACCCATATGGCATCATTCCCGTGTCGTGACCGAGGTAGTCCGACAATAAAATCCATCCCTATTTCATCCCATTTCCACTCAGGTATTTTGTTAGGTTGCAGTAGTCCGGCTGGTCTCTGATGTTCTGCTTTTATGCGTTGACATGAGTCGCAACATGCAATGAAGGCGGCTATGTCCCTCTTCATACCATGCCACCAAAATCTTTCCTGAATATCCTTATACATTTTGGTTCCTCCAGGGTGGATCGAATATGGAGTGGTGTGTGCTTCAGCTAAAATTTGCTGTTTAAGGTCTTCTATGTTTGGCACGCATAGCCTTTCTCCGTACCATAATATTCCTTCATTGTCTATGACGAATTCCGAGGCCTTGCCCATACTCAACTTTCTTTTAATTCCTTGAATGCTGGGGTGACCGGGCTGAGCTTCTTTAATTTTCTCCACAAGGTTGGGTTGTATTTCCAAGTTTGATATGGTGCCTTCTGCTACCATTATCAAGTTGAGCTTGGCAAATTCTTGATGGAATTCGGGCCTCAAGCTGTGCAGATAGTTTCCGTCGGAGCTGGGGTTCCGACTCAGGGCATCGGCCACTACATTTGCTTTCCCTGGATGGTAATGGATACCAACATCATAATCCTTTACCAATTCCAACCAGCGTCGTTGCCGTAAATTTAGTTCTGGTTGCGTGAAAATATATTTGAGACTTTTGTGATCCCTATATATTTCACATCGATCCCAAGTAAGAAATGCCTCCATTCCTTGAGTGCATGAATAACTGCTGCCATTTCTAGGTCATGAGTGGGATAATTTTCCTCATGCTTGCGAAGTTGCCTTGAAGCGTAGGCGACAACCTTGCCTTCTTGCATCAACACGCATCCGAGAACCTTCCTGGACGCGTCACAATATACTTCAAAATTCTTGTGTATGTCGGGTACAATTAATACCGGTGCTGTTGTTAACTTCCGCTTTAGCTCTTGGAAACTTTTCTCGCAGGCTTCTGTCCATTCAAACTTCTTATCTTTCTTGAGCAACTGTGTCATAGGCTTGGCTATGGTGGAAAATCCTTCAATAAATCTGCGGTAATATCCTGCCATTCCCAAGAAACTCCGTATGCCCGTTACGCTGGCCGGTGACTTCCAGCCAAGTACGGCCTTGACTTTCTCTGGGTCCACTGCGATACCGTCTTGAGTCAGCACGTGGCCTAGAAAGCCTACTTGTCTTAGCCAAAATTTGCACTTGCTGAACTTGGCATACAATTGGTGTTTTCTTAGCTCTCCTAGCACAATCCTGAGATGTTCTGCGTGCTCTTCTGGTGTCTTGGAGTATACCAGAATATCGTCGATGAATACCACGACGAACTTGTCCATAAACTTCATAAATACTTTGTTCATGAGGTGAACAAAATATGCTGGGGCGTTAGTTAATCCAAATGGCATCACTGTGAACTCGTACAGTCCATATCTGGAGGTGAAGGCTGTTTTGGGGATATCTTCCGTTCGTACCTTCAGTTGATGGTATCCTGACCTTAAGTCAATTTTTGAGAATACCTTGGCCTGAGCAAGTTGATCAAACAAATCGTTTATCCTTGGCATCGGGTATTTGTTTTTGACTGTGACCATGTTAAGTGCTCGATAGTCAATACACAATCTCAGTGTTCCATCCTTCTTTTTGGCAAATAAAATTGGTGATCCCCAAGGTGAGGAGCTGGCTCGAATGTATCCTTTTTCCAGTAATTCCTTTATTTGCTTCTTCAACTCAATCAACTCGGATGGTGCCATTCTGTATGGTTTCTTGTATATGGGGGTGGTTCCTGGTGCTAGCTCAATGCGGAATTCTATTTCTCGGTCTGGTGGCATGCCTGGCAGCTCTTCAGGGAATACATCTGGAAATTCACACACTACTGGAACCTTGTTTAGCTCAGAAACGTCCACCTTATTTAATCTCGGTTGCCGGGGTATTTTTCCTTCCTTGGCTGATACTTTTATTGTCTTCCCTTGGTGGTGTGTGAGAATTACGGTCCTGTTGAAATAGTCGATAAAACCCTTATTGGTGGTTAGCCAATCCATCCCTAGGATGACATCCAGTCCTTTATTTTCCAATACAATAAGATTTGCGTGAAACTCCAATCCTTCGAATTCAATGACCACATTCTGACAGTAATTCTGAGTAACTTGCTGAATCCCAGGGGACTTGATGGTCATGGATTTCTCCAAAGGAAGCATCGAAAAATTATTTTGCAAAGCAAAACTTTTTGAACTGAAAGAGTGAGAGGCTCCAGAATCAAACAAAACCATTGCAGGTATTGTGTTGACAGGAAACATACCGAGTACGATATCCGGAGCATTTTGTGCCTCCTCTTTGGTTACATGGTTCAGATGACCCTTCCTGTGGTTATTGTTGGGATTGAAATTGTTTCGCTTGGGCGCTGAATTATTGCCGCCGTTGTTCGGCTTTGGGGTTGAACTCCTTGGCTTGGGGCACTGTTTGGCATAGTGCCCTTCTTCTCCACAAGCGTAACAAGTAACGCCGGGGCGATAGGTGAATTCCTTGTCCCTTGCATGAAAATTCTTGATTGGGCGTGAGACATTGGATGAGAGTTTGTGTGTCCCACCCTTTTGAAAATCTGTCTTGCTTCGGTGATTGCGAGCGTGATTAGTCTGGTCCCTTTTTCGCTTGCGGATATCTTCCAGACTGCGTCTCTCATTTTCCAGAGTAATGGCCTTGTCCACCAGTGTTTTAAAATCAGGAAAAGTGTGCACGACCAGTTGGCATTTAAGCGCGGGCGCCAGACCGTCAAGGAATTTCTCCATCTTCTTGATTTCAGTCATACGCTCCTAATTGGTGTAGCGGGATAATAGGGTAAATTGACTGTTGTAATCTGACACTGTCATGTTCCTTTGTTTGAGGTCATCGAATTCTCTCTTCTTGATTTTCATAATACTCTTAGGAATATGTGCACCACGGAAACCTTCCTTGAAATCATCCCAGGTTATGTCACTTTCGTTGGGATGCATGTGCAGAAAATTCTCCCACCACGATGCGGCTGCTCCTGTGAGATAGTGTGGAGCATATATTACTTTCTCGAGATCTGAACACTTTGCAATAATTAATTTTCTCTCCATATCTCAAAGCCAGTCCTCGGCTTCAAGAGGCTTGTCAGTGTGAGGAAATGTTTGAGGACGTGTCTTCTGTAGCTCAGATAACTTGGAATGCTGTTGATACTGTCCATGATGATTCCCCATGTTGATGACTTGGTTCATCATCTCACGATGTTGTTGCTGACTCTGCTCATAAAGGCGGCACATTTGTGGAAGTGCCGATTCACTGCCCTGTTGGCTTGACTGTCCCTGAGTGAACTCGTTGTTGGGTTGTGCATCATAATTTTCCTCTGGTGGAGTTGGCATGGAGCGTGTCCAAGGACGAGACATTTTTCACTCTGGGGATATATTTTGTAAAACCCATAAGAAAAGCGGAAAGAGTCGCAAAACAAAACCATAAATGCATAAAGCTGGCAGATAGAATTAAATAACTCGGCTTACTTAAGAAAAACAAATCGACTTGCGCACGGAGAAGGACTGCTCATTACATATCTTACACGCGGGCGGTAATTATACAATACATCACTCAGGATATGCGTACATAATCCTGACATGTTATTTAGGCTAGTGCACTTCTCCAGATCCTACATGATGCGCAAATAGGCTACTTCTCACAACCTACGTACATATCTTACAAAGCGGTGCAATACACGGCAGCTAAGCGTACTCAGGCAGAGATGTTGACGACCTCCTTTGCCCTGCCGAGGGCGAGGCGTAGCGAGGTTGGGGACTCGACTTCCTCCTCGCTAATAGGCTCCATACGTGTAGTGTTGCGCAGAGTGGACGGAGCGGTTGCCAGGGGCGGAGCAACACGTACAGGAGTGGGCGCGAAGGGTGGTGCAGTGCGCGCTGAAGTGGGTGCAATGACTTGGTTGAATTCTTCGGTAGAAGGCAGGCGACGAGTAGGCGTATAAGATGCTGAGGACGAGACCAAAGTCAGTGGCGGAGCGATGGGTAGGAGCTCCCTCCTGTTGGCAGCACAGCCATGGACTGAGTCCATGCGGGTAGCTACGAAGTCGTCCACCAGGTTGTCGAAGGCTGCCTCCAGGGCCCGGAGATACTCAATGAGCATCTCAAAAGCCTCGTCTCGTTCTCCTCTGGGGCAGGAGTATGTGTAGTGACAGGTGTAAGGCACATGGCACGGAAGATAACGGTAATGACGAGTCTTCATCACGGGAAGGACATCCCTGAGACGAGCTATCGCCTCGCGGGCTGCCATCTGCATAGCATGCCTCTCCGTAGGCATGGCTCTTCCCACGAACCGGAAGCGGCGTAACTCACCACGCCCTCTCTTGAACTGTACCGCGGCCTGGTGCATGGTCAGACTATCGTTGACTCGGTGCTGGCAGAGTGTGAAGACTGGGCGCACGGATGGCCCCATCGCGACCTAAACGATGAAAGAAAGAAACTTGACGAACCCATCGGGCACGTTAGCGAAGGTCTGAGACTCGCAGCTGTTGTCGGCCATCTACAAAAGTAGGTAAAAATTCTGCAGGGTCAGATCATAAATTTATGCTGACTGACAGAAAATGACTACAATTGCAAAAATATAAATTTGCTCTATCATGCTAATAACTAATTAGCGATCGCACCTAGTGGCTTCCTACAGTCAGCCTGGCTCTGGTACCAAGCTTGTCATGACCGGTTTTCCAATAAAAATATTTATTGAGAAACCAATCTTTTGAGTCCAGTATGAGAGAAATCCTCCTCACTGGTAGACAATTTCTTGATACAATAAGCCAGTAGCATAAAATATATTACAGGGTCGAACTGCGGTTGCTCAACCAAATTATTACAAGCACGCCAATAATTATACATAATGGCGGACATGACACAGTGGTGTGGAGACATACTACTGACTCGAGGATAGGGCGGTGGTGGAAAAACACAGCGGGGAGAGGAATACAAGACTCTAAGTCTATCATCTCATCGAGCGTCGAGGTGAGGCTCGATGAATTTATTTGGTAGCGGAAGCGGATATAAACCAATGACCAAATCCAGGGTCGCACGAGACTGACTGGGACTCCTCTAAGTGTCGGACTCGCTATCAAACTCTTCATCCATGAGATCGCCTTCGTCAGCATCTGGCCAAATCAACAAGCCAGTGAGTACTTTGAAAGTACTCGCAAGACAGTTCGGACATAAGATATAACAAATGCATGCATGGATGCGACATGAATAAATTCACCAATGTACATTTTCAAAAAAAAATAGCATAACAAGGTAAGTAAAAGGGAAACGGCGGTAGTCCGCCTGAAATCCCAACAGAACATAAATAACTACCAATCGGGTGTCTGAAGCGACGCCTCGAAAGGTGAACAAATAAATATAAGGAAAAAGATGCCACAGTCGGGCGTCTTAGCGACACCACATAAAGGGCTTAAAAAGAAATACCTCAGTCGGACGTCGGGGCGACGTCACAAAAAGGGCTTTAAAAGAAATGCCACAGTCGGACGTCGGGATGACATCACAGAAAGGGCTTTAAAAGAAATGCCACAGTCGGACGTCGGGGCGACATCACAGAAAGGGCTTTAAAGGAAATGCCACAGTCGGACGTCGGGGCGACATCACAGAAAGGGCTTTAAAAGAAATGCCACAGTCGGACGTTGGGACGACATCACAGAAAGGGCTTTGAAAGAAATGCCACAGTCGGACGTCGGGACGACATCACAGAAAGGGCTTTGATTCACAAGTAAATAATACTCATAATAAACATTTAATTCACGAGAATAAATGGGTTAGTCCATCCACAAGAATATTCAATTAACCGGAATTAGCACTCATGCGAATCACCAGAGTCTCTGTCATCAAAACTGACATTGTTAGGACGAGATAATACGAATTTGGACATGGAATAGATGATTTGGAGGGATATATGACTCTGCAGAGTTTGTACAAAATTATTCCCACAGCCAACGGATTTCCGTAGTCACGAAGGACTAGTTCCGTTTACGGTATTTCGGAAGAAAACACAGCTAACCAGTACACACCCATCCTACCTCTCGATGCTAGGAATCACCCTAGACATCGTCCAAGAAAAACTTTTGAGACGGGGAGATCACAATCTCGAATAGCATGGGATCAAATTTATATATGCGCGCTCTAAGGGGTGCCCCCCTCTCGGTCCCAACCGGAAACACCCATGCCCCCTGACCGGATGACTGGCTTTAATCCAGGGCCATGGAACCATCATCACGGCCTCTCCTTTTGGTGTGTACCAGAAAAGCGGTTTGCAACTTACTAAACCATATTCCTTGCGGAAAACATGTGGTAGTACAGGGAAGGAAATGAAAGGAACTGGACCGATACGGTTTGACACTGAAGTCACATAGTCTGGCATAAGACTGGCATGCTACGACACTGCCATCTTACCCATCCTCATGCCAACACATGGCCATTCATACTCACATCCATCCACTTATGGATCATCGAACTCACTTACCTCATTATCGCATAAAATGACATTCATCGATATGCTTCTCAACATGCCATGAAACTAACTAAATGCAAAACATGCCAAGACACTCATCATATCAAAAGTTCAAACATGCTTGCCTGGTTCAGAGTAGTCGGAGCCTAGCTCGGTGAAGTTCGCGGCCCCGTCACCTCCTTCGGTATCTACGGTATAAAGAAAATATATGTGCTATCGTAAATACCAAGGAGTGCACAGCAAGTATACCAAATATTTTTCAAATAAATATGATAAAAAACTATACAAAATTTTAAAGAGAACAGAAAAAGAATCAATCAAAAATACTTTTCTGCTTAAAAGTTATAAGGGTTTTTGTCTAGGGACTAATCTGTAATGAAACATAAGATTTCCAGGGGCTAGCTTATAAAAACAGAAAACGCTTCGGCAGAAACTACGCCAGCCCAAAGGAAAAACGTACTTTGCCCGAAGGCGCTTCCAGAAAATGTTTCAACAGAGAGAGCAGAGAGGCTGACGGTGGGGTCCCACGCGTCAGGTTTGAATTTCAAAAAAGGGGGGAGCGAAGCTCGTCGGCGCCCGAGAGTCGCGGTGGTCGCCGGCAGCGATCCACGGCGAGGCAGGGGGATCGGAGGGTACCTCCATGCTTAGGGCGCCATTCCGCGTTGGTTGGTGGTGGTGGTGGTCGCCGGCGAGTACCACGTCGACGGTGAGCTTTGCTCCGGCGGACGGCGGCTCGGGTGGTCGAGGAACTCGTCGGAGAGAGCTGCAGACATCAAATTGACGAGGGGGTTAGGCTCCTGGTAGCTAGAGAGGGTAACGGACGGGGTTTGGGCGCCGGAGGTGGCCTCACCGGAGCGAATCGAGGTGGCGGCCGAGGCGGATCGGGGCGGCCGGAGTTGAGGGGGAAGACCTCCTCGGGGTCCCCCTAGTGGCCTGGCGTGGCGTTGGTGAGGAGTGGGGATGAGGCGTGCACGAGGGTGAGCTCGGGGGCCCTTTTTATAGGCAGCCCGAGGCGGTTGCCGTGAACGGGGATCTCCGGCGAGTGATTACGGCGGAGCCGGGGATGTGCAGGGGGATTAGGGGCTTGGGCTTCGTCGTTGAGGTCCACCGGTCCCATTTAGGCGCTAAACGGGCTGGGACTTGGTGCTGAGGGTGAGCTCGACGGAACGGGGGTGGCGAGGCACGGCGGCGGCAGGGAGCACGTTCCGTGCTTGCCGGGCCACGGCGATGGTGCCACGGGCGTGCGCTGGCATGGTAGGGACACGCGGAGAGCCAAGGGGCCTTGGGCGGCGCCGGGTGGCGTGGCGAGAGGGCTCGGGCCCTTGTTGGCCGCCACGGGAGGTGCAGCCACCGCAGAAGCTCCCAACGCCGGCGAGGCTCGCTGCTACCGACGCTAGGAAGGCTCCACGCACGCGTGTGAAGCTCCGGACAGGAGGGAGAGGCTGCGCGGAACGTGCCAAGTGCACTGTCTACGCGTGAGGGGAACTGACGAACGCAAACGACACTGAGACTGAATTTTTCTGAAATTTTGAACAGCAGCAGTGCATGCAAGGTGTTCGACAGAATGAAATTGGCATCTAGGGATTTATCCTTGAGCTGAAACTTGGTGGAGTGGCTTCTCATTGCTCAAGTAGGCTGCCTGAATTTTGGTGGAATTTTTGGGGAAGTGTAGATATGAATTTCATCAAATTTGGCAAATCTGGTCCAAACTTGCAGAGACTAAATTTTGAAAATTTTGAAAAGAGGAGGAGTGGATCAAGATGGTTCTGGGTTGTGGGTACAAAGGACTACCCAGGAGAGTTGGTTTGAGGTCAAAACTCAAATGCAATATGGTACTTGCTTTGAAAATCCCTCAGGCTCCAAATAATTATCAGATTTGTTTTGAGAGGAAAAATAATTAGAATAAAATCCAAAACTTGTTTGGATTAGTTGGGAAAGAGGACTTAGGTTGATCACAAGGTGTAGGGGAGGTTTTGGAGGGGTTTTACCACATGGGAACAATGCAAAGTCAAGGGTGGTTCCAAGATATGAAAATCCCCAAATTTTCATAGAGCTTCACTTTAAAAGAAAACAATTTAAACTCAAAAATTAAATTTGAGAGAGAACCAACAAAGAAGAAGTTTCAAAAGATCAGACACCAAGGTTTGAAAAAATAAAATCCTTACCAAAGCAAAGGAAGTTTTTAAGTGGAAGGTTTTTCTGAGAAAGAAAAATTTTAAAAAGGCCTCTCCTCAAAAACCACAAAGTTTTTGATAAAAAACCAAATAAAAAAATTTGGAGTGTCACAATTCGTCATCAAACATGCATTGTTCCCTCCCGGAACCATGAGCCTTCTAGTGAGTTGCTCCGGTTTGTGAGGGGTGTATGTCCAAACTTTCGTCAAACAGGCCAGTTCTTTTACCACATCATCTTGGTGGCATGACATTACGTCAAGCAAGGTTCCATGTTTTTCTCATCATTTTTTATTTTTATTTTTGGAATTAAAATACCATGGCACTCCATGCATGTGTCCATGCCGTGAGACCAATATGTTTGAAAATTCCTTCTAATTACTGCACATGGAATTAACTCACACACAAGTACACAAATATGATTTTTCTAACCGTTATGGTTAGCCCTTGCATGTACATGTAGTTCATATTTGAATTACGGTCATTAAATGGCTAGAAAATTAGTTAAATGTCTTCAAAAGGTCAAATGACCCCTGAAATTTTCCAAATTTTGACATGACAGTTGTATTAGTGTATGTTAAACGTAGAAAAAATTTGAAGGCCGTAAGAGGAAGCTATCTCCCGTTCGTCATCAAACATGCATTGTTCCCTCTCGGAACCACGAGCCTTCTAGTGAGTTGCTCCGTTTTGTGAGGGGTGTATGTCCAAACTTTCGTCAAATAGTCCAATTTTTTTACAACAACATCTTGGTGGCATGACATTACATCATGCAAGGTTTCATTTTTTTGATCATTTTAAATTTTTTGGAATTAAAATGCCATGGCACTCCATGCATGTGTCCATGCCGTGAGGCCAATATGTTTTACTGCACATGGAATTAACTTGCACACAAGTACACAAATATGATTTTTCAAACCGTTATGGTTAGCCGTTGCATGTAGATGTAGTTCAAATTTGAATTATGGTCATTAAATGGATAGAAAATTACGTAAATGTCTTAAAAGGTCAAATGACCCCTAAAATTTTCCAAAATTTGACATGACAGTTGTATTAGTACTACAAAGTTTTTCGTACATTTAAAACACCATCCGTTGCCACTTTACTCCAAATTCGTCTTTCAGAGCTAATAAAAATATCCACAACATCACACACAGTTGTTTTGTAGGAACCGTTTGCGATGAAAATTTTTGGGTCTATTTAAGTCTTCCTCCTTAAGCTTCGCTGGCTCGTCTGCTCCAGTACCGGCAACCCCCGAATCCACGATTCCCGATCCCCATTCATGCACCCCCTTCTTGCAAAGGTGACATCATGGAAACGCTTCATGAAGGCCCGTACAATGGCAGCGTCCTCTCCGAGCGCCGTGGCCTGCGCAAAGAGCGCGGCCGCCTATGCCGAGTGTCGCCGCATCCACATTGAGCACGGCCACTTCTGCCGAGAGAGCGTTTGCGGCAGCTGACAAGGCAGCTGCAGCAACCGAGACGGCTGCAGTTGCTGTTGCAACGGCAGCTGCAAACGCCAAGATTGCTCGAGCTGCCGTACGTGCCGCCGATGTCGCCCTAGCCCGGGTCGAGGCCATCAATGCCAAGATATTCCAGGCCACCTCGGAATCCAGCATGCAACCCAAGTCTGAAAATGTGGCAATGACCATGGAGCACCTGCTTCCTATTGAGACGCCGAGCAGGAGCTGGAGATGCATAAGGCGGGGAACATCGAGTAGCATTGGGAGGAGGAGTTGCGTGTGGTCGAGGTCGAGGTAGAGAAGAGTCTGTCCGTCGAGGAATCGGCGGTGGAGTACCAACATGAGCTCTAGCGCAGACACTACTACGAGTATTGCAACCTTGAGGGCGACACTGAGGACGAGGACGAGGACACGGTCGACTTCAGCAGGGGGGACGCGGAGTCCACCAACGGCGGCATGTCACCAGAACAAGTCATCGACGTCTGATCTCACACCGGCGATGCATAGGCCGGTGCGGCGGTAGATTTGTTAAAATTATGCGTACTTAGGCTTTATTTTTAATGCTGGTCTTTTCTTAGAGCAATGTTTGGGTCAACTGGCTCTATTTAATTACTAAAATTGCTCGATTCAGTAAGTGTGGTCTGTGTGCTGTACGCTCTTTTGTGTGCCCAAATTAGCAAGCGGTGTTAAATTATGCAATGAAACCCGAGAAAATTCCCACCAAAATTTGGATTATCAAACTCATCCCATGCACGTAAAGCAGAAGAATCATTTGCAATGCACACAATCATTCAAAGTGAATGGTGACCGGCAGCACCGCGCTCAAAGTTTCCCTCCACATTTCGAAATTTTTGGCCTACCGCCGAAATATCTACTCTCTTCTCCACCCCCTTTTCTCCCCGACCACAAGTCAGATTTCCCATGTTTCCTCCTTCCTTCCTTCCTTCCTTCCTTCCTAACCTATAGCCGCTTCCTCGCTTGCTTCTTCGCTCTCGCCGTCTCACATCCTACCGCCGGGGTCACCATGGTCTTCTTCAAAGACCTCTCCAGCGGTTCCTCCTCCGATGATGACTCCTTCACCACCCGGGTATGCCTCTCTTCTCTCTCTCAGGCTATGACTTGGAATGAAGGATTTTTACCCGGTGGTCGATTTGAGTCATTTCTTCCTCTTGTAGTTCCCTAGGACCATCATTTGCAATGAATGGAGCGGGGTGGCTGAAGATCTGTCTGCTCATTGTCACCATCAATCTCCATGCATGAAGCTAGTTGCGTTTGAATTTGTGGACAGTGGGAGGAAGTTTCTGGCATGTACAGAGAAGGTTAGACATCTTTCGTTGTTATAAATCATTTGTTAGATGTAATTCAGACACTGTCACGGTCCCAACCCATTCATACCACACCTTCAACCAAACGCACCCTAAGACAGTGTCACAGTTTGTACCTAGTATCTAAAAATGTTGCCATCTCATGAGCGGTGCCATTGGAAAATTATTTGGCACCGCTTCAGCAGTTTGTGCAGCCAACTTGTCCACACATCCGAGCAACAAAGTAGTAAAATACTAAATCTTTATGGCACAGAGGAACTGGGCATCAGAGCAACTAGGTGCTCCGGAGTTTGGGTCACTGATTTTTTCCACTGCATCGTCTCACCAGTGCAGGGCACCGATGTGAGATGTAGCAACAGTTGTCTTTACACCGGTTTTGGCATACATGGTGGAAGACCTTTTCTTTTTGGGTTTTCTTTTAATGCAAACTACTAAGTGAACGAAATAGAAATAAAACTTAAAAGAAACGAGAAATATTTTTGGATTTAAAAAAAATTCAAACACACAAGAAGAAAACAAAATAAAACCAACATGGATTATAAAATGAAAAACGATGAACACCGACAACTGGAATGAATGTGTGATGCATGAATGTAATGTCGGTGAGAAATACGTACTCCCCCAAAACAGTTTTTGAAACAGAGTTACGAGCAAGGAGATCAAAAATCACATCAAGGAGAGCAAGAATACGGGCTATGGATCAAGTTTGATTTTTTATGGAGTAAGAGGATGAGCATGGGTAGCAGCAATAAGTGAGGGGGCCCACGTGGGCCCCACAAGCTTGCTGGGTGCACCCAGGGGGTTGGGTGCACCCTGTTAGCTTGTGGATCACAGGTGCACCCCCTTGGAGGTGTGTTCCATGCCACTATGTTTCATATTTTGCAGAAAAAATCATATTGAATTTTTAGGGCATTGCGAGAACTTTTATTTTTTGGTCATTTTTTATTGCACGGGTAATTAAGAAAACATAAAACAATAGCATTTCTACCTTATTAATCTTAAACAACAGAAGGTAAAAAGTGGACACAGAAAGTTGTGTTTATTAAATTCATCGACCACATGCCCGTCAAAAGGAATCCATTAATAAGGTTGATCAAGTCTTATTAACAAACTTCTTCGGAATGACATGAAACAGGAGAATATTAGTATAACACTAGGTTACCTCAACGGGGATATTCATGTCCCTAACAATAAGAATTTCATATTTATTGTTGACAGTAGGAATAGGGAATTCAAACCTTCCAACAGTGATTGTTGAAATTTTTCCAGTAGAGTTTATACTATTCACTTGAGGTTGTTCCTTCGGAACGTGTACCGTATTCTCATTACCAATAAAATGAAAGTGACATTGCCTTTATTGCAATCAATAACAGCCCCTGCAGTATTCAAAAAGGGTCTACCAAGGATGATCGACATAATATCAACCTCGGGTATATCAAGAATAACAAAGTCCATCAATATAGTAACATTTGCAACTACGACATGCACATCCTCACAAATACCGATGTGTATAGTAGTTCATCTATCAACCATTTGCAAAGAGATTTCAGTTGGTGTTAACTTATTCAAATCAAGTCTTTGATACAAAGAGAAAGGCATAACATTAACATCAGCTCCTAGATCACATAAAGCAGTTTTAACATAGTTTATTTTAATGGAGCATGGTATAGTTGGTATTACTGGGTCTCCTAGTTTCTTTGGTATTCCACCCTTAAATGTATAATTAGCAAGCATGGTGGAAATTTCAGTTCCTGGTATCTTTCTTTTATTAGTAATAATACCTTTCATGTACTTAGCATAAGGAGACATTTTCAGAATATTAGTCAAACGAAGGCGCAAAAAGACAGGTATAAGCGTTCCGACAAAGGGCTCAAATTCTTCTTCAACTTTATTCTTTGAAGCCTTAGGAGGAAAGGGCATGGGTTTCTGAACCCATGGTTCTCTTTCTTTACCATGTTCCCTAGCAATGAAGTCTCTCTTATCATATGTTTTATTCTTAGGTTGTGGGTTATCAAGATCAACAACACGTTCTATTTCCGCATCATTATCATTGTTAGGTTGAGCATCAACATGAACATCATCATTATCGTTGTCACTAGGTTCATGTTCATCACTAGCTTGTGTTTCAACATCACACATAGACAGGGGCGGAGCCAGAAATTTTGTGGAGCCTGGGAAAGTTTATGCCTAAGTATATAATCTAAAAATTAAAATCAGGAGTTTGGACCACATTTTTTTTCTTGATACCGATCTCTTTCCGATAGAGTCCAATAGAACCGGTTGTCAAAAAAAAATTTGGCTTCCCCCAAGTATTTAAATGAAATTTGAATTCATATTCATTTATCAGCAGAATATATTGTATTTAACCTCGAAAACACTTCCAGAGTCTAGGTGCAATGTTGTTTTAAAATATGCATCCGTGTTCTATTTGACACTACCCAAACGTCTAGCAAAAAAAGTAGGAGGTCCAACAAAATGTCCGGTAACCGACCGGTTTCCAAAATTTAGTTGGCCAGTGAAAATACCTTGATTCTAATACACAACATATAGCCACAAATCTATTTTAACAGTGAAGAAGTAATAGCTTATAGCCTGAATGACCAATTGCACACGCTTTAACCTCTAAATTTAAACCCCAAAGTCTATCAATCTTCAAAAGTTAACAATCTCACCTAATCATAAAGGAGGGAATAAGAAGCCGCCGACCAAGGATGCAAGCCATTCCTGGGATGGATCTGCTTCGGAGCCCACCGTCGGCCACGAGCGCAGCTCGAGCCAGCCTCCACTCGTCGCCGTTCCGTCTCCAATCGACCCCATAGCACCGCCATCTGCATGAGCCGAGCAGGCCAGGTCGCGGGGATGTAGATTGTGGTCCTCTTTTTCTAGAAAATTATCATGGCCTTTCCTGTGTGGAGTAAACAACACCAAGACGGCTTGCTAGGCCAGTAGCTGAATAGGCCTATAATCCCACGTCAATCATGTCCACCTAATCCATTTACTGAACGAAAAGAAAGCCCATTACCTGAGCCTACCACAACCAGCCCATCTGCCCGGGTAAAGCACGAGGCGTTGATGATTTTTCCCAGTATAATGGGGCCATCGTACCTGCCGCGTGGCGAGCGAGCCCCGGCAAGTGCGCAGGGTCGCCGTGCGCTGGCTCCGCCAATGCACATAGAAATATCATTTGGATTCTCAAGCGTGTCTATAGTAGGTTCACTAGGAGCATGCAAAGTCCTATCATCTTTTTCTTTCTTTCTAGATGGACTAGGTGCATTAGTATTAAACCTCTGAGAATCTTGTTCAATTCTTTTAGGATGACCCTCAGGATAGAAAGGTTCCTGAGTCATCTTACCACCACTAGTCATAACTCTAATGACATGATCATTCATCTTATTATTCATCTCACTTAGTAAATCAGTTTGTGACTTGATGACTTGTTCTAGCTACTTGAGTTTTTATCATGGATGCATGTTTACTCACACCCCTAATATCATTAATAGTTCTAACCATATAGTCACTCAAACATTCAATCATATAAGCATTTCGTTTCAATTGTCTACTAACATATGCATTAAAATTGTCTTGTTTAACAGTAAAGTTATCTAATTCATCCAAACATTGGCTAGCAAATTTAGTATAAGGAATATCACCTTCATCAAATCTACAGAGAGAATTTACCTCCGCTACATGTGTTGGGGTATCAAGACCATGTATTTCTTCAATAGGTGGTAAATTCTTGACTTCTTCAGCTTTAATACCCTTTTCTTTCATAGATATCTTTGCCTCTTGCATATCTTCGGGACTGAGAAATAAAATACCCCTCTTCTTCGGAGTTGGTTTGGGTGTTGGTTCAGGAAGAGTCCAATCATTATCATTCCTCAATATATAATTCAATAGTCCCTCAGCTTGTTCCCTGAAAACACATCGGTTATTCCATTATGAAAGATATCCATTATTTCATTTTTCTTGAGAGGATGATCACGCAAATCATTAAATAATTGGAGAAGCCTGCCCCAAGCTTCAGGGAGATTCTCTTCTTTAACTTGCACAAAGTTAAATATTTCCTGTAAAGCAGCTTATTTCTTATGGGAAGGAAAATATTTTCCAGAGAAGTAATATATCATATCCTGGGGACTACGCACGCTACCATGAGCAAGAGAATTAAACCATATCTTAGCATCACCCTTTAATGAGAAAGGAAACAACTTAAAAATATAGCAGTAGCGAATTTTTTCCTCATGGGCAAATAGGGTGGCTATATCATTCAGCTTAGTAAGATGTGCCACAACAGTTTGAGATTCATAACCATGGAAAGGATCAGATTCAACCAAAGTAATTAACTCAGGATCAATAGAGAATTCATAATCCTTATCAGTGACAACTGTAGGTGAAGTAGCGAACTCAGGATCATATTTCATTCTATCATTCAGTGATTTTTCTTTCCACTTGCATAATAATATCTTAAGGTCATCTCTACATTACAAGCAAGAAAGTCCCTAGCTACCTCTCCATCCATAACATAACCCTCAGGTATCTTAGACAATTCATATCTATGGAGCTAGGTCTAATAGGTGTTTCAAAATTTCCAGTTTCAATAATTTCATCAGTTTCAACATTCTCAATTTCTTTAGCTCTAGCAAATTGTCCATCAACAAATTCACATAGTGGCATAGTATCATCAAGCAGGGTACTAGCATCATCAGTAGCATCATTCATAGCAGAAGTAGCATCATCAATTACTTGTGACATATCAGGATTAGTAGCAGGTGGTGGTGTTGAGACAAGAGAACATAGACGGTTCAATATAACAAGATGTGTGATACGCGGAAAACAGGTTTGTAATTAGAAATGTGTGCGAAGACCGATAATAACATAGACAATTTCTTCTAATAAGACATATGTGATGCTCTATCACAACATCTATTGGCCATTGGGGGACGGGCGGTCATCCGGGTAGGCGATAAGGATGCGAAGAGGCATCCTATATCAGCAAGGACTAGTTGTTCCACCAATAGCTCATCTAAGAGAACTCTCAAGTTAAGTGTGTGCTCAGGCTGGAGCAGCCATCAGATGGGTGACTGGATGGGAAGTTGTCTTGATGTTAAATTAACTAATGGGATAGGTCATAAATGTCAAATTAAATGACCTCTATGATCCATCCCATGAGTTAAATTAACCTCGAGGTCCTTGTTTTTTATTTTTATTTTTATTTTTTTAACACATGTTAAAGAAGGTCACCGCATTACTTTTTAACGATGTGCGATATGTGGCATACAATTGATCCATCCGACCTGTTTGTGATGGAATAAGCCATGTGTGTTGTGGGCAAACGCTTGCTAGTATACAACGGTTTGCGATTGATGAATTCATCACCGACGGGTTCCCTAGTGTGGTCCGTGTTCATCTCATCATCATCTACTTCTTGTGCTAGCTGATGTTGCTTATATGCTAAGTTTCCACTAGATCATTGATGGCGCGCGTTGCTGCGCCCGTCCATTTTGAAAGTAGAATGATAGGAATTATTTATATGAAGACAAAAACTAAACCATATGGAGGCAAAAACTAAATAAAAACCAAAATGTGAACTGCAGAAAACTAAAATATGTTGAAATAAGTTGTTCCAAGCATGTTTCCCTTTTGTTTTCATATGAGAGATACTCAAGTTCAAAGCATGAGCCATTCTCTGTCAAATAACACAACACTTGAAGTTTATATTATAATTGATAGATCACTTTGAAGTTACAATATACAATGAGGAGGAACCTCCATAGTTGGTAGTATTTAGCAGTGACCATCAAATGAAGACATTATATAAAGCTGCATAAAATGTGAACATGGATCTACAACATGTTGTGATTTGGAGAGGGGCATGTACTGCATAACCTGAATATTAGGATATACTCATGTGAAGGATCCTAGATTTTCATCCTCAAGGCTACTGATTCCAAAATCCTTTTTATAAATCTTCAGCCCCTGTTAATAAGAACTATATTATTTTCAGGTCAGATTTACAAACAAAATACAAAGAGTATCAATCGATAATGGATATCAATTATTTGTTATCATCCTCCCTCTTTAAGAGTTTGCATGCCAGTTGTGGAACAACCTTCTCATACTGTTAGTTGCAATGTTGAGAACACGATAAACACGGAAAACTAACAAATCTAGCAATCATCGATACGCGAATGCGAGAAATCTTCTCTTTGGTACTCTTATGTGAAATTGGATCACATGGTTTAGAGAGAGATAATTAACCTATCGGATGATGGTGTCATGATGATATCTACAGTAACATGGATTTAAGAAGTTGATAAGCATCTCATACATTGTGCAATATAATTGACCAATTCCAGCATAAATAGTTACTATTTGCATTTTAGTGTTAGAAAAAAATCCACTGGTTTGTTTTTAGTTCCTTAATCTAAAGAGTAGAAGGGAAAAAGGTAGGGAAAATACAAATGGAAATACAAAAACTACATGAAAAACACTACCTGGAGGTCAAATGAAATATTAAGAAATTTTGGATTGCAAAATAAGGAATCCAACATCACGTACTTGCACTGGAATTAAGTTGATGCATGTGCTGGAATCAAGTCATTGTTCTGTTGGTACCTTATGACCCCATTGAAACCGAAGAAATGGTATAGAAGGATGTTATTTGACTTAAGAATGTTGAATGAATTTGGGATTATATAAAATACCTGATTGGCTTCAGATTTATAACATCAATATATTGCATCTGTAGCAGAGTTGCAACCTATCAAGTAGATGGTTAAAAAGCTTTCTCCTTGGTCACTCATGATTTCCTTTTCTGAAAGCATATAAGCATGAAATACAAAGCCGTTGCCCCACATATTAGTTCATACAAATGCAAACCAAGAGAAGTCAACTCACATCGATGGTGTCCGTTTGTAGTAGCTTGCAGGAGATCTGGCCTGGCGACACAACGTGATGCACCATGGCATGGTATTTCTCAAGTGAACAACAATTTAATCCCTGCCTGATCAGAAAAATGGAAAATAAATAAACATATAAGAAGAAGACAATTTACAGAAATTTATGATAAAGAAAATCTCTGTTGATGTATATTTAATTATGAGAAAAGGTGTTATGGCCCGCCTTGAAAAGGAGTGAAAGGGATCACAAAATATAAAAACGAAATCAACAAAGTAATGAGCATATATGGGAATTTAATTTGGAAGGGATTTCAAATGGCATACCATGGGAAGAAAATGGTCCGATGGATACAATTCCTCACCAAGAACAAATTGTTGAAATCCTGCGAAAGCAAATCGGAAAATAAATTTTGAAGGCACCAAACATATCTTATAGGGGGTGACCGAGCGAATGATAAGGATACACTTTAAACTGGACATGTTCGTACGAATGTGAAATGTGGTTTCTAATCACCAATGACAATCTAGCAACATGAAGAAATAATGAAACAGATTAAAGCAAGTAAAATACTTTGGATTTATCACCTTACTTTCATAGAAGTAAGCATTGAAGCGGGGATTTGAATTAAACATCAGTACAAATGGGGATTTAGGCCTAAAAAAGTTTTAGGTTTAAAGGGGAGAGTTGGATCAATAGATCTAATATATTTCGTACTACTAACAAGTGTAGAATCTAGGTACACGCATATTAATCTGAGGGTTTTGGCTCAGCAGTCAGCACAGAGAATAGCAATTTTGGTTCCATAATATCTAGATAAAATAAAATGGGAGGCAAAGGTACTGGAAGGGAAAGAAATCAACAACCGACCATCCATGCCGGAACCGTTCTGCCACAGCCGCAAACTCGAGCTCCACTGCTCTAGTGTGTTCCATCCAGCTGCACTGCTGCGGCCACAACCGGCAATGCAAGAACACCAGACCAAAATCAGATGCGAATTAGGAATTTAGGGCACTAATCAATGTGCAAATTAAAGGAATGGCACGAGGGCAGAGGATGGGGTGTCAGGATATGCTGATCTGTAGCAGGTGACATGGTCAAACAAATTATTTTATTGCACAACCGTTGCACAAATCAACATAGAAGAGTGCCCATCGGTAGTAGAACCTACCGATTAATATGAGAAGTGCCACCGGATGGAAGCACACTATCAACGTCAACCGGCATCACTGATCGCCGCGCACCCACCTGTATTACAGGAAGGGAGAGGAGAACCGATCGATTGAGACAAATGGAAAAGGACGCGAGACCCCGAATAATACAAAGAGACGAACTGTAGGAAAGGAGACATCTCGAGGGAGGGTGAAAGGCTGAAAGCACGGCGACCTCTGATGGTAGCTCGCCTAGGAGCGCTGGTTCTAGCGGCGCGACCGCAAGGCCAGCTGGAAAGTCAAGGTTGGCTCCGCTGCCCGAGGTCAAGGACGCGGGATGGGCGCCGCCGCTTTCACCCAGCTTCGTCCGCCGCACGAGGGTTTGCTCGCGAAAGGAAGGACGAGCGACACAACGGTTTAATACCAGACGAGGAGTGGTACAGCAGAAAGCCCGTTGGGCCCAAATTAACACCAGAAGCTCAAAATTGTCATCAGAGTAGCGGCCCGGTACCGTTGGTGCTCGTTCTTAGCGATCTGTGCAAGCGGGTGTGGGATTAAGGGCTAATCTGATGGCCAGAAATGCCTCAAAGTGAAGATCGGACGGCTACAAAGGTCAATGACCTGAGAGGGCTGGAAAGGTGCTCAGTTATAATGTATCTAAATTAATTGATGGTGTTTTATGAACATGCCACCGTTTCCTCCATTTCCTCACCTGTTTCCCGCCACCTAGCGATATCGCATAAACCTAGGCGACGCGCGACGCACGGAGGCAACAAGCACAACCTGTAGCACATCCACCTTTTCCAAGCATGCCAACCCACCAAAGCGCCCCTCTGCCATCAACCTTGTCGACGAGGAAAACGAGAAGGCGCCATGGCCCGTCGAGGCTAAGGCGCTCCCTGGCAATGCGATGGAACGACACCCTGATGCGCGTCATCGCCAGGGTTGAGCAGACCCTTGACGCATGGTGCTTTAGCTCTTGCGGATCAAGATAGTCATGTCAGTGCCAAGAGGCTGCAGCTCACCGCACAACATGATCGATGGTGCGCCACAGAGCAAGCTAGGCGCGTCCGCACCGATAGGCTGCGGCTCACCGCACGGTGAGTCTGTTGGAGCGCCGCAGAGCGAGAGGCGCGGCGCGCCGCACAGCAAGAGCGGATCCCATCGGTGCTTTCCTACTGTCGACAGGGTTTCGCAGTTGGGTACACGTCCTGTCAGTACCCCCATTCCTCGCCAGGAGTGGGCAGAGGCCCTCTGCGTCGTACTTGCACCAGAGGTCGACCGTCCCGTACTTGCACCGGACGCCCGCCGCACCGTTCGCATGGTTCACGCCGTTCGCCTTGTCCGTAGTCTGCTCAACGCCAACGCACTGATCGGTAGGCTCGACCGCCTCATTGGCCCAGGTGTCCACCTGGGCATAGTAGAGGAACATGGCCGTCGCATCCTCGAGGTGGTGATCTCCGATGAAATAGCCAACTTGGAGCTCAAGATCACGCTCCATATGTATTGCCGGGCGTTTCTACCGCTTGGACAAACACCTGCACGAGTTCAGTCAGTGCCAAGAGCTACCGTAGGCAAGGGTTGTTGGTCATGGTCTCATGGATGCGTTTTATTTTGTTCAGTCGTTTCGACGTGGATAGCTATGTATTTGCAGCAATCATAGTATTGCTTTGTTTATTGCTCTGTTTCAATGTGTGTACTCCGTTTTGGGTTCTTATATGTTCTGTTTCAATGTGTGTATATACGCTTTCCATTCTGTATATTTGGATGATAACAGCTAGATTCGAATTAGTATAAAAAACAGATAAAAATAGAATTCATTATATATATATATATAAATTGTTCATTAGTTCATCACAGAATATATATAATATCATCACATATATGTGATGATACTTAAATACTAAGTACAATGCTTAAAATTGATAATGAACAATACTAAAACTAATAATCCCTCCTGAGGGCAGTATTCCGGCAAGCTCGCCAGCAGCTCCCTGGTGCGCGGCATCTTCCTAGCGCGGAGGCAATACTTCGCCTCCTCCGCCTCGCAGCGCTTGATGTACCGATCTACCTCTTGCAGGCGGACGAGCATGAATGATCTTGCCATTTCATTGGGCGCCCACCGGAGCTCCTCGTTAGTGGCACGCTAGGGCTTATCGGCCCACCTCCATGCAGCGATGAGGCGCCTAGCGCATTTGACATTCTTCGCGAAGTACCCGTCTTCATACACCTCCTCTACATGACGACGTGCCCGCTCCCAAAGCTCCACTGCCTCATTTTTACAGGCGGCATCACAGGCTTCACAAGCCACCTGGTACCTTGCTTCCTCCTCCGTCATCTCCTTCTTGAAAGCCACTTGCCTGGCTTTCTTAGCCGGCAGCAGTGACTTCCAAAGGCAAAGATTGTACTGGCCCCAAAACCAATCCAAAGTTGGGGGTCTGGCACAACCTCGTCCGTCGGCGTGTAGGGGTCCTCATCACTGATCTTCGAGTGAGCGTCCTCGGGGGGCGGCGACTCCTCGTCGACACGTGGGCAGACCAGCGGCACCATGGTAGAGATTTGAGAAAGAGATAGAGAGAGAATATTGGGGGAGAGAGAGAGAGAGAGGACGAGCGAGGGGAGGATGTAGATGAGAATGTAGGCGGGACGACGTGAGCAAGGTAGTATTTATTGGCGGCCGGAATCTAGATCGACGGGAATAGTACACATGCTGGTCGCCGGAATTTACGAGTACTGTCGTTCGAATTACACATGATTCCCGTAGCAAAACCCATGTGTGAACATGATAGCTGACGGTTTCCCTTATAGAACCATGTCTGATTAATAACCCCCGCCGCTCACCTTCCAAACCTCGAGGCGCAAAATAGAGTGCCAATCGTGTGGGGGCCGGTTGTCTTGCCAGATTTTACATTTTCTTTTTTGAACACCAGATATTTACATTGTCTGATCATTTTTTTACTCGCACACAAGTACACAAATATGATTTTTCAAATTGTTATGGTTAGCCGTTGCATGTAGATGTAGTTCAAATTTGAATTTCGGTCATTAAATGGCTAGAAATCACTTAAATGTATTTAAAAGGCCAAATGACCCCTGAAATTTTCCAAATTTTCACATGAAAGTTGTATTAGTGCACGTTAAACAAAGAAAAAAAATTAGCCCATAAGAAGAAGCTATCCCTCATTCGTCATCAAACATGCATTGTTCCCTCTCGGAACCACGAGCCTTCTAGTGAGTTGCTCCAGTTTGTGAGGGGTGTGTGTCCAAACTTTTGTCAAACAGGCCAAATTTTTTATCACATCATCTTGGTGGCATGACATTACACCAAGCAAGGTTTCATGTTTTTCTGATCATTCTTTAATTTTTTGGAATTAAAATGCCATGGCACTCCATGCATGTGTGTCCATGCTGTGAGACCAATATGTTTGAAAATTCCTTCTAATTTACTGCAGATGGAATTAACTCGCACACAAGTACACAAATAAAATTTTTCAAACCGTTATGGTTAGCCGTTGCATGTAGATGTAGTTCAAATTTGAATTACGGTCATTAAATGGCTAGAAAATCGCTTAAATATCTTTTAAAGGTCAAATGACCCCTAAAATTTTCCAATTTTTCACATGACATTTGTATTAGTGCACGTTAAACGTAAAAGAAATTTGAAGGCCATAAGAGGAAGATATCTCCTGTTCGTCATCAAACATGCAATATTCCCTCTCGGAACCACGAGTCTTCTAGTGAGTTGCTCCAGTTTGTGAGGGGTGTGTATCCAAACTTTCATCAAACAGGCCAATTTTTTCACCACATCATCTTGGTGGCATGACATTACATCAAGCAAGGTTTCATGTCTTTATGATCATTTTTTTATTTTTTGGAATTAAAATGCCATGGCACTCCATGCATGTGCCGTGAGACCAATATGTTTGAAAAATCCTTCTAATTTACTTCACATGGAATTAACTCGCACACAAGTACACAAATATGATTTTCAAACCGTTATGGTTAGCCGTTGCATGTAGACGTAGTTCAAATTTGAATTACGGTCATTAAATGGCTATAAAATCACTTGAATGTCTTTAAAAGGTTAAATGACCCCTGAATTTCTCCAATTTTTCAGATGATAGTTTTATTAGTGCATATTAAACGTAGAAAAAATTTAAAGGCCGTAAGAGGAAGCTATCTCCCGTCTGTCATCAAACATGCATTGTTCCCTCTGGGAACCACGAGCCTTCTAGTGAGTTGCTCCGGTTTGTGAGGGGTGTGTGCCCAAACTTTCGTCAAATAGGCCAGTTTTTTACCACATCATCTTGGTGGCATGACATTACATCAAGCAAGGTTCCATGTTTTTCTCATCATTTTTTAATTTTTTGGAATTAAAATGCCATGGTACTCCATGCATGTGTCCATGCCGTGAGACAAATATGTTTGAAAATTCGTTCTAATTTACTGCAAATGGAATTAACTCACACACAAGTACACAAATATGATTTTTCGAACCGTTATGATTAGCCCTTCCATGTACATGCAGTTCAAATTTGCATTACAGTCATTAAATGGCTAGAAAATCACTTAAATGTCTTCAAAAGGTCAAATGACCCCTGAAATTTTCCAAATTTTCACATGACAGTTGTATTAGTGCATGTTAAACATAGAAAAAAATTGAAGGCCGTAAGAGGAAGCTATCTCCCGTTCGTCATCAAACATGCATTTTTCCCTCTCGGTACCACGAGCCTTCTAGTGAGTTGCTCCGGTTTTTGAGGGGTGTGTGTCCAAACTTTCATCAAACAGTCCAATTTTTTTACCACAACATCTTGGTGGCATGACATTACATCAAGCAGGGTTTCATGTTTTTTTGATCATTTTTAATTGTTTTGAATTAAAATGCCATGGCACTCCATGCATGTGTCCATGCCATGAGGCCAATATGTTTGAAAATTCCTTTTAATTTACTGCATATGGAATTAACTCGCACACAAGTACACAAATACGATTTTTCAAACTGTTATGGTTAGCCGTTGCATGTAGATGTAGTTCAAATTTGATTTACGGTCATTAAATGGCTGGAAAATCACTTAAATGTCTTAAAAGGTCAAATGACCCCTGAAATTTTCCAAAATTTGACATGACAGTTGTATTAGTACTATAAATTTTCTCGTACATTTAAAACACCATTCGTTGCCACTTTACTCCAAATTTGTCTTTCGCAGCTAATAAAAATATCCACAACATCACACACCGTTGTTTTGTAGGAACCATTTGCGATGAAAAAATTTGGGTCTATTTAAGTCTTCCTCCTTAAGCTTCGCCGGCTCGTCTAGTCTAGTACCAGCAACACCCGAATCCACGAATCCTGATCCCCATTCACGCACCCCCTTCTTGCAAAGGTGACATCGTGGAAACGCTTCATGAAGGCCCGTACGATGGTTGCATCCTCTCCGAGCGCCGCCGCCTGCGCCGAGAGTGTCGCCGCATCCGCATTGAGCGCGACCACTTCTGCCGAGAGGGCGTTTACGGCAGCCGACAAGGCAGCCGCAGCAACCGAGACGGCTGCAGCTACTGCTGCGATGGCAGCTGCAAACGCCAAGAGTGCTTGAGCTGTCGTCCGTGCCACCTCGGAATCTAGCATGCAACCCACATCCGAAAGGCGGCAGTGACCATGGAGCATCGAATTCCTATTGAGATCGCCGAGCGGGAGCTAGAGATGCATGAGGCGGCGGAGATCGAGTAGCACCGGGAGGAGGAGTTGCGTGTGGCCGAGTTCGAGGTAGAGAAGAGTCTATCCGTCGAGGAACCGGCGGTGGAGTACCAACGCAAGCTCTAGCGCAGCTACTACTACAAGTACTACAACATTGAGGGCGGCACTGAGGACGAGGACAAGGTCGACTTCAGCAGGGGGGACGCTGAGTCCAGCAATGGCGGCATGTCTCCAGAACAAGTCATCGACGTCTCATCTCACACCGGCGATGCATAGAGGCCGGCGCGGCAGCAGATTTATTAAAATTATGTACTTATGCTTTGTTTTTAATGCTGGTCTTTTGTTAGAGCAATGTTTGGGTCAACTAGCTATATTTAATTACTAAAATTGCTCGATTCAGTAAGTGTGGTCTGCGTGCTGTACGCTCTTTTGTGTGCCCAAATTAGCAAGCGATGTTAAACTATGCAATGACGTACCCGAGGAAAGTTCCACCAAAATTTGGATTATCGAACTCATCCCATGCGCGTAATGCAGAAGAGTCATTTGCGATGCACACAATCGTTCAAAGTGAATGGTATCCAGCAGCACCACACTCAAAGTTTCCCTCCACATTTTGACATTTTTGGCCTACCGCCAAAATATCTACCCCCCTTCTCCACCCCCTTTTCTCCCTAACCACAAGTCACATTTCCCCTGTTTCCTCCTTCCTTCCTTCCTTCCTTCATTCATTCCTTCCTAAGCTATAGCCGCTTCCTTGCTTGCTTCTTCGCTCTCGCCATCTCACATCCTACCGTCGGGGTCACCATGGTCTTCTTCAAAGACCTCTCCAGCGGTTCCTCCTCTGATGATGACTCCTTCACCACCCAGGTATGCCTTTCTTCTCTATCTCTCTCGGGCTATGACTTGGAATGAAGGATTTTTACCTGGTGGTTGATTTGAGTCATTTGTTCCTCTTGTAGTTCCCTAGGACCATCAGTTGCAACGAATGGAGCGGGGTGGCTGAAGATCCGTCTGCTCATTGTCACCATCAATCTCCATGCATGAAGCTAGTTGTGTTTGAATCCGTGGACAGTGGGAGGAAGTTTCTGGCATGTGCAGAGAAGGTTAGACCATCTTTCATTGTTACAAGTCATTTGTTAGATGTAATTCAGACACTGTCACGGTCCCAACCCATTCATACCACACCTTCAACCAAACTCACCCTAAGACAGTGTCACAGTTTGTACCTAGTATCTAAAAATGTTGCCATCTCATGAGCGGTGCCATTAGAAAATTATTTGGCACCTCTTTAGCAGTTTGTGCAGCCAACTTGTCCACACATACGAGTAGCCAAACAGTAAAATACTAAATCTTTATGGCACGGAGGAATTGGGCATCAGAGCAACTAGGTGCTCCAGAGTTTGGGTCACTGATTTTTTCCACTGCATCGGCTCGCCAGTGCAGGGCACCGATGTGAGATGTAGCAACAGTTGTCTTTACACCGGTTTTGGCATACATAGTGGACGACCATTTGTTTTGGGGGTTTCTTTTAATGCAAACTACTAAGTGAACAAAACAGAAATAAAACTTAAAAGAAACGAGAAATATTTTTGGATTTTCAAAAAAAAATCAAACACACAAGAAGAAAACAAAATAAAACAAAAATGGATTATACAATGAAAAAGGATGAACACCGACAACTGGAATGAATGTGTGATGCATGAATGTAATGTCGGTGAGAAATACGTACTCCCCCAAAATAGTTTTGGAAACAGAGTTACAAGCAAGGAGATCAAAAATCACAGCAAGGAGAGCAATAACACAGGCTATGGATCAAGTTTGATTTTTTCTGGAGTAAGAGGATGAGTATGGGTAGCAGCAATAAGTGAGGGGGCCCATGTGGGCCCCACAAGCTTGCTGGCGCGCCCAGGGGATGGGCACGCCCTGTTAGCTTGTGGCTCACAAGTGCACCCCCCTAGAGGTGTGTTCCATGCCACTATTTTTCATATTTTGCAGAAAAAATCATATTGAATTTTTAGGGCATTCCGAGAACTTTTATTTTCTGGTCAGTTTTTATTGCACGGGTAATTCAAAAAACAGTAAAAATAGCATTTCTACCTTATTAATCTTAAATAGCATAAGGTAAAAAGTGGATACAGAAACTTGTGTTTATTAAATTCATCGACCACATGCCCGTCAAAAGGAATCCATTAATAAGGTTGATCAAGTCTTATTAACAAACTTCTTCAGAATGACATGAAACAGGAGAATATTAGTATAACACTAGGTTACCTCAATGGGGATATTCATGTCCCTAACAATAAGAATTTCATATTTCTTGTTGACAGTAGGAATAGGGAATTCAAAACTTCCAACGGTGATTGTTGAAATTTTTCCAATAGAGTTGATACTATTCACTTGAGGTTGTTCCTTTGGAACGTGTACCGTATGCTCATTACCAATAACATGAAAAGTGGCATTGCCTTTATTGCAATCAATAACAGCCCCTGCAGTATTCAAAAAGGGTCTACCAAGGATGATCGACATACTATCATCCTCGGGTATATCAAGAATAACAAAGTCTGTCAAGATAGTAACATTTGCAACTACGACATGCACATCCTCACAAATACCAATGGGTATAGTAGTTGATTTATCAGCCATTTGCAAAGAGATTTTAGTTGGTGTTAACTTATTCGAATCAAGTCTTCGATACAAAGAGAAAGGCATAACACTAAAATTGGCTCCTAGATCACATAAAGCAGTTTTAACATAGTTTATTTTAATGGAACATGGTATAGTTGGTATTACTTGGTCTCCTAGTTTCTTTGGTATTCCACCCTTAAATGTATAATTAGCAAGCATGGTGGAAATTTCAGTTCATGGTATCTTTCTTTTATAGTAACAATACCTTTAATGTACTTAGCATAAGGAGACATTTTCAGAATATCAGTCAAACGAAGGCACAAAAAGACAGGTATAAGCGTTCCAACAAAGGGCTCAAATTCTTCTTTAATTTTATTCTTTGAAGCCTTAGGAGGAAAGGGCATGGGTTTCTGAACCCATGGTTCTCTTTCTTTACCATGTTTCCTAGCAATGAAGTCTCTCTTATCATATCTTTTATTCTTAGGTTGTGGGTTATCAAGATCAACAACAGGTTCTATTTCCACATCATTATCATTGTTAGGTTGAGCATCAACATGAACATCATCATTATTGTTGTCACTAGGTTCATGTTCATCATCAGGTTGTGTTTCAACATCACACATAGAAATATCATTTGGATTCTCAGGCGTGTCTATAGTAGGTTCACTAGTAGCATGCAAAGTCCTATCATCTTTATTTTTCTTTCTAGGTGGACTAGGTGCATTAGTATTAAACCTCTGAGAATCCTGTTCATTTCTTTTAGGATGACCCTCAGGATAGAAAGGTTCCTGAGTCATCTTACCACCCCTAGTCATAACTCTAACGACATGATCATTCATCTTATTATTCATCTCACTAAGTAAATCATTTTGTGACTTGATGACTTATTCTAGCTACGTGAGTTTTTATCATGGATGCATGTTTACTCACACCCCTAATATCATTAATAGTTCTAACCATATAGTCACTCAAACATTCAATCATATAAGCATTTCGTTTCAATTGTCTACTAACATATGCATTAAAATTTTCTTGTTTAATAGTAAAGTTATCTAATTCATCCAAACATTGGCTAGCAGATTTAGTATAAGGAATATCACCTTCATCAAATCTATAGAGAGAATTTACCTCTACTACCTGTGTTGGGGTATCGAGACCATGTATTTCTTCAATAGGTGGTAAATTCTTGACTTATTCAGCTTTAATACCTTTTTCTTTCATAAATTTCTTTACCTCTTGCATATCTTCGGGACTGAGAAATAAAATACCCCTCTTCTTCGGAGTTGGTTTAGGTGGTGGTTCAGGAAGAGTCCAATCATTATCATTCCTCAATATATTATTCAATAGTTCCTCAGCTTGTTCAACGGTTTGTTCCCTGAAAACACATTGGTTATTCCATTTTAAAAGATATCTATTTTTTCATTTTTCTTGAGAAGATGATCATGCAAATCATTAAGTAATTGGAGAAGCCTCCCCCAAGCTTGAGGGAGATTCTCTTCTTTAACTTGCACAAAGTTAAATATTTCCTGTAAAGTAGCTTGTTTCTTATGGGCAGGAAAATATTTTCCAAAGAAGTAATATATCATATCCTGGGGACTACGCACGCAACCATGAGCAAGAGAATTAAACCATATCTTAGCATCACCCTTTAATGAGAAAGGAAACAACTTAAAAATATAGCAGTAGCGAATTTTTCCTCATGGGCAAATAGGGTGGTTATTGTCGGCATTCTGGGAAAGGGGGTCCCCAGACTTGCCTGCCTGCAGCCTGCGGCGTGGCTCAAAGGAGGCCCAGCACATCCCATCTCCATCAACGCAAGCTCAAGACCCTCGCGAGGAGCCAAGCCTCGCGGGGCGAACGACGAGAACCTTCCTCAGGCACGGCCTCGTCAGGCTGGCTCATGAGGAGGCAGAGAGTTCAAGGCAGGGTACCTCGCGAGGTGCCCATGACGCAAGCCATGACGACCAAGGGCGTCAGTCGGGCGCCAGCCCGCGCAGTGTCCTCCTTTCCTCTTTGGTGCAAAGGGGGCAAGCGCAGGCGAGAGCATCAGACAAAGGAGTCCATTTCGGTGCAACAAGACCAAGACCAGCCCAACGGCCGGAAGGAAGTCATTGTGGAGCCCAAGCCGGCCTCACCACTAAAGCCTTTGATAGGCGAGGACCAACTTTAGTCAGGATAAGTGTACCCGCTGTTCCCCTTCAAAATGGCCAATTGTTGGCGCCCTTCCCGCTCAATATTTGGGAAGAGGCCCAGGGGCTTTGCCTATAAATAAGACCAGCTACCCCCGCGGAGAGGAGGATCGGCATTGACGGCGGGATCGGCACCTAGAGATCAGCCAGAGAGAGAGAAAGAGAGATAGGCGATTGAACTCCCCCCCGTAGTTCGTCGCACCAGCCAAGAACAGACCCTCGCGAGGCTGTTCTGCCTTGTATTGTTCATCATCAAGCCCAAGAGGCAATCCACACACCACACACTGGAGTAGGGTATTACACCACAATGGTGGCCTGAACCAGTATAAACCTTGTGTCTCTTGTGTTGTTCTGTCTGGTAGTTTAGGTCCTAGCGGTTCGGTGAGGAGCGAGTTGGCAGAGGGTCGAATCTCCGTGCGCACCCCAGTGTTCGAACCTCAAGGGTCTGCCGGAACCCGAAATCCGACATTTGGCGCGCCAGGTAGGGGTGCGCCGAAATTTGTCTTATGTCGTCTCGTTCTTCCCCGACCACCGCATCCATGTCTGACGCTCGTCGGGCTCGCGCCAAGCGCCGAGCCGCCCTCGCTTCCCTTGTCGCCCAGACGGCTCCCGTCGGCGGGCGCCCTCGTCGTTCCCCGTCACCTGCCGTCAACGCCGCCACCGGCCCGGCGGGGAACGAACAGCAAGCATCGTCCCAGCATCCATCCATGAGGCGGGACGGCCGCACTGCCACGCCCTCGCTCACCCCCGCTGGTTCTTCATCATGCGCGCCCCGCGCGGCCATGGAGGCTCAAGCTGCGCTCATCGCGGCAAACGAGCTCCTGCGCTACCGCCCCATCGATGACGTCTACGAAGAATGGCTCGACCGAGTCACCGAGCTCGTCCACGCCGCCGGAGGCGCCCCCGCGCCGTCCTTCTCGCTGCACCGCACCCCACCCCGCGCGGGCAATGAAGCTCCTGGGGCGCCTCAGCCGCCTCCCCCTCAAGAAGGCGCCCTGGCCCCAAGGCGCGCGGCCCCTGGGCGGAACTCGCTCCGTCAGGCGCCAGCGCGGCAAGAGCAGAGCTGCTAAGAAGTCCCTCGCCCTCAAGAAGCTGCCCGAGTGCTCCCTGCTCCAGCACGTCAAGACCCTGCGCTGCCCCCAGCCGCGGCGCATGGGGACCCGCAGGACCAAGCTCTCCATCGCCCAAGGCCCCCTGTGGCCACGGCGGGCTGCCGCGCCTTCACCCCCGAGCTGCGCAGCGTCGCGTGGCCCGGCAAGTTCAAGCCAGACCTGCCTCCTCGCTACGACGGCACGGCTGACCCTGCAGAGTTCCTCCAACTCTACGAGTTGGGCATCGAGGCTGCCGACGGAGACGAAAAGGTCATGGCGAACTGGTTTCCCATGGCGCTCAAGGACGGAGCGAGATGCTCACCCGCTTCATTGCCAACTTCCAAGGTACTCGCGACCGGCCGCCCGCCGTGAGCGACATGCGCCGTATCAAGCAGCAACCAGGGGAAACCCTGCAGAAGTACATCCAGCGCTTCAACAACGCATGCCTCAAGATCCCCAAGGTGACGGAGGAGGCCATCATCTCAGCCTTCTCCGACGGTGTGTGTGACATCAAGATGAAGGAGGAGTTCGTGATGCATGAAGACCTATGCACCTCCTTGGAGCTGTTCAACTTGGCGACCAAGTGCGCCAGGGCTGAGGAGGGGCGCCTCTCCCTCCTCGAGCTGCCTGTCGCGGACCCCGAAGAGAAGAAGCCCAAGGCCAAGGACGTGAAGTGCAAGGGAGCTGCCGTACTCGCAGCCGAGCCAGACACCAAGCGGGGCAGAGATCAGCCCGAATCCTCCAAGGGCAGTCGGTACTGCGTGTACCACGACCTCCATACCCACAACACCAATGAGTGCCAAGAGCTCCGGGCCGTGCGTGAGGGAAGGGTCAGCAGACGTCCCGACCGCAATGACCGGAGCTACGGCCGAGGAGGAGGAAGGAATGTAGGATGTTGGGAAGACCGCGGCCCGCGCCAAGGGTGGCGCGACCAACCTCGTGAGGGTCGCTGGCAGGACCCGCCCCGCGAGGGGGGCTGGAGGGATCAGCCTCGCGAGGATCGCCCGCAAGGGAACGCGGGCCTCCCTCCGCTGCCACCACAGCCAAGGAGAAATGAAGACCGTCATCAGGACGAGGGGGCTGGGGGCTTCCAGGAACCACGCGCAATCTCCTGCATCCTGGGCGGAGCTCAAGCCCCAGCCTCTCAGCGCATCTTCAAGCAGTTCGCCCGCGAAGTAAATGCAGTCCTCCCCAAGCTCGAGGCCACGCGCCCTCTCAGGTGGTCGGCATGCGCCATCACATTCAGCTCAGCGGATCAGCTCAAGTGCGCGGCCACAGCCGGAGTCCTCCCGATGCTTTGTTCCCCAATCATCAGCAACGTGCTAGTCACCAAGACCCTCATCGATGGTGGGGCAGGGCTCAACGTCCTGTCCGTGGAAACGTTCAACAATCTTCAAGTGCCCTATAGTCAGCTTCAGCCAACCAAGCCCTTCTCCGGAGTCACCGACGGCTCCACGGTCCTGATAGGGCAGGTCCGCCTCCCTGTCACCTTCGGGGCACGCGACAACTACCGCACCGAGCTCATCGACTTCGACGTCGCCCACATTCGCCTGCCGTACAACGCCATCCTCGGGTACCCGGCGCTGGCCAAGTTCATGGTCGTAACCCACCACGGCTACAACGTCCTCAAGATGCCAGGAAGCGGCGGGGTCATCACGGTGCCCTGCGAAGAGAGAGACGCAGTGTGCTCCCTGGAGAGAGCCTTTCAGGCCGCGTAGCTGGAAGACCCGGACCGCGGAGGTAGGAGGCTTCCCGAGGCCGCCCCAAGAAGAAGAAGACATTATCTGGCCCGGCCACTCAGGAGGCAGGCCCCTCAGGGCTCGCGCCTGCTCAGGGGGAGCCTCCCTCCATCGCATAGGGAAGCGCGCCCTGCGCCCTCCTTAGGCAGGGCTCGAGGGCTCTCCCCTGGAGGGCCGCCGACCTCACCAAGGTCACGAGGGAGGCGCTCGGGCACCACATGGAGGCGTGCTTCGAAGCAAGTTTCCCTCAAGAAGGAGCAAGGCAAGGAGGGCCAAACCCTCAGGAGTTCGTCAGCAAGGCCATTCAGGAGTTACAGGAGTCAAGGGTCATGAGAGGCAGCCGCCGCCTACCTGCAGTGGCCCCCACCCAGGCGAGGATGGTGGGATGCGTGTCTGCATCGACATACCGGAGCTCAACTGAGCCGCGTCTCAAGAGCGCCTCTGGCCCTCGCGAGTGGGACGTTGCGAGGGTCCACCCCATAGCTACGTGCGCATGCCTTACGGCTTGCCGAACGCGGCTGCTACGTACCAGCGTCTCATGAGGGCCATCCTGGAGGCTCAAGAGGTCAGGCGTGCCGCAGCCCTGGCGGAGATGGAGACGGCCCGCGAGGAGCCGCCAGCGCCTCCGGAGCCTCCCGAGGCCCCAGGGCCTGGGGGCTCGTGAGGATCGGTTCCCGCAGCCCATTCAAGTTTTCATTTCCAGCTGGGAGCGCCCTCAGGGCCGCATTATTCCCAGGCTGCTTGGGTCCGTCCCTGTGGCATGTACCCCCTTTTATTTCTTGCCCTTAGCTTACCTTGTTGGGGGCGCCCCTCGGGCTGCATCATCCCCAAGCCGCTCGGGCCTGTCCCAGCGGCATGTATCCTTCTTGCGCTTATCTTAGGACTATGCTTTCAATCCACCATGCTTGTTATTTGGTGCCTTTTTCTCCTGGGTGTCGGAATCTTGGGCGTTAAAGGGGGGTGCCTGAGCATCGCGACTCAGGGCTCCTACCGGCCCTCCGGCCCTCACCCTCTGGTCTTGTCCATGGCATCGTGACCTAGCATGCCAGCGACGGCTGAGACCAGCCCAAGAGCCGGGACCCGAGGACGTGGAGTTTCGTCATCTAACCCAGCTTGCGTGTTAAAGGGGGGGTGCCTGAGCATCGCGACTCAGGGCTCCTACCGGCTCTCCGGCCCTCACCCTCTGGTCTTGTCCATGGCATCGCGACCTGGCATGCCAGCGACGGCTGAGACCAGCCCGAGAGCCGGGACCCAAGGACGTAGAGTTTCTCATCTAACCCAGCTTGCGCGTTAAAGGGGGGGTGCCTGAGCATCGCGACTCAGGGCTCCTACCGGCTCTGCAGCCCTCACCCTCTGGTCTTGTCCATGGCATCGCGACCTGGCATGCCAACGACGGCTGAGACCAGCCCGAGAGCCGGGACCCGAAGACGTAGAGCACTGGCATCTAGCTGAATTTGCAGGAACACACTCGAAGATAAGGCCTAGAGCCAGGCGCAACCCGCCTTGAGGTAGGGCCCCGTGAGTCCCGCGCTGGCTCACGGGTTCCCCAATACACCTCGCGAGGCTTTTCACGCCCCTCCACAGCAACTAACGGCTGATTGTCGATTGTCGCAACAAACCCTCGTTCCTTCTGTGATGAGCCTGCAGGGTCCCTCCAAGGAGCGTCGCCAAGCAACCCCACATCGGCCAAGGCACGGATCTAGCGCCGCACCAGGGAGCGTTCTTCTGACCCTCGAGATAAGTCACTCTCTGGAAGCATTGATTATTGCAGCACCGCCCCCGCACCAAGTGCAATCCCGTGTTAGCAACGTCGCTCTCCTTTCTCACTGAATGATGGCTGCTTGAGCGCTAAGGGGGACCTCCTGAGCATCGCGACTCAGGGGCTCTTACCGGACCTTGGGCCGCCCACCTCCTGGCCTTGACCACGGCATCGCGACCTGGCATACCAGCGACGGCTGAAGCCGCCTTAGGACTGGGACCTATCGGTGCAGAGCATCAAGCCCTCGTGAGGTCTGAAAGGAGGAAGCTAAGCTAAAACGGAATAAGCACCTCGCATCGCTTCACAGTAAGGATCATATTGACAGACGGAGCTACAAGCATCTTACAAGCCCCCGTGGGGTATATTCTGGCTCCTTGCAGGAACAAAAAGCACAAATCCTAAGGAGTCCTAACTACAGGGGGCATCACGGCAGACGCCATCATCAACAGCGAGCCGCCCAGCACCGGCGCCAACCCCATCCAGATCAGAGGCGGCGACGGCCTGACGAACCCGCCCTGCTCCGGGAACGGCGCAGGTTTGGGGGCTCGTAGCTGTCGTCGCTCGTCTTCGGAGTCGCGAAGAGCTCGGCGGAGTCACTAGATCCTCCGGCGCCTCCGTCGCCTGAGGAGCGGCCAAGGAAGCGGTCGGCCGGCCTCCGTCTCACCGCAGCAGGGTCCCGACCGCCTCTCCCGGGGCAGCACTCCAGCCGGCGGCCCTCCGCATCAAAGACCTTGAAGAACATCACCGAAGCACCGTCGTACTCCATATGGATCGTGAGGGCGCCCCTCGCCCTGCAGACCCAGGCGACCTCGCCACTACCTCGAGTCATGAAGACCTCGCCCGGGGCAACGACCGCGACCTCTGCCCCGGTCGCGAGGGTGCCGCAGCCGGCGTGCTGCAGCCAAAGCTCGAGAGGTTCCCCCCGCCGGACCATGGAGGCGAAGAAAGAGGGGAGACAAATCCAAGACTTAGGAGGCGTGACGGCGTGAAGCACGAACTCTCGGCAGGAGCCCTCGGGGTGGACTCCAGGAGGGAAGACGCACACCTTCGTGACCCGCCGGCGTCGGCGACGGCGCCGCTCGTGGCGTCCGGCGTCGACTCCTTCAGAGCCGCCAATGTGCGCGTACAAGGGAAGAGGGAACCCTGGTGGTGGCCGCTCACACCAGGGTCTTGACGCTTCCTGGCGAGTGCCCTCATCCTGACACCAGAGGGCAGGCCGCTTCTTCGGGGGAAGCGGGTTAGGATCCTCTTGGGGAGCCTTTCCCTTCTCTTCCGCGGAGAACCGGCGGATCGGAGCCATTGCAGCAAGACGGAGCAAGGCCCAGGAAGGAGGAGAAGCAGAGGGATAGACCGGAAGAGCATGCGCCGTTCCGTACTTATAGCCAGCGAAGGCCAACCATTGACCTCCACGATCACAGGTAATCATGACCCACTTTGCATGCAGGGACTTGTCGAATCCGTGCGGTTACCAAGGCGTCGTGGGGAAGCAGTGCCGCCCACGTCCAATCAACCGCCACACGGCGCCCAAGGCCGCAGGCTGTTAGGGCCCACGACGCTTCGCACTTGCCCTTTCGCCTCTCTGCTCGGCCAAGTTCGGGCGTGCCGTGGGCCCGGGGGCTACTGTCGGCGTTCTGGGAACGGGGGTCCCCAGACTTGCCTGCCTGCGGCCTGCGGCGTGGCTCAAAGGAGGCCCAGCACAACCCATCTGCATCAACACAAGATCAAGACCCTCGCGAGGAGCCAAGCCTCGCGGGGCGAACAACGAGAACCTTCCTCAGGCACGGCCTCGTCAGGCTGGCTCATGAGGAGGCGGAGAGTTCAAGGCGGGGTACCTCGCGAGGTGCCCATGACGCAAGCCATGACGACCAAGGGCGCCAGTCGGGCGCCAGCCCGCGCAGTGTCCTCCTTTCCTCTTTGGTGCAAAGGGGGCAAGCGCAGGCGGGAGCATCAGACAAAGGCGTCCATTTCGGTGCAACAAGACCAAGACCAGCCGAACGGCTAGAAGGAAGTCATTGTGGAGCCCAAGCCGGCGTCACCACCAGAGCCTTTGACAGGCGAGGACCAACTTTAGTCAGGATAAGTGTACCCGCTGTTCCCCTTCAAAATGGCCAATTGTTGGTGCCCTTCCCGCTCAATATTTGGGAAGAGGCCCAGGGCCTTTGCCTATAAATAGGACCAGCTACCCCCGCAGAGAGGAGGATCGGCATTGACGGCGGGATCGGCACCTAGAGATCAGCCAGAGAGAGAGAAAGAGAGATAGGCGATTGAACTCCCCCCGTAGTTCGTCGCACCAGCCAAGAACAGACCCTCGCGAGGCTGTTCTGCCTTGTATTGTTCATCATCAAGCCTAAGAGGCAATCCAGACACCACACACTGGAGTAGGGTATTACACCACAATGGTGGCCTGAACCAGTATAAACCTTGCGTCTCTTGTGTTGTTCTGTCTGGTAGTTTAGGTCCTAGCGGTTCGGTGAGGAGCGAGCTGGCAGAGGGTCGAATCTCCACGCGCACCCCAGTGTTCGAACCTCAAGGGTCTGCCGGAACCCGAAATCCGACAGTTATATCATTCAGTTTAGTAACATGTGCCACAACAGTTTCAGATTCATAACCATGGAAAGGATCAGATTCAACCAAAGTAATTAACTCAGGATCGATAGAGAATTCATAATCCTTATCAGTGACAACTATTGGTGAAGTAGCGAACTCAGGATCATATTTCATTCTATCATTCAAAGATTTTTCTTTCCACTTGCATAATAATGTCTTAAGGTCACCTCTACATTACAATTAAGAAAGTCCCTAGATACCTCTCAATCCATAACATAACCCTCAGGTATCTTAGACAATTCATATCTAGGGAGCTAGGTCTAATAGGTGTTTCAAAATTTCCAGTTTCAATAATTTCATCAGTTTCAACATTCTCAATTTCTTTAGCTCTAGCAAGTTGTTCATCAACAAATTCACATAGTGGCATAGTATCATCAAGCAAGGTACTAGCATCATCAGTAGCATCATTCATAGCAGAAGTAGCATCATCAATTACTTGCGACATATCAGGATTAGTAGTAGGTGGTGGTGTTGCAAGCTCACTCAAAACAGAAGGCGAATCAAGTGCAGAGCTAGATAATAGTTCCTTACCTCCCCTCGTCTTAGAGGGAACGATCTTGGTCCTATCATCCTTAACATTCTTCACAGTGATCAACAAATATAAATCCCAAGTGACTCAGCAAATAGAGCTATGTTCCCTAACAACGGCGCCAGGAAAAGGTCTTGATAACCGACATGTATAAGGGATCGCAATAGTTTTCAAAGGTAGAGTATTCAACCCCAAATTTATTGATTAGACATAAGGGGAGCCAAAGAATATTCGCAAGTATTAGCAGTTGAGTTGTCAATTCAACCACACCTGAAAGACTTAATATTTGCAGCAAAGTGATTAGTAGCAAGGTAGTATGATAGTGATGATAACAGTAGTAATAGTAATAGTAGCAATTTTGTAGCGATTGTAACAGCAGCAACGGTGAAAGTAACTTAGCAAAGATCAATATATGAAAAGCTCATAGGCATTGAATGATGGATAATTGTGTTGGATGGCATTCATCATGCAACAGTTATAACCTAGGGCGACACAAAACTAGCTCCAATTCATCAATGTAATGTAGGCATGTATTCCGTATATAGCCATACGTGCTTATGGAAAAGAACTTGCATGACATCTTTTGTCCTACCCTCCCGTGTTAGCGAGTCGGGTCCATAAGGAAATTAAGGGATATTAAGGCCTCCTTTTAATAGAGAACCGAAACAAAGCATTAGCATTTGGTGAATACATGAATTCCTCAAACTATGGTAATCACCGGAAAGAATCCCAATTATTGCCAGGGGTATGTGGATCATAACTCGTAATAGGTGCATATAACTTGCAATATAGGATCAAGAACACACATGTATTCATGAAGACATATTAGATTCAGATCTGAAATCATGGCACTCGGGCCCTAGTAACAAGCATTAAGCATAGCAAAGTCATAGCAACATCAATCTCAGAACATAGTGGATACTAGGGATCAAGCCCTAACAAAACTAACTCAATTACATGATAAATCTCATCCAACCCATCGCCGTCCAGCAAGCCTGTGAAGGAATTACTCACTCCCAGCGGTGATCATCATGAAACTGGTGATGGAGGAAGGTTGATGATGACGACAACGTCGAATCCCCCTCTCCGGAGCCCCGAACGAACTCCTAATCAGCCCTTCCGATGAAGAATAGGGCATGGCGGGGGCTTCGTATCGTAAAACACGATGAATCCTTCTCTCTAATTTTTTTCTTGGCGAATAGAAATATATGGAGTAGGAGTTAGGGTTGTCGGAGGTCCAGGGGGCCCACAAGCTCGCAGGACGCACCCCTTGAGCTTGTGGCTCCTGGGTGACCCCCCCTATGGTATTTTTTCACCAATATTTTCTATATATTCCACAAATATTCTCCATAAATTTTTAGGACAGTCTGAGAACTTTGATTTCTGCACAAAAACAACACCATGGCAATTCTGCTAAAAATAGCGTTAGTCCGGGTTAGTTTCGTTCAAATCATGCAAATTAGAGTCCAAAACAAGAGCAAAAGTGCTTGGAAAAGTAGATACATTTTCGTGGATGGGATCTCACGGGAACAGAAGGTTGCGGCGGTGGAAAAGTGTTTTCATGGATGCTTATGATGGTTTGGGAATATTTGCAAATATATAGTAGGCAGAACTAGGTCAGGGAGGTCACAAGGGGCCCACAAGGTAGGGGGCGCGCCCTATCCCCCTGGGCGGCCCCTCCACCTTTGTCACCGCCTTGTGGCTCTTCTAACTTGAACTCCAAGTCTCCTGGGTGTCTTCTGGTCCAAGAAAAATCACCGTGAAGTTTTATTCCATCTGGACTCTCTTTAGTATTCCTTTTCTGCGAAGCTCATAAATAAGGAAAAAACAGAAACAGGCACTGGGCTCTAGGTTAATATGTTAGTCCCAAAATAATATAAAATATCATATTAATGCATATAAAACATCCAAAACAGATAATATAATAGCATGGAACAATCAAAATATATAGATATGTTGGAGACGTATCAAGCATCCCCAAGCTTAATTCCTGCTCGTCCTCGAGTAGGTAAATGATAAAAACTGATTTTTTGATGTGGAATGCTACCTAACATATTTATCCATGTAATTTTCTTTCTTATGGCATGAATGTTCAGATCCATAAGATTCAAAAAAAAGTTTAATATTGACATAAAAACGATAATACTTCAAGCATACTAATAAAGCAATCGTGTCTTCTCAAAATAACATGGCCAAACAAAGCTATCTCTACAAAATCATATAGTCTGGCTATGCTCCATCTTCATTGCGCAAAATATTCAAATCATGCACAACCCCGATGATAAGCCAAGCAATTGTTTCATACTTTTGATGTTCTCAAACCTTTTCAACTTTCACGCAATACATGAGCGTGAGCCATGGACATAGCACTATAGGTGGAATAAAATATGGTGGTTGTGGAGAAAAAAAGAAGAAGGAGATAGTCTCACATCAACTAGACGTATCAACGGGCTATGGAGATGCCCATCAATAGATATCAATGTGAGTGAGTAGGGATTGCCATGCAACGGATGCACTAGAGCTATAAGTTTATGAAAGCTCAAAAAAGAAACTAAGTGGGTGTGCATCCAACTTGCTTGCTCATGAAGACCTAGGGCATTTGAGGAAGCCCATCGTTGGAATATACAAGCCAAGTTCTATAATGGAATATACAAGCCCGGGTTTGGGAATATTTGCAAATATATAGGAGGCAGAACTAGGTCGGGGGGTCACGAGGGGCCCACAAAGTAGGGGGGCCTGCCCGACCCCCCTGAGTGCGCCCTCCACCCTTGTCACCGCCTCGTGGCTCTTATGACTTGAACTCCAAGTCTCCTGGGTGTCTTCTGGTCCAAGAAAAATCATCGTGAAGTTTTATTCCGTTTGGACTCTGTTTAGTATTCCTTTTCAAACAAAAACTGGCATTGGGCTCTAGGTTAATAGGTCAGTCCCAAAATAATATAAAATAGCATATTAATGCATATAAAACATCCAAAACAGATAATATAATAGCATGGAACAATAAAAAAATTATAGATACGTTGGAGACGTATCATTTCCTAATAGTAATTTGTTTATCTGTATGCTATTTTCTCGAGAGAAGCCTCTAGTGAAAACTATGGCCCCCTGGTCTATCTTTTATCATATATTAAAACTAAAAATACCTTGCTACAATTTTCTTTTATTTATTTTATTTTGCATTTTTGTCATATCTATATATCAAAAACTATACAATTTAATCTTGCTCATAACTGTTGAGGGATTGACAACCCCTCTACACGTTGGGTTGCAAGTATTTGTTATTTGTGTGCAGGTGTTGTTTACATAGTGTTGCTTGGTTCTCCTATTGGATTGATAACCTTGGTTTCATAACTGAGGAGAATACCCATCTCTATTGTACTGCATCATCCACTCCTCTTTGAGGAAATCCCAACGCAACTCATGAGTAGTAGGAAGAATTTCTGGCGTCGTTGCGAGGGAGATATCATCACATCTATTAAGTACCTACTCATAAACTTTCGTCTCCTTGCATTTACATTATTTGCCATTTGCCTCTAGTTTTCATCTCCCCCACTTGTAATTTTTTTTATAAAAATTAAAAAAAAAATTATGTTTGCCTTTTTCTTGTTTGCTTGCATTTATTGCCTTCATGTCAACACCCAAATTTTTTTTAGGAAAATTAAAGACATATGGATCCTCATCCACTTGCTAATCTTTTCAAAAGATCTAATTATGTTGAACCAATTGCTAGTGAGTTGAGTGCACTTGATTATCTCTATGAAGTTTTGCTTGAAAATCATGAATCTGAAAATTGTGATGAAGTGTTGAAAGAAGAAATTTATAAAGTGATTCATGATAGTCCCTTGAATGAAAAGCATGAACACAATGATGTTATTATAAATTCTATTAATGTCAATTGTGCTAATAATATGCAACACTACAAGCTTGGGGATGGCAAGTTTGTCATGCCTAGTACTCATTGTAATGATCATGGTTGGGGTGATGCTTGTTATGATCTTGAAAATTTATTTAAGCCTCATGATGATTATGCTATTGATAATAATGTTTGCAATAGTATTGAAAGTGGGTTTGGAAGAGTGTCAACTTTAGGTAGTAATGATCCCACTATTTTAAAGAATTATCAATCTCATGATTTTTTTCGATAAAAGTGGGGTTGGAGAGGTTATGACTTTACATTATGATAATACCATAATCTTGGAAGATTATAAGACTTTTATGCACAGATCATGAAGAGAAAATTTTATATGATAGTTCTATTGTTGAATTTTATTATGATACTACATGTAATTATTATGAGAGAGGAAAATATGGCTGTAGGAATTTTCTTGTTACTAAATTACCTCTCTTCATATTTAGATTGATATTGTTTCTATCTTCTTCCATGCAAATGTTGGATATTTCTTGTCTTGATAATTTGTTTGCTTATAAAATGCCTATTCATAGGAAGTTTGTTAGAATTAAACTTGTTTTTCACATGCTACATGATGCTCTCTTCGTGTTTCAATTACTATCTTTCATGTGAGCATCATTGAAATCTCAAGCCTATCTTAATGGCTATAAAGATAGCACTTGTTGCGATGCAACCAAATAGTTATCCTTTAAATTTTTGTTTATTTTTTGTTTTTTAATAATCACACACTTATGCTAATGTTATAATTTTTTTTATGTTTTAATTAGTGTTTGTGCCAAGTAAAGCCTTTAGGATGGTTTGGGTGATAGTTGACTTCATTCTGTTAAAAAACAGAAACTTTTGCGCCCAGTTCTGGAATTTTGTAAATTAACAAAAATGTGATTTTGTTCTTAATTTTTTTATAAATAATTGATATACAAATTGCCCACGTTGTCCTATTTTTTCAGAATTTTTAGAGCTACATAAGTATGGTTAATGTTCAGATTGCTACAGACTTTCTATTTTTGACAGATTCTGTTTTTATTGCATTGTATGCTTATTTTTGATGAATCTATGGATTGTATAGGGGGGGTGTTATAAGCCATGGTAAAGTTAGAATACAGTGGTTATAATACAATAACAAAATACGAATGGGTTTGACAGTACTTAAAGTGGTGATTTGCTTTATTATACTAACGGATCTCACGGAGGTTTTGTTAAGTTTTGTGTGATTGAAGTTTTCAAATTTTGGGTGAGATCACGATGGATGAAGGAATAAGGAGTGGCAAGAGTCTAAGCTTGGGGATGCCCGTGGCACCCCAAGGTAATATTCAAAGACTCCCAAGCAACTAAGCTTGGGGATGCCCCAGAAAACAACCCATCTTTCTTCCAACGACCATCGGTAATTTTACTTGGAGCTATATTTTTATTCGTCACATATCATGAGCTTTGCTTGGAGCGTCTTGTATTATACGAGTCTTTGCTTATTTTTCTTTTTAGTTTGTCACAATCCTCCTTGCTGGACACACCTATTTGAGAAAGCCATATGTTATCATGATTTGTTAGAATTGCTCTATGTGCTTCACTTAATTTTTTGGAGCTAGGCAATTGCTCCAGTGCTTCACTTAAATCCTTTTTGAGCACGGTGGTGATTTTATTTTGAAGAAATGCGCCCTCATGCTTCACTTATATTATTTTGAGAGTTATTAAATTTTAAAGAAATTTACTCTCATGCTTCACTTATATTATTTTGAGAGTTGATATGATAAATTTTGAAGAAATATTTATGCTCTCGTGCTTCACTTAAATCTTTTTGAGAGTTCATAATAGTAATGGTAATTTGCACGAGATATGAATCTGGTATCAAAGTGATGAATTGTAATTCAAGGTAGAAGAGATCCAGTCATGCTCATATTCAACATTAACTAGACTCAATGCATGTTAAACTAAGAATGACAATAGCACTCTCCAAACTAGTGCTTTGAATGAGAAGGTGCTGACTCAACGGTGAAAGTAAATAGAAATGCTCTTCACATAGGGAAGCAGAAATTTACAAAGGTGCCAGAGCTCAAAGTTTTAAAAAAGAGATGAATACATTTTGAGCGTGTGCTTTTCCTGTCAACATCACGACAAAGGATTTCAATATCTTCCATGCTAAACACATTATTGGTGGTTCCCACGCGAAAATGAAAAGTTCACTCCATCTCAACCATACAAACAGAAGCCATGGCTAGCCAAATTCACGGGTGCCCTCCAAACAATCAACTTTTCAGGGGGTTGTTTTATTATATTTTTTATTTTCGATTACAGGACTGGGAATCCCAATTACCAGCCTCTCTCGTACAATGTCAAGTGAATAAACACCCAGCATGAGAATAACCCGCTTAGCAGTGAAGATATTGACTGCCATGTCGCTTCAGGAGCGGTACGGGCACACAAAATAGATGTATATTTAAATGATTAGAGATGACACGTGCAAATTTACTTGAAACGACGGGAGTAATGCTGTATATAGGTAGGTATGATGGACTCATTGACATAACTTTGAAGTTTAGGATTTGGGATGCACAAGCAGTATTTCTGCTTAGTACAGACGAAGGCTAGCAAATAGATAGAGAATTGACCAACTAGAGAGCAACAACGGTCATAATCATGCATTGCGAATATTTAACATTGACCATGAGCATGAGTAGGATATAAACACCCTGAGTGGATATCCCGATTTTTATGAAATAAACCAGTTTAAACTCAGGTGTGATAACCATAAAAATAACACCCATCAAAGTTCCATTCTTTGAGGGAGGTACGTTGGAGGGGTGTGGCGGCACACTGCTCATCAAACGCCACAAATGGCTCATCTTATTCTCCTCGTGCCCTTGCACGATACAAGGTGCCACGGTTTCACTATGCGGTGTCCTTTGAGGCGCCAATCGATACCTTTACAAACAAGGTTGGGGCGAACTCCACAACTTAATTGGAAGTCCACAACTCAACGTGCATTAACTTTTTCAAATTTGATGAATTTTTTTCCAAATCGTGGTTTTCTTCAAATTTGATGATTGTTTTTTTATTTTGATGATTGTTTTTTCAAATTTTTAATTTTTTCAAGTTCAATGGACCTTTTTAAAACCGATGAGCTTTTTTCAAATATCTGAATTTTTTATTAAGTTTCTGATTTTTTATAAAAACTAAAAAAAATCGAATTTATGTTGTTTTTTATTTTTTTTAGATTTTAAAAAAAATCTTACTCCCTCTGTCCCATAATATAAGAACTTTTTTGACAGTACATTAGTCTTAGAAGTCAACGACTGACGGGTCAACTGGTCAATCGTCGACCGTTCAACCGTCGAGAGACGAACTGCATCGCGAGTGGTGAAATGGGCCGGCCCATTTCTGCAGCTAGTGGGCGCCAGAACTCCGCGGACTAGGCCCCGTCATCTTCCCCTCCGACTTCGCCATGGACAACGCCCCGAACTCTTCTTCCGCCGCCGCCGCCGCTTCCGGTAACGGCGTACAAGGGGGAGCCGGTGGGGACCGTCCCGAGGACCCGTCGAAGCAGAACCTGGCGCAGGTCACGGGCTCGATCCAGAAGACCCTGGGCCTGCTCCACCAGCTCAACCTCAACGTCTCCTCCTTCAGCTCCGCGTCCCAGCTCCCCCTCCTCCAGCGCCTGTAAGCTCCCTCGCG
>NC_041385.1:703292608-703315975 GCF_002162155.2 Triticum dicoccoides | reverse complement strand
CCCCACGGAAGCAAACCTCCCCCGCGACCCCCTTTTCATCCTGCGGCTTTTCCCGCGTGCGCGGATCCCTTAGGGTTTGATGTGCTGTACGGTGCAGGAACGCGCTCGTGGCGGAACTCGACGCGATGCAGAAACTCGCCGACGGGTGCAACATCCAGGTGCCCATGGAGGTCGTCAAGTGAGATCGTTTAGTCCCGTCTCTTGCTCTGTCGCTCCTTGCTGTTGACCCTCTCGCCTGAACTGTGTGTTCCTGATTGTTGCTTGTGTTGTTAGTTTGATTGATGACGGGAAGAACCCCGATGAGTTCACCAGGGACGTGCTCAACAGCTGCATCGCCAAGAACCAGATCACCAAGGGCAAGACTGATGCTTTCAAGGTGTGTATAGCTTGCATCGTTGTTAAAAGTGTGGAAAAGTTCGTCTATGAAAATTAGCACGATATATATGCACGATAGAGTTTGTAGCATTTTAGGACACAATGGATGAAAATTAGCGACACTGTCAAAGCTTGCTGATCTATTTTGAGTGGAACTTTTTGATGAAAATGATAATTGGTATTACTGTCAGGGAAGTTGCTTTTTCATATAAGTCGACATTGGTGTAGTTTGAAGGGGATAAATTGTGTTTGCCATGTGAAAAGGAACCAGCATAGCCATCTCATTCCATATAGTGGCATCCAAACTACAATCACGGGAATCCATCTCTGTTTTCATGAATTAAATTCCTTCATGCAATTTAGTTGCACTTTAACAACTTATTCTTAAGAAGAACAGAATAACCCCTTCCTATCCACTTTAAATTGGTAATGGTGTACAAACTACTGCTAATCAGTTGTTAAGAATACTTTTCATTTTCAAAGCTTTTCTGGTGTTCCATGTTACCCCCATTGACTGCCAGTAATCTGCCCTAACTGAATGTAGAACTGTGGGACCAGTTTTTGTTGTGTTGTTGATGCAGATTCCTGTCTCTGTATTATCGAGCTTTATAAGAACAGCAGATGCAATTTTATGTCCAATACGTGTACCTCTTGCTCTAAGGCCCACCACTCTGTAGTGTTCGTTCGTTATAATTTATTGGTGCACGGATAGCCATGAATTCAATTTGTGATAAAATCATCTTGGCCGTGATAAGGAGAGGCTACTTTTCTTTCACCTCCTCGTATCCTCATCGCTACGTTTGTACTTCTGACTATAATTCAAGCTGTGCATCCATTTCACCATGTTTGCCCTGCCATTTTTCTTCTGTGATGTTTTGCTTCCAACTCTATGTGTCAAGTTCGTATGACTTTGTGCACTGATATATGTCCTGAACTCTTGATCAAAATTGACGCAAGAAGCTCGTTTAATTGTTTCCTCTACTATTATGATACTTTTTTTTGTCTGTGTTTTATACGAACTTCAAGAGGAGCTGGTTCTCGATTACAATGATGAAATGATATTGTCAATATGTTTTTCTCAGAGCCTGAGGAAGCATCTTCTTGAGGAGCTGGAAGAAGCTTTTCCAGATGACGTTGAAGCGTACAGACAGATACGTGCTACCTCTGCTGCTGTAAGTGGAAATGCGCCTGCATTCTTAGGATTGGCTGTTCCTTCACATGTGTATCTTTACTGAAAATTTTGCTTAACACTCATCTTCAAGTGGACCAATAACAAGGTAGTGATAATATTTTACTACTTTAGCAATCATATGCAGCTTCATGTTTTAGTTATCACAATGCTGAATGCATATTTCGCCCCCTTCTGGAAGTTGTGAGAGCAAGACCTGTATATATCTACGTTCTATTGGAATTTGGAACCTGCTATTTAAGCCGATCTTGGCGTTAGGACTTAATTTAGGTGAGGTCAGAATTTCCTTTTGTGTTGGCGATGCTCTTTGTAGATCTACACAACTATGGTTTCGTCCTAATTTTTAGTTTTAAGATTGGACTGTTAAATGAGCGTAAAATAATTCTTAATCATTCATTTATTTTTATCCAGGAGTCAAAGAGGTTGGCTCAGTCCCAAAGTGCTTTGCCTAATGGAGATGCCAAAGTGAAACCTGAGCATTGACAGAATAACCCAAGTGCAAAGAGCAAGATTTTGCTTTATATTTCCTATAGTTTTTCTTAGGAAGGCTTTGTGAACCAACAACTGATATAACCTTGTATGTGCTGCTCCCTCATATGAGTGATCAATATTTATGTATATTATGTCATAGTATTATGTGTTCAGCTTACCCATTTTATTGAAGTGAATTACCCCATGATGCATCATCAATTTATCATACCTGTGCCTATGAAACTAGTTACTCAGCTAGATTTGTCGTGTTTTTGTTTGTCTATGTAGTACCACCATCAAGAATTTTCGAAGTGCCTGATGAAGTTCACTCATCTGATAAAACTGGACGTGTCTGTAAGTATTCTCAGGAACTCGAGAGCCAGAAATGGGATTCTTCATTTAGTGAGTCTTCTAGAGGTGGTGGCCCCTCTTCTGCAAAAGGCTCGAGCTAAATGTAACCGCCCCTCTTTCTCAGATGCATGTTTCATGTTTATCTTCTTGGGACAAATGATGTCTGCTTAGTGCTCGTTGCATTTGGTTCGCCATAGTTTGCACTGCACTGTAACTGCTTATACTAGATTTGACTACATGGAACTGTAATTTGGAATGTTAAATTTAATTTATATAGAAGGATAACTTAGTTTCACTCTCCAATGATGCTTGTGTTGTTTTCTATCTTTCGGCAGCCCTTGAATTTTCAGATGCTTCGACATGTGTCGATAGGGTTTTCTAATGATCCTGAAGCTTGCTGGCATTTTCGGCTGCCCACTGTCATCTCGAGCAGTTCGAGGTTTCAGAGTTTATCGTTCTATAAGAAGTCAGCTTGAGGTGGTATTGTGCATCCTTGACGACTCAGTCGCTCTGAGGCGGATGTTCATAGGACCAAGGGTGACGAGTGACGACACTTGATCGTGTCTTTGGACACTGGGCGGAGTTTGTATCTTGATATAAGAAGAGGCAGGGAATGAGCCTTGGACCTTTTTTCGCCCCAAGACTACCCTGGTGTGTAGATTGAGATCTTCTGAGGGACCTTGGGGGTTTGTTTAGCATAAGGTGATGTATGCCTGAAGGGCTACTATGGAGGTGGCGTCTATCAATAGGCAAGTGCGAGTTCCGGTAAAACTTTTGTTGCTTCTTTGTTTAAGAAAAATATTGACAAGTGCGAGTTCCGGTAAAACATTTGTTGCTTCTTTGTTTAAGAAAAAAAAGAAGAAAAAAACATCATATTTATTTACTTATTATATGTTGATCAAGGAGCTAATATTATATGTTGATCAAGGAGCTAATAAGGAAATAGGCAAGGTAGCATTTGTTGTATGGAGCAAATTTTTCAGTCCTGATTCCTACGTAATAAAATGAAGCAACAACATTGGGGCAACATGAAGCAACAACATCAGCGCTTACTTCTGATCTCCTTTAGAGTACATGACCACAATTAGTGTGCCCCTTGACGACAACTTGCTCGCAGAGTCGTCTCATCCAGAATAGTGAATGGATGGATAATCATGTGTAATAGCGGCTTCTTACAGGCTTCCCTGAAATTTGAAGCTTTTTAGCTCCAAGAAGACACCTACATGCACATGATCTTTTCCCGACGCCTCACAGTCCTATGTGTTTCTCGTTCATTTTTGTTTTCGCTGTCTACCTACACACCTCATGCCAATCTACTTTTGACGAGTGTTGTCCGTGCGTGAATGAACGATGGCGCTTGGGCTGTCATCTATATATATGCAGGAGGAGGCAACCCAACCAGCATCAACCGAGGGTTAGCGTGCCATTCATTACATGTAACTTAAATGCATATCGTGCACACGTGTGAGATATACTTTATTGTCCATCATTTTCAGTGAGTTATCGATCGGTCTTCTTTTCTGATCCTCTTCCATGTTTTCCAAGTATATTTCAGAAAGATACATGTTGCTAATATAAACCACATTGCTCCAAATTTGTTGTTTCTGCATAGATGGTAAACTGTGCATTTTCCCCACAGAAACTTACAACGCCCATTTTGATACTGCCAAACAAAATCCTCCCAATATAGCAAAATTCCTGCGTGTATCTCTCTTGCAGCCAACTGAACAACAACATATGACTGCATCCTTCGCCATCGACCTGTCTCTTGAATCAGATGATACAGACCAACAACACTAGACACATGTCACTTCTCTCTTTTCTCTTAGGAAAAACAGTTGGCACAATCACAAAGACAAAACTTTCTTAGAGCAAATTACAGTTTGCAGAACGTGGTAAACTACTGAACTGCATATTGGCAAATTGGTAACTGTCAACTCATTACAAAACCCTTACATTTCAGATGCTTCCACATGTGTCGGTAGGGTTTTCTAGTGAACCAGAAGCTTTGTTGTCATTTTCGGCTGTGTGCCCACCTTCATCTTAAGCAATTCGAGGTTTCAGGGTTTATCGGTCTAGGAAGTCAGCTTGAGGTGGTATTGTGCATCCTTGACAATGCGCATGGCTCTGAGGAGGATGTCTGTAGAACCGAGGGTGATGGCGTATGATCATGTCTTTGAACACTGGCCAAGGTTAGAGCTGGACATCAGAAAGGCAGGATATGTGCCCTGAACTTCTCTTTTGAAGGACCTTGGTTTTTTTTGGCTTTGGGTGCTGAATGCCTGAAGAGCTATGGAAGCGGCGCCTGTCTATAGGCAAGTGCGAGTTCCGGTACAACATTTGTTGCATCTTTGTTTATTTGTGTACGTTGGGGGCTTGCTGATCTAATTATGCTAAGAAACTCTTGGTACACCCACCCCTCACTCAGAAGGATATAAGGATAGATCGAGCAAACTTCTCAGTTCTGATTCCTACAGACTAAATGAAGCAACATCAACCTCAGCTTACAGACTAAATGAAGCAACATCAATCTCAAAGCTTACGAGTACATTTTCGTTAACCACACATTTAATTCTTGCCAACTTTTCTAATAACAACAACTTTGGAATGGTTTACCTCTTATCTCCTTTAGCTTCTCCCTGGAAACGTTCCTCCCACTAGGTGAGTGCATGACAACGACTATGTCATGCCCTGAATCCAACGTCGTTGAGAGAAGCGCCGAGGGTCAAACATGCAGAAGCAGAACAACGTAAGCTGAAGCAAACTGTCAAAGCTGAACCAGCTCAACTACAGGACAATATTCAGACTGAAGTTATACTACTGTCGAAGCTGAACCAGCGCAAGTTCAGAGCAACATTCAGACTAAAGCTACTATTAGCGACCTGGCTGGTGGTACTGGCAAGTCACAGCTCGACCCCCAGCCCCGTCCACGAAGTACTCCAAAAACGACTGGGGTCCTACGTTAGCAGTGGGGTGCGTTTGTAAGTGTCTTGGTTGAGTGTAGTACTAGTAGTGGCTAGTGAGGATGACTTTGGTATTGTGATGTCCCGGACTAGGTAGGGATTACAAATCACTTTCTCAGATGGAATTTGAGGTACATGGGATACAGGGTTCAAGAATTGGGATCGAGAGGAGAGATAGAGACTTGGGGAAGGGCAGAGATACATAGATAATACTGAGTCTGAACTATTCAAAAACTGCCTAACCGAACATGCTACCTCCCTCTTGTACTTTCTTCAGTCACTTGTGCATTCCCTTTGGGTTTGGGTCGTCGTCGCGTTCCTCAGCCCTCCATCTCGTTTAACTCCCGTGCCTGGCGCCATCTCCTTTCCCGCGTCTCCACCCTGATCTTCGGTCATTAGAGTTAGAGGTACACTGCTGGCAGGTATCCAGTGGGTCATTTTTCGTGCGGACGAAGAACCCTGATAAGGGCGTCTCTCTCCTCCTTCTGTCCCTCTTCTCTCTGTATTTGGATTGTTGAATTGAATCAAACCACTTGAGTGAGAGAGATTCGAAAGATCCTTGTTGCTGTTGCTATTAGGACCATAACAGATTAGTGTGCCCCTCGACCTCAACTTCAAGGATATGCTTGTTTTCCCGACGCCTCACAGTCCTATGTGTTTCTCATTCATTTTTGTTTTCGGTGTTGACCTACACATGACTCATGCCAATCTAGAGAATTGTACATGGCGTCAAAATTTGACGAGTGTTGTTTGTGCGTGAATGATCGATGGTGCTTGTGCTGCCATCTATATATATGCAGGAGGGAGCCCTACCAACATCAGCTAAGGGTTGGTGTCCCATTAATTACTGGTGACTTAAACGCATATCAAGCACGAATGTGAGATATCTTACTACTTTATTTTCCATATTGAGGGATTTGTTGATCGATCTTCTTTCCTGATCCTCTTCCATGTTTTCCAAGTGCTTTTCAAAAAATATGTGCTAATATAAACTAAATTACATTGCTCCAATTTTTGTTTGTTTGCGGATACCAGTTTGTTGTTTCCGCGTAGATGGCAAACTGTGCATTTTTTCCAATGAAACTTACGACACCCATTTCCTGAAGTTGTGAGAGCAAGACCTGTATATATCTATGTTCTATTGGAACCTGCTACTTAAGCTGATCTTGGTGCCAGGACTTAATTTAGGTGAGGTCAGAATTTTCTTTTTTTGTTGGTGGTGCATTCTTTGTAGATTTATTTACACAACTACGGTTTCGTCCTACTAACTTTTAGCTTTAAGATTAGACTGTTAAATGAGTGTAAAATAATTCTTTAAGCATTCATTTTTATTTTGCTGCTTTAGACTTTAGTTTCTTATTGACTCATTTTTATCCAGGAGTCAAAGAGGTTGGCTCAGTGCCAAAGTGCTCTGCCTAATGGAGATGTCAAAGTGAAACCTGAGCATTGACAGAGTTCAAAGAGCAAGATCTTTCTTTACATTTCTTATAGTTTTTCTTAGGAAGGCTTTGTGAACCAACCGCTGATATAACCTTGTATGCGCTGCCCCCTCATAGGAGTGATCAATATTTCTGTATATTACGTCATAATTCTTGAAAATCAAGCAAAATTTGAGAGAATAGTTTTAGGGATTGGAAGAACCATGGAGAGGATTTGGGGAAATTTTCTGGACCCTTCTCCTCGGTCCCTCTCTCTGTATACATCTATAGTATGTGTACATTTTACATTTTAGTCCCTAAGGAACTAGGTAAATATAGTCATACACCAACACTCCCCCTCAAGATGGGGCAAATACATCATACAAACCCATCTTGCTACAAAACATGGAGAATGTTTTTTCGGGGAGTCCTTTTGTAAGGACATCTGCTACCTGACTAGCTGAGGTTACATACGGTAGGCAAACTATCCCTCTATCAAGCTTCTCCTTAATAAAATGACGATCAATTTCTATGTGCTTGGTTCGATCATGCTGAACAGGGTTATTTGCAATGTCAATGGCAGCTTTGTTGTCACAGTACAACATCAGAGGCTTGCACCTGTACAGCCGCAGCTCTGCTAGGAGGATATGTATCCATAGTAACTCACATATGCCGTGAGCCATAGATCTAAACTCAGCCTCTGCAGTAGATCGAGCCACTACACCTTGCTTTTTACTTCGCCAAGAAACTAGGTTTCCTCCTACAAATGCACAATAACCAGATGTTGAGCGTCGGTCATCTAGAGAACCAGCCCAATCAGCGTCAGTATAGCACTCAACTTGCAAGTCTCCTTGTCTGGTATATAAAAGGCCTCTTCCTGGGCACCCTTTAAGATACCTTAGGATCCTGTTTACAGCTTCCATATGAGCTGATTTTGGGTCATGCATATACTGGCTAACTACACTCACAGCAAAAGCAATATCTGGACGGGTATGAGATAAATATATTAACCTTCCAACAAGTCTCTGATAGCGCTCTCGATCCACGGGTGTACCTGCATCACTACTTAAACGATGATTTTGCTCAATAGGTGTAGTTGCAGGTCGACAACCAAGCATACATGTTTCCTTGAGCAAATCCAAGATATATTTCCGTTGTGAGAGAAAAATGCCCTTTGACCCCCATGAGACCTCTATACCAAGAAAATATCTCAGTTTTCCCAAGTCCTTCACTTCAAATTCCTGTGCAAGATGATGCTTCAGATTTGCAACTTCAGTGGAATCATCTCCGGTAATCACAATGTCATCGACATACACTATCAGTATTGCAACCTTGCTATTACTATGCTTGTAGAATAGTGTATGGTCAGCATTGCTTTGAACATAGCCCCTTTTCAGCATGGATTGTCTGAACCGGTCAAACCAAGCTCGTGGTGACTGCTTTAAGCCATATAGAGAACGATGTAGGCGCAACACCTTTCCACTGGTTTGACTGGACTCAAACCCAGGAGGTATATGCATGTATACTTCTTCTTGGAGATCACCATGAAGGAAAGCATTCTTCACATCCATCCGGTAAATATCCCAATCAAGGTTTACAGCACATGACATAAGTGTCCTTACCGAATTCATCTTTGCCACCGGTGCAAAGGTCTCTTCATAGTCGATTCCATATGTTTGTGTGTAGCCCTTCGCCACAAGACGGGCTTTATACCTCTCCACCTTTCCCTCGGGGGTCTGCTTAATAGTGAAAACCCACTTACAACCTACAGGTTGCTTACCTGGTGGTAGATCCACGAGCTCCCAAGTCTCATTCTTCTCCAAGGCTTTCATCTCATCAAACATTGCTTCCTTCCATTTTGGATCCTCTATAGCTATTTTCCAATTAGATGGTATGGACACAGAGTCTAAAGAGGCAATAAAGCTTTTGAAGGGTGGATTACAATATTCATAGGAAATGAAATTGGCAATATCATGTTTATAATCTTTGAGGTGTCCTGGAATGTTTCGATTTCTAGTAGGTTTTCGCAAAGCAATCGGTAGATTATTTTCAGGAGCAAGGGTAGATAATTGATTCTCACTCTGCCCCGCGGTGCTAATAGGAGTGGCGGAACTACATGGGTTAGTGTTAGTACCTGGGTCCTCATGCATGTGAAGCTCACCGTCTTGTGAAGGAAATGAAGAATTTTCTATTGCATTTTCTGTGTCTCCATGACCAGAACCATTATTGCACCCATCATTATTTGTCTCCTCCCCCTGATTTTGAGCATTATCTAGAATGGGTAAACCACTTGAAGTGGAAACAAGAATGGGGCTTAATGGAGAGTCTACATTACCACTCTCCCCTTCTTGTTGCACTTCACGTGGGGATAATGCAATGCCAGTGTCACGTGTTGAGCCATAATATGGTTCATGCTCATGGAACGTCACATCCATGCTCACAAAAAACCGGCGCTCTGAAGGGCACCAACATCTATAACCCTTTTGAGAGGGGGAATAACCCATGAAAACACATTTGAGAGCACGGGGATCTAATTTTCCAACAGAGTTCCTATAATCATGCACAAAGCACACACACCCAAAGACCTTTGGAGGAACTACAAAGTCATTAGAATTCAAGAGACACTTAGCGGGAGTCTTGTGACCAAGAACCCGAAGAGGCATATGGTTTATCAAATATGCTGCGGTTTTTATTGCTTCCCCCCAAAGAAATTTAGGCACATTCATTGTAAACATAAGTGAGCGTGCAACCTCAAGCAAATGTCTATTTTTACGCTCTGCAACACCATTTTGTTCCGGAGTATCAACACAGGTAGTTTGATGTTCAATGCCATTTGAGGCAAGGAACTGTCCAAACTCGTTGTTGATATATTCAGTACCATTGTCTGAACGCAAGGTTTTAATAGTTGCCCCATGTTGATTTTTAATGAGAGCACATAAATCCTTAAAAACCAAGAACACATCACTCTTGTGCTTCAAGAGATAAAGCCAAGTGTAACGACTAAAGCAATCAATAAAAGTCACAAACCATCGGTGCCCAAAAATGGAACGAACCTCACAGGGTCCCCAAACATCCGAGTGAATCATTTCAAATGGTTTGGCACTTCTTAAACCTATACTAGGATAGGAACCCCTTGTATGTTTAGCTAACTCACAAGCATCACATACAAGGAGCTCCTTGGGACACAGCTTGAAAAGAGAGGGGTAAATACGTAATAATGCAGCAAAAGATAGATGGCCAAGCCTGCGATGATGGAGTAGCAGTTCTTGGCTAGGAGACAAGCATGATGCAAAAGCAACTTCATCACTTCCTTCATCAAGATAGTAGAGTCCATCATGCACGGTCCCAGTCCCCAACAGTCTCCCTGTCACTAGCTCCTGAAAAGCACAACAGGTAGGATCAAACCAACCTCTACAGTTAAGGGATTTAGTAATAGAGCTAACAGATAAGAGGTTGATTGGAAATTTAGGAACATGTAGAACCGGAGATAAGGACAATGTCTTAGTGCACCTAACGGATCCATGTCCTACAATAGGTGCCATGGATCCATCAGCTACACGTACCTTGTCCTTACCTGAACAAGGTGTGTAAGAAGTGAACAAATTTGAGGCTCCTGTCATGTGGTTAGTAGCTCCTGTATCAATAATCCAAGGGTTTGATTGTGTTGTAGAAGTGTGGGTCTGGTGAGGTTTCATGCCTTGGTGTGAATTGATATAGAAACTAGATTCAGCTTTAGAGGAATCCTGGGAAGTAGACGAGCCTTCTGAGAGTCTAAGCTTGAAAGTAAAATCCTCAAGAGCTCGCACATCGACCACTGGTAGCTCTCCCTTGGATGTAGTGAGGTTAGCTTGTTTTTTGTTTGCTCCATGAACTCCCCTTGGCCGAGACTTTCCTTTTTCCCACCAAGTTGGAAAGCCATGCAGCTCAAAGCATGCATCCTTTATGTGTCCAGTCCTTTTACAATGGTTGCAGAAAAGTTTGTTTTTATCTGATTTGCCAACAAACTTTGGGGCACGTCGAGCTTGCATGGATAAGGCTGCACGAGCATCTGTATACTTTAGGCCATTCTCAGGCTGAGCCAACCGAGTCTCCTCCTCTATCACACTTGAGATAACATCATCAAGACTAAGCCACTCAGTTTTTGAGAATATAAGTTGGTGTCGAAGGTCAAATTCCTCATTTAAGCCATCAAGAAAGAGCTTGCTCACAAATGGCTCAAACCAGGTATGATGAATAGCCAAGTCTTGTTTGTCAACGGGCTCAAAGGGATGATAAGAATGCAGTTCTCTGTACAGTCTTTTGGTCTCACCAGCATACTCTGTCACAGACTTTGCGCCTTGCTTCAGGTTTGTCAATTCATGCATACTACGATTACCTTGCATTTTATTGGATCTCCCTGCAAACTGCTTCTCCAAAGCTGCCCATACTTCAGATACAGTAGTCATAGTCTCAACTTGTTCTCGAATTGGTGGTTCCATGCTTCCTAATAACCAGACCAACACTCTGTCATTAACCTGTTTTGCACTAGTGTCACTTAGCTGTTTTCCTTCATCAGCACTAAGCAAGTCATCATAACCATGAGAACTCAAGATTAACTGGGCACAGCTGATGTAATTGCCCGGTCCAGCCAGCTTTACTGGATTAGGCTCAAGCGCATATTTGATTCCTTCAGGAACCACTCTGAGTTGTTGCTGCTGCTCAAACATTTTGCTGAAAATTTCATATAGCTTATCCACACTAGAATCCCCTGCTTTATCCTTGCTTGGATCTGCCATAGTTCACCACGACAAAACAAACACCCAGTCACACAGGACTTGTTTTAGCACTCCACCAGCAACACACTCATACACAATGGCAAGTAGATGTATTAGTATGAGTTGCTCTCAGATGCACACACGCAGCACAAGCAGAATATTTTAATCCGGCCACCAAGCAAAGATAAGCTTGACTTGACGAGCTCACAGTCAGTCAGTACTAATCGCAATAATCCAAAGGGAATCACATGTGCTATTATCACCTTCTCATACAGATGGTCAGATGCAGAGGAGGCAGTGGCCGTATATTGGCGGATGACAGCAAGAAGCTCGCCTGCAGATTAACAAATCTGTATACCGGCGGCAGTGCGGCTAGATGCGGCAAGACATCACTAGCTTCTCGTTTCCTTATTAACTAACACAGGGGCGACTTGATGATTCAAAGCTTACCGCCTAGCCGCCGTAGTCAAGCTGGCGAATCTGGACGGCAACACAGCACCGCCAACCTCAAATCACAGAAGAAACGCAGTGGATTTCAACCTGCTCTGATGCCATCTTGAAAATCAAGCAAAATTTGAGAGAATAGTTTTAGGGATTGGAAGAACCATGGAGAGGATTTGGGGAAATTTCTGGACCCTTCTCCTCGGTCCCTCTCTCTGTATACATCTATAGTATGTGTACATTTTACATTTTAGTCCCTAAGGAACTAGATAAATATAGTCATACACCAACAATAATATCTTATATTCAGCTTACCCATTTATTAAAGTGAATAATCCCTTGATGCATCATCAATTTATCATACATGTGCCTATGAAACTAGCTACTCAGCTAGATTTGCCATGTTTTTATCTTTTGAGACAAACGATGCCTGCTTAGTGCTTGTTGCATTTGGTTCGCCGTACTTTGCACTACACTGTAACTGCTTATACTAGATTCGACCACATGAAACTGTAATTTGGGTTGTTAAATTTGATTTAAGTGGAGGATAACTTTTAAGTTCCAGTCTCTAATGTTGCTTGTGCTGTTATCTAACTTTTGACAACCCTTACAGCGGATATGACCCTGTAATCATCTTTGTACTGGGATCTCCCCCTTCTTCTTAATGGAAAAGACATGTAATGCTCTTGCATGTTCTTGAAAAAGATGCTTCCACATGACAACCCTTAAGGCTTCGTTCGGTTAGACCCCACCGCGCCGGGATTGGGCTCAAATTCCTGCAGAACCACGTGGTTTCGCCCCGACGGGGGTCCGATCCCGGTCGATCTTTTATGTGCGTTTGGTTAAACACGGCAGGGATCGCTCCCCGGTGTAACCTCTCAAAAACCACGCGGATTCCACCGGGATAAAAGCCACTCCTCCCACCCCGTGGAACCAACCCCCGTCTCTCTCTCTTGCGAAATATTACAGCCAGACACCTATTCTCGTGCGACGGCGGCGACGACGGCGAGGACGGAGGGACATCAGCGGCGATGGCGACATTGAAGACGACGGCCGCGTTCTTCTCCCTCCGCCTCCCCGTGTGAAGCACCGCATCCAACCGCAGCTCGCCGGCGACCCGAAGGTGAACTGCAGCGACGGCGCGAGCTCGGCGGTGACTGTAAGGACCCCATCTCCGGCGTTGCCTCCTTGCCGCGAACTCCCAGTCGCTGGTAAGATCTTCCTCGTCTCCGTTCCCCTCTCCTGCCCTTTCTTAATTTCTACGTCTTGCTGTGGTCCTTGGAAATTCATACGGGTCCTTGCCTGCTTGATCTGTTTTCATGTGCATAACCGAATAGAGTTCAAGCCGCAGTGGAATGGCGAGGAAGGGGCTGGTGGGGGTTGGGTGACGGTAGGGATTAACCCAATCCCTGCAGGGGTTGGTTCCATGTGGGGAACAAACCCCCAGCAACCGAACAAGGCCTAAAGAAGCTTCTTGGCATTTTGGGTCATGCACCCACGCTCATTTAGCAGTCTAAAGAGTAAGAGGTCAGCTTGAGGTGGTAGTGTGCATCCTTGACAAACAAGTGGCTCTGAGGTGGATGTCCATAGAACTGAGGATGACGGCACATGATCGTGTCTTTGGACACTGGCGGGGGTTAGAGCTGGATATCAGAAAGGCAGGATATGTGCCCTAGACTTCTCTTCTGAAGGACCTTGGTTTTTTTGGCTTCGGGTGCTGAATGCCTGATTAGCTATGGAAGCGGCGCCTGATAATAGGAGAGTGCGAGTTCCCATACAATATTTGTTTCGTCTTTGTTTATTTGTGTACGCTGGAGGCTTGTTAAGAAAATCTTGGTACACTCACCCCTCACTCAGAAGGAAATAGGGTAGATCGAGCAAACTTCTCAGTTCTGATTCCTACAGACTAAATGAAGCAACATCAACCTCAAAGCTTAGAGTACATGACAACAACTTGAATCGTTCTTCTTAATCGTCCAGTAACGACAACTTGGAATTACTTCTTAGATCCTTTAGCTTCTCCCTGGAATCATTTTTCCCACTAGCTGAGTGCATGACAACGCCTATGTCACGCCCTGAATCCAGCGTCGTTGGGAGAAGCGTCGAGCGCATGCCACGGTCAAACATGCAGAAGCAGAACAACGTAAGCTGAAGCAAACTGTCGAAACTGAACCAACGCAATTGCAAGACAATATTCAGACTGAAGCTACTATCGTCGAAACTAAACCAGCAGAAGTACAGAGCAGCATTCAGACTAAAGCTACTGTTAGTGACCTGGCTGGTGATACCGGCAAGTCACAGCTCGACCCCCAGCCCCGTCCACGAAGTACTCCAAAGACGACTGGGTCCTACGTTAGTAGTGGGGTGCGTTTCTAAGTGTCTTGGTTGAGTATAGTATTAGTAGCGGCCTGTTGCTAGGAGGATCGTAACAGACTAGTGTGCCCCTCGACCTAAATTGCTTGCTAAGTCGTTCCACCGAGACCGCATGTGGGTGGATAATTGCGTGCAATACATCTTTTGATAAACTTTCTCAAGGTTTCAAGCAGTCTAGCTCCGTGAAGTCACCCGTCGGCATGTGATTTTTTCCCGATGCCTCCTAATTCTATGTGTTTTTCGGTAGTTTTTTTGGTTTTTGGTATATATCGACCTACATATGCTCATGCCAATGTACAGAGTTGCACATGACGTCAAAGTTTGACGAGTGGTGTCCGGTCGCAAATGAATGGCGGCGCTTGTGCTGCCTTCTACTCTGTATATATATGCAGGAGGAGGGACCCCAACATTGGCTGAGGGTTGGGGTGCCATTCATTACCGACTACTTAAGCACATATCCTGCACATATGTGAGATCTTACTATTTTATTGTCCATCTTCTTTCCTGATCCTCCTCAATGTTTTCCAAGTGTTTTTTCCTTTGTGGCTGATTAGGCTTTTGGTTATCCCACAAAAAAAGGTTTTTTTGCTGGTGGCGCGCAATACTGCAATTTTTTGGTTATCAATCATCACGCCTGCTCTCCACCCATGAAAAAAGGTTGGACTGATGATTGATTTGTACTCTATCACCGGAAATGCTCTCCCCGTGAAGTATATCCACTAGTCACCGCTGCTAAGTTGATTTTTCGATTCCTTTTGTGTAAACCTGGTGCGCAAAGGAAACAAATCTGTGCAAGTCTAATGTACTTCTGTTGTCATTTATGCACTTGGGCGCTTCCAGTAAAAAGGGTCAGCAATGTGTGTAAGAAGTTAGTTCGCGATGCCAAATGTGTAGAACGATTTTCTATTTTATGATGGTTCAAGTGGATCTGGGTAACAATGTTATAGTGTTAAACCTGCAAGACTGTTGAATAAGGTTAGTGTTTGTGAAGCTCCGGAAATTATGTTCTGCTGCAGGAAAAACCGAGGAGCTGGATAGAGACTGGTTCTCTCCATTTATATGTATAATATAGTTTTTGGTCTGCCTGATTGAAGTTCAAGACTGGTTTTCTCCAATGATGTGTAGATTTTTCTTCTCTGTTCCAACGCAAAATCATGCTTCCACCAGTATATTTATCGCATACCGTTTATTCAATTGTCATGGCTTCGGTGCACAAGGTTAGAAACTACACTTATTTTCTTGGTTGCTTAATTCAGCCCAAAATTCACAATAGAAGACCCAAGTAGAATCTGAAAAGGGCATGACAAAGACAATAATACCAACTATAGTCTGATTTCTATTTTGGACATAGCGAATGCACACGCATCAATATGGGAAGGCTCATATATACCAAAAGTTCAATGATATCCACCGTAATGAGTAATTAGGAGAATATTCTTAGCTCTTTTTCCGCTGCTCCTACGGAATAAATATGTAATGCACGATCTGAATAAGAAAGCAACTCAGGTTGTTAGGAATTTGCGGCGGCGTTGAATCTGAGCCTGCAACGGCTGCGGCGGTGCCAAACCAGGAGTGTGTGTTGGTCGTGCCGAGCTATAGCCACCACCGTCGCGGAGAGTGATAGGTTGTGGAGATAGAGGGAAGATGGATTGCAGCCATCGGGGTGGGAGTTGTGCTGAAGAGAGCTCATGCCGTCATAGATCGCCTGGCACGGAGAGGGGGTCTCAGAGAGATAGGTACAGAACGGGACAGAGCAAAATAAAAGGAGAATATGGAATTTCGAAAGGACTTTTGTGCACTTCGGTGACTCGACAAGGTCCATTGTGTAAAATGTACCAGCGGCCAGCTTATGATAACATCCGGTCCATCTATTCCCCATCTAGTGGCCCAGAATCGCTCGGTGTACTGGGTGCACCAGTTGTCTCGTTGCACAGGATACGTCCTCCCTCTGCCTGAACTAACTCGGAAAGCCGTCGGTGCGTGGATAGATAATCACGTGCCATACATCTTCTTGCGCACTCTCCCGAAGATCAGGGCGCTTCAGCTCGGCGAAATCACTTGCAGCCATGTGAGTTTTTCCCAACGCCTCACAGTTCTATGTGCTTCTCACTCGTTTTTGTTTTTGGTACGGACCTACACACGCTCATGCCAGTCTAGAGAATTTACATGGTGTCAAAGTTTGGCGAGTATTGTCTTGAATGAACAATGGCGCTTGTGCTGCCATATATATACAGTATCATGCTCAGGGTTGGTGCGCCATTCATTACTGGTGACTTTAACACATAGTATCATGCACCATGTGAGATATTTTACTACTTTCTTGTCCATCTGACTGAGTTGTTGATTTATCTTCATTCCTGATCCCCTTCAATGTTTTCCAAGTGCTTTGTAGAAAATACATGTGCTAACATAAACCATATTGCTCCGAATTTGTTGTTCTTGCATGGATGGTAAACTGTACATTTTCCCCCAAAAAACTTACAGCACCACCGGATATTGCGAATCAAAATCCTCTTAATATACAACACACGACACATTGTTCCCTGGGTCCATCACTCTTGCAGCCAGCCAAACACGTGGCTGCATCGTTCGGTCTGTCTCCAGCATCAGATGATATATACCAGCGACACGAGAACATATCACTTATTTTCCTTTACTCTTAGGAAAAAAACAGTTGGCGCAATCACAAAGAAGGAACTTCCTTGGAGCAAATTGATTTTGCAGAATGTGGTAAACTAGTGAACTGCATGGTGCCAATTTGCTAAGTATGAACACATTACAAAATCCACCTTGTAGAGTTGGGCTAGGTTCGCTCCTAGAGCTAGCAACAATTTATGTTCTATCATCAGTGAGCACCAATGGAACACTGCTAGCCCACAGGATCAGGCACAACTAGTATCCATCTCTAAACAGAGAAGGTAAAACATCACAGTTTGGATCAGTTGACAGCACAAAATCTTGGCGAAACAGATATCAATGAGCAAGTTGTAAAAAATATATATAATCGACAAATATACCGTCTCAACTACAATGACGACAACAAACACCCACACCCAACAAGTAGCATGCCATGATGAGCCCAATCTCAATCTGGCTATAAAATAGTACACAACGCCAGTCAGCAACAATACCTGCTATTTGAGAAGTCCGGGGAAATGATTGATGCATATCGTAAGACTATCATTATCATCCCCTTCCTGAGTTCCCACGTCTCTGGCTGTGGAAGTAGCTGAGAAGAGCCTGCGCCTGCAGCAAATTCAAATTCTTAGCGAAATGATTCTGCAACTACATCTCTTCTAGCTGTAAATTTTGTTATCAGAAGTGGAAAACCTTCTCTCTTGCTCGCGGTGTTCCTGACCGTGACAGTGTGACTAAAGGGGGCAAAGCACCCTCTTGAAGAACTATGCTGCAAGATCTGTTGCTGTTTTTGCATAGCTGAAGCAATGCTGCAACAGCATTTTCCTTCCCCCTCACCGAACACAGTTCGAGAACATCAACAAGGGCTGGAATACCACGCGCCTGCCCAATCGCAGTCCTCCCTTCTGCTATCATAGCAAGATTTGCCAAGACAACTACAGCTTTGTCGACCATTCCAGCAGCAGGATCCATAAGCTTAACTAGGTGCTTCACCGCATCAGCTTGCACAATGCGACCCTTGTTCTCATCAAGTATGAATAAATTAAACAGTGCATGGGCTGCATCTCTTTTTCCTCGCGGGGTCCCATTTCGCAGCAAGTCCACGAGAGACTTGATGGCACCAGATCGTCCAACCCTCACTTTGTTTTCTTCAGTAATACAGAGACTGAACAAAGTAGCTGCTGAATTCTCTTTAGCTTCAGGGTTCCCTGTTTCCAGGACATGGATGAGAGGATCAATAGCATATGCATTCACGATGGCAATCTTATTATTACCACTCATGGACAGATTGAGGAGGCATGTCACTGCATTTTCTTGGATCTTGGCATCTGGTGAATGAAGAAGACCAACCAGCAAGTTTATAGCCCCACAATCTGCAATGACAATCCTGTTCTCCATGTTGTGCTTAGCTAGAAGGCGAATCTCTAATTTCGCTGATCTTTGACATTCTATGGAATCGCTTCTCAAATCATCGATTAGCTTGCGCACCTGATTCTCAATGGCAGAAAGATCACCCCGAGAATCCATGGATGAGGAAGATATTATTCTGGGAAATCCCCTGTCAGATGCTTGTGGGCGAATAAATTGCTCTCTCATGCCGACATCACCCAATTTTGGCAGGATAAGCCAAAGTGTGCTTATCCTAGCACACTTTGTGCGCAGGGTGTTGTCCATGTAGACGTTAAAGCAGTGACGAATGTCAAGGAACTCCAGGTGGCAGCAATTATCCAGGATAGTTGCCAGTCCTTTATTTGTCAGGCCATTGCCAAACAGCTGCAAAGAGCGTAGCCCACGCATGGTTGCAATCCCCATGGCTTCATCATCCTTGTCGTAGTCACTAGCTTCAGAATCATACAACACATCCTTAATCAGTCTGAAGCTCTTCAGTTGTGGGCATGCTTTGCCAACAACCCCCAACATGCCACTCTCACCCACATTTGAACACAATGCAAGCTTGAGCTCCTCAAGCAAAGGGAATTTCACTATCGCCTCCATAAGTGCTTCATCACTAAATTTATAGCATGAAATGAGGCGAAGACTCTTGAGAGATGGTGACCTGCAAATATAGCACTTGGATCTTAATACCCAACAAAAGTATTATAGAAAAGACATAAGCACACTGAAAAAAAACAGGTAGCTAGAATGTATGTTTTGGCAGACTTGCATAGCCCGAATAGAACATTTCATAAATTCAGATAACTATGTAGCATCATAGGACATTGGTACATACATAATTTAAAGGGGTCATCCCTCCTATTGCTGCAGAGAACCTGAAGGTAGTAAGTTTACAAAGTGTACGGAGCATGCGTTGCATACGGATAAGTTTTCTCTAGCACACTTTGTCTTTATCAAACTAAGAACAGTCACTGCCCTTGCTGAAATGTACATAAATTTAAAGAAAACGACCAATTCTATTGTTAGTTTAGATTCAGCACTTCGTATTTGTTGTTTGATTGCGTTCATGGTCTTTGTAAGCTGTTCTCCTCAGTAATTTCTACCAATTGCTCACCAAAATTGCATGATTCCCACAAACAAAAAGCCTACAGAACTTTTCCGCAGTGAATAAACGAAACCCAAAGGTACACATACATGGTAAATTGCAAGGAATTGGAACGGAAACAGAACGTGTAGCCAATGCGAAAGCGAAACAAATCAAAACGAAATCCCCTAAAATTGATGGTTAGGGGGGTCTCACTGGTCGGTGAGGCGGAGGAGGAAGTCGTGGCCGCCGGCGTGCACGCACCAGAACGCCTCACACCTCCCCGCACTGCGGCGGATGGCGGCCTGCGCCATCCCGTGGAGGTTGAGGTTGCGGGAGAGATCGGCGTGGCCAAGCATGTTGATGCGGCACCACAGCTCGGGTTCGTCGCGGGCGGCGGCGCGTCAGGAGCGGCACGCCTGGCCGGGCCCCATCAGGATGTCGACGTGGTCGAGCTTATGGAGGATGGATGAGATCGTGTCCAGCGGCAGCTCCGCCCAGTTCCTCGTCTCCGCCTCCGCCGACGCGAACGAGGAGGAAGAAGGCATCGCGCGCGCTAGATGGGTTGCGACCATTCGCAGCAAGGAAGCTGAGTTTAGCTGCGCCGCCTTGCAGTCGAAGAGAAGCGCACGCTCGACGTAGGCCAGCAGTCGCCGTCTCGCCGGAGCCCGCCGTGTACAAGCGGGTTTTGCAGTTCGAGGGAAACAGAATGGGAGTCACAGGAGGAAATTGTTGAGAGAAAAGAACTGAGAAGTAAACTAGTATCAGTCCCCATCACTGATGAGGACATCAATACCATTATTACACCCACAGCCCCTGCTGCTATACATACTGGACCAATTACTAAAGCTCGCGCACGCCAACTAATTACCAAGTACTTTCGTTTCTTGGTAATGATTCTAATGTTCATGAGAATATGATGCTGCCTAAATTGGATACATTTGTTTTGCTTACAAATGAAGGGCCTAGCTTGGAGAAGGATGAACATTGGAGCAAGAAAAAGCATGGAGATGATGGCATGCGCAAGGGGAACAAGAACGGAGTTATGAGTGATGATTTTAGGTCTTTGAAGCCACCATAACGAGTGCATGAAGCCTTGGACGACATATACAAGATGCCACTTCATAAATTTCGTCTAGAGGCTATTATAGGTGCTGCATCACCTTTTTATTGGGCCAGGCCCATGTAATTTCGAAATACATTAGTATAGGCTATTTTTAGAGTCCGTATGTGTGGGGAAACAAGAGATAGGGTTGATTTCGGACCCCTCCACCAAGGGCCACGAAATTCCCCCTCTCTTCCTCCATATATACAGCCATTAGGGCACCATTTAGACTTTGGGTTTTGTTTAGATTAAAGTTCGCCATAGCTGCAACTTCGCGTACTTCGTTTGTGTTCAACGACCAGACAAAGGCGTCACAGAACCCCACCTTGATAAATAAAGCTTTCATCTTATATTCGCAATATCCAGATTGCAATCTCAGTTTCTTGCTTGTTCTTCGTTTGCTCGCAGGAAACAGACCCTCGTGGTCAGGTTGATCATGTTGGGGAACGTTGCAGAAAATTAAAATTTTTCCTACGGTTTCACCAAGATCCATCTATGAGTTCATCTAAGCAACGAGTCATGGGAGAGAGATTGCATCTAAATACCACTTGTAGATCGCGTGTGGAAGCGTTCAAGGGAACGGGGATGATGGAGTCGTACTCGTCGTGATCCAAATCACAGATGACCAAGTGCTGAACGGACAGCACCTCCGCGTTCAACACACGTACGGAACGGACGACGTCTCCTCCTTCTTGATCCAGCAAGGGGGAAGGAGAGGTTGAGGAAGAAGGCTCCAGCAGCAGCACGACGGAGTGGTGTTGGTGGAGAGGCAGTACTCCGACAGGGCTTCGCCAAGCGCTAACGGAGGAGGAGAGGTGTTGGGGAGGGGAGGGGCTGCGCCTTGGATCAGGTGTTCAGCCCTCCCCTCGCCCCTCTATTTATAGGGGAAGGGGGAAGGGGGGCCGGTCCCCTCTAGATGAGATCTAGAGGGGGGGGCGGCGGCCAGGGAGGGGGCTTGCCCCCCAAGCAAAGGGGGTGCACCCCCTTTAGGGTTCCCCCCCCCCCCAACCCTAGGCGCATGGGCTCAAGGGAGGCGTGCCCAGCCCTCCAGGGGCTGGTTCCCTGCCCTATGCGGCCCATGGGGCCCTCCGAGAGGGGTGGCCCCTCCCGGTGGACCCACGGAACCCTTCCGGTGGCCCCGGTTCAATACCGATATGCCCCCGAAACTTTTCGGTGTCCGCATGACAACTTCTCATATATAAATATTTACCTCCGGACCCTTCCGGAACTCCTCGTGACGTCCGAGATCTCATCCGGGACTCCGAACAACATTCGGTAATCACATACAAGTCTTCCTTATAACCCTAGCGTCACCGAACCTTAAGTGTGTAGACCCTACGGGTTCGGGAGACATGCAGACATGACCGAGACGGCTCTCCGGTCAATAACCAACAGCGGGATCTGGATACCCATGTTGGCTCCCACATGCTCCTCGATGATGTCATCGGATGAACCACGATGTCGAGGATTCAATCAACCCCGTATGCTATTCCCTTTGTCAATCGGTACGTTACTTGCCCGAGACTCGATCGTCGGTATCCCAATACCTCGATCAGTCTCGTTACCGGCAAGTCACTTTACTCGTACCGTAATGCATGATCCCGTGACCAGACACTTGGTCACTTTGAGCTCATAATGATGATGCACTACCGAGTGGGCCCAGTGATACCTCTCCGTCATACGGAGTGACAAATCCCAGTCTCGATCCGTGTCAACCCAACAGACACTTTTGGAGATACCTGTAGTGCACCTTTATAGTCACCCAGTTACGTTGTGACGTTTGGTACACCCAAAGCACTCCTACGGTATCCGGGAGTTACACGATCTCATGGTCTAAGGAAAAGATACTTGACATTGGAAAAGCTCTAGCAAAACGAACTACACGATCTTGTGCTATGCTTAGGATTGGGTCTTGTCCATCACGTCATTCTCTAATGACGTGATCCCGTTGTCAATGACATCTAATGTCCATAGTCAGGAAACCATGACTATCTGTTGACCAACGAGCTAGTCAACTAGAGGCTTACTAGGGACGTATTGTGGTCTATGTATTCACACTATATTACGATTTCCGGATAATACAATTATAGCATGAATAAAAGACAATTATCATGAACAAGGAAATATAATAATAATCCTTTTATTATTGCCTCTAGGGCATATTTCCAACAGATCATGCTCTGGCGTGGTCAATAACCTATCGGAGTTGGTTTAGCGATTGCTAAGGCGCGACGTCCTCGCACGTTCGTAGTCGGATCGTCAAAGTCGACTTCCACCAAAGCGAAATCCATCATCTCATCGAAAGACGGGACACCTTTGCCTCTATCAGTCACACATTTAGCATGTGTTGGGAGTTGCTTGTGGGAATTTGACAGCCCTTGATATGACATTGTATCGTTGGATCGGGTGACTTTATTTATAAAGTGAGACTGTCATCAGAGAATGACACCATCAATCAGGATGGGCAGTAGGCCTCTCCTTCCACCCCTAACACGAGCACTACGGCACAGACGGAGCAGGGCTAGGGTAGGGCCACACCGACACCCACCCATGAGCAAAGGGGGAGCCCGGATGGGGCATGGACAGGCCACTGGCAGAGCGCCAATAGCCCGCCCACGTGACACCGTTGGTGACCTGGGCCACTGGGGAGCTCGATCTAGGGCCTCTAGACTTTGACGATGATAAGTCCAAGAGGTCCGCTGCCGATTCTTGGGGTGCCCCTTGCCCCCATCGAATGTGTCTTCCATCAAAAGCTCCCCGCACCACCGACGACCAATAGGACTTGCCACCAGCGCCATGACTACACAACCG
>NC_041385.1:703268965-703292461 GCF_002162155.2 Triticum dicoccoides | reverse complement strand
GGGTCACCACACAACCACGAGCAGGAACCCGTTGCTGTCGTCGACCATGCAACGACAAGGGGGGAGGGGAGGAGAGGACCGACGAATAGGTTCGGAGTTACCTCCCGTGTTGCCCATGCGGGGGCAGTTTTTTTATTGACGTGAAGAGAAAAGCATCAAGAAATCAAAATTTCTCGACATAGGCCGATTACATAACACGATTGACACAAGTCCAATTAAATGATACGAGTTGCACACGTCTCAACATCCACGAGGTGCTTAACGGCACCAAATCGTCCAATCCTCGTGTTGTTCTCGTCAAGATTTTTATTTTATTTTCCTCATGCTAGTCGGGAGGTAATCAGTCTAAGGAACATGCTAGCGATGTGGTTATTATTGTGTTGGAGGAGGAAACTACTGCTAAAAATCTTAAAGATGAGTTCAATTTGTTCTTTCATACTACCTGAGGTGTACTGCTCGTGCTATTAGTCCTGCTTGGTACATTATTAGATTTGCTCATCACTCGGAGGTTGAGAAGTCTAGTTACTATGGAAAACACATAGAAATGATGGATGGTAGCGTTGTGCTGAATTTGTTTCCCAGGACTCCTAACGTGGGAGCTAAAGCTCCATTACAGAAAGCATGGGTTAGGTTAGAAACATACCAATTGCTAAAAGATGCCCTGCTAACATTGCATAAGTTGGTTCTTTAGTGGGGTCACCTTGGAAATAGATAATGCCACAATGTTCAAACTTGAATATCCTTGAATTCTTCTGGGTTGTGTTAATGTGGAGAAGATTGCTCCTTCTGCTGAGGGGCTTTTAGGTGATGATTTTTATGTTTTCTTCTTTATGTGGAGAAGATTGTGGTGGGACCTCCTAACAAAGAGAAAGTGGCTATATCCACTGGCCAGAGAGGAATTCTTCTGCTAAAAGGATGAGAACTGAGAATTCTAATACTCCACCTGCTAGTTCTGCTGCTAATTGTTCTATGATTGGGGGCTCTCAATCTGTTAATGTGAGAGGGATGCAGATATGTATTAATCCTCTATCTATACTTGATGAGGTTTCTTTTGAAGATTGTGCCAGTGGAGAGGATGAACTTCTGATTGAGAAAATGTCGAGAGAGAATGTTGCCAAATGTGGCGTTTTATTCCAGTGGAGTTGTGGTATTGGTGACAAGATAATGTTGGGGATTTGTGCTGCTCTTCTTGTGAGACATATGGACCCCGCGCTGCCAGACAAGCTGCAATCTCTGGCTAATGCAGATGTGGAACCTATGTATCTGCTCCCGCTACTCATTTATGCCATAAAATGCATGAAAACGTTGTATAGAAAAGTGCCCTCCCCCCTAAAAATGCATGGTTTCTGTTGGGGAACATAGTAATTTCAAAAATTTCCTACGCACACGCAAGATCATGGTGATGCCATAGCAACAGAGGGGAGAGTAATGTCCACGTACCCTCGTATACCGTAAGCGGAAGCATTATGACAACGCGGTTGATGTAGTCGTACGTCTTCACGATCCGACCGATCCAAGTACCGAACGTACGGCACCTCCGAGTTCAGCACACGTTCAGCTCGATGACGATCCCCGGACTCCGATCCAGCAAAGTGTCGGGGATGAGTTCCGTCAGCACTATGGCGTGGTGACGATGATGATGCTCTACCGGCGCAGGGCTTCGCCTAAACTCCGCGACGATATGACCGAGGTGGAATATGGTGGAGGGGGGCACCGCACACGGCTAAGGAACGATCCGTAGATCAACTTGTGTGTCATGGGGTGCCCCCCTGCCCCCGTATATAAAGGAGGGAGGGGGGAGGAGGCCGGCCCTAGGAGGGGGCGCGCCAAGTGTGGAGTCCTACTAGGACTCCCTAGTCCTAGTAGGATTCCACCTCCCTTGTTGGAGTAGGAGAAGGGGAAAGAGGGGGAGAGGAAGAAGGAAAGGGGGGCTGCGCCCCTTGTCCAATTCGGACCAGAGGGGGGGGCGCAGGCCTCCTTCCTTTTGGCCTCTCTCCTCTATTCCCGTATGGCCCAATAAGGCCCATATACTCCCCGGCGAATTCCCGTAACTCTCCGGTACTCCGAAAAATACCCGAATCACTCGGAACCTTTCCGAACTCCGAATATAGTCGTCCAATATATCGATCTTTACGTCTCGACCATTTCGAGACTCCTCGTCATGTCCCCGATCTCATCCAGGACTCCGAACTGCTTCGGTACATCAAAACTCATAAACTCATAATATAACTGTCATCGTAACGTTAAGCGTGCGGACCCTACGGGTTCGAGAACTATGTAGACATGACCTAGAACTATTCTTGGTCAATAACCAATAGCGGAACCTGGATGCCCATATTAGTTCCTACATATTCTACGAAGATCTTTATCGGTCAAACCGCATAACAACATACGTTGTTTCCTTTGTCATCGGTATGTTACTTGCCCGAGATTTGATCGTCGGTATCCAATACCTAGTTCAATCTCGTTACTGGCAAGTCTCTTTACTCGTTCCGTAATGCATCATTTCGTAACCAACTCATTTGGTCACATTGCTTGCAAGGCTTATAGTGATGTGCATTACCGAGAGGGCCCAGAGATACCTCTCCGACAATCGGAGTGACAAAACCTAATCTCGAAATACGCCAACTCAACATGTACCTTCGGAGACACCTGTAGTACTCCTTTATAATCACGCAGTTACGTTGTGACGTTTGGTAGTACCCAAAGTGTTCCTCCGGTAAACGGGAGTTGCATAATTCTCATAGTTACAGGAACATGTATAAGTCATGAAGAAAGCAATAGCAATATACTAAACGATCAAGTGCTAGGCTAACGGAATGGGTCATGTCAATCACATCATTCTCCTAACGATGTGATCCCGTTAATCAAATAACAACACATGTCTATGGTTAGGAAACATAACCATCTTTGATCAACAAGCTAGTCAAGTAGAGACATACTAGTGACACTATGTTTGTCTATGTATTCACACATGTATTATGTTTCCGGTTAATACAATTCTAGCATGAATAATAAACATTTATCATGATATAAGAAAATAAATAATAACTTTATTATTGCCTCTAGGGCATATTTCCTTCAGTCTCCCACTTGCACTAGAGTCAATAATCTAGTTCACATCACCATGTGATTTAACACCAATATTCACATCTGTATGTGATTAATACCCATAGTTCACATCTTCATGTGACCAAAAAAACCCAAAGGGTTTACTAGAGTCAATAATCTAGTTCACATTGCTATGTGATTAACACCCAAAGAGTACAAAGGTATGATCATGTTTTGCTCGTGAGAGAAGCTTAGTCAACGGTTCTGTCACATTCAGAGCCGCATGTATTTTGCAAATATTCTATGTCTACAATGCTCTGCACGGAGCTACTATAGCTAATTGCTCCCACTTTCAATATGTATCCAGATTGAGACTTATAGTCATCTGGATCTGTCTAAAAGATTGCACCAATGTAACTCTTTATGATGGGCTCTTTTATCACCTCCATAATCGAGAAATATTTCCTTAGTCCTTACTAAGGATATTCTTGACCAATGTCCAGTGATCTACTCCTAGATCACTACTGTATTCCCTTACCAAATACAGAACAAGGTATACAATAGGTCTAGTACATAGCATATCATACTTTATAGAACCTATGACTGAGGCATAGGGAATGACTTTCATTCTCTTTTCTATTTTCTGCCATGGTCGGGTCTTGAGTCTTACTCAACTTCACACCTTTGCATCACAGGCAAGAACTCCTTCTTTGACTATTCTATTTTGAACTATTTCAAAAATTTATCAAGGTATGTACTCATTGAAAAACTTATCAAGCGTCTTGATCTATCTCAATAGATCTTGATGCTCAATATGTAAGCAGCTTCTAGCCCTGTGCATTCGGTTTATTCGGTTTACATGGTTCGGTTTATACGGTTTTTCGGTATGTACGGTATTAATACTTCGGTAAATACGGTATGAAATTAAAATACGGTTCGGTTTCGGTATATACCAAATTATTTCGGTATGGTTTCGGTATATACCATAAAAACCAAAGTTGACGCGAATTTGAAAATGACGTAATAATAATTTGCAAATTTATGACTCAAAACACATTCTATTTTACACAAATAGTATATGACTATATATATAAGTATATATGCATGCATTGATTCATCTGTTGATGGTTATGGACGTGCTTAGCATTTTAAAAAGAGAAAAATGACAATGTTACAAGAAAAATGTTGGTGCTTAGTAGTGAATTTGACTCATGTACAAGAAAAATGACAACTTGTACGGTTGTTCATCTCAAGAAATATAAATTTATCTTTTACTTCGGTTTATTCGGTTAACCATTCGGTTTTTCGGTATATACCATAAAAACCAAAGTTCAAATCGGTATGAAAAGTTCATACCATACCGAAACCAGAAACCATAAAAACAAAAAAAATCGGTTCGGTTCGGTTTATTTTCGGTATGGTTTTTCGGTTCGGTTTTAAAATGCACAGAGTGAGCAGCTTCACCGAGGTATTTCATTGAAAAACTTTTTATTCAAGTATCCTTTTATGCTATCCAGAAATTCTATATCATTTCCAATCAACAATATGTCTTGCACATATAATATCAGAAATGCTACAGAGCTCCCACTCACTTTCTTGTAAATACAGGCCTTTCCAAAAGTCTGTATAAAACCATATGCTTTGATCAACTCATCAAAGCATATATTCCAACTCCGAGATGCTTGCACCAGTCCATTGATGGATTGCTGGAGCTTGCACACTTTGTTAGCATCTTTACGATTGACAAAACCTTCTGGTTGCATCATATGCAACTCTTCTTTAATAAATCCATTAAGGAATGCAGTTTTGACATCCATTTGCCAGATTTCATAAAATGTGGCAATTGCTAACATGATTCGGACAGACTTAAGCATCGTTACGAGTGAGAAAATCTCATCATATTCAACACCTTGAACTTGTCGAAAACCTTTTGCAACAAGTCGAGCTTTGTAGATAGTAACACTACTATCAGTGTCCGTCTTCCTCTTGAAGATCCATTTATTTAACATGGCTTGCTGATTATCGAGCAAGTCAATCAAAGTCCATACTTTGTTATCATACATGGATCATATCTCAGATTTTATGGCCTCAAGCCATTTCGCGGAATCTGGGCTCATCATCGCTTCCTCATAGTTCGTAGGTTCATCATGGTCTAGTAACATGACTTCTAGAACAGGATTACCGTACAACTTTGGTGCGGATCTTATTCTGGAAGACCTACGAGGTTCGGTAGTAACTTGATCTGAAGCTTCATGATCATCATCATTAGCTTCCTCACTAATTGGTGTAGGAATTACAGGAACTGATTTCTGTGATGAACTACTTTCCAATAAGGGAGAAGGTACAATTACCTCATCAAGTTCTACTTCCCTCCCACTCACTTCTTTCGAGAGAAACTCCTTCTCTAGAAAGGATCCATTCTTAGCAACGGATGTTTTGCCTTCGGATCTGTGATAGAAGGTGTACCCAACAGTTTCTTTTGGGTATTCTATGAAGACGCACTTCTCCGATTTGGGTTCGAGCTTATCAGGTTGAAAACCTTTTTCATATAAGCATCGCAACACCAAACTTTAAGAAACGACAGCTTAGGTTTACTGCTAAACCATAGTTCATACGGTGTCGTCTCAATGGATTTAGATGGTGCCCTTTTTAAACGTGAATGCAACTGTCTCTAATGCACAACCCCAAAACGATAGTGGTAAAACCGATAAGAGACATCATAGATCGCACCATATCCAATAAAGTGCGGTTACGACATTCGGACACACCATAACGTTGTGGTGTTCCAGGTGGCGTGAGCTGTGAAACTATTCCACATTGTTTTAATTGAAGACCACACTCGTAACTCAAATATTCGTCTCCGCGATCAGATTATAGAAACTTTATTTTCTTGTTATGATGATTTTTCCACTTCACTCTGAAATTCTTTGAACTTTTTTTCGGACTTATGTTTCATCAAGTAGATATACCCATATCTGCTCAAATCATTTTGTGAAGGTCAGAAAATAACGATACTTGCCACGAGCATCAACACTCATTGGATCGCATACATCGGTATGTATTATTTCCAATAAGTCAGTAGCTTGTTCCATTGTTCCGGAGAACGGAGTTTTAGTCATCTTACCCAAAAGGCACGGTTCGCAAGCATCAAATGATTCATAACCAAGTGATTCTAAAAATCCATCTTTATGGAGTTTCTTCATGCGCTTTACACCGATATGACCCAAACGGCAGTGCCACAAATAAGTTGCACTATCATTATTAACTTTGCATCTTTTGGCATCAATATTATGAATATGTGTATCACTATGATCGAGATCCAACAAACTATTTTCATTGGGTGTATAACCATCGAAGGTCTTATTCATGTAAATAGAATAACAATTATTCTCTAACTTTAAATGAATAACCGTGTCACAATAAACACGATCAAATCATGTTCATGCTCAACGCAAATGCCAAATAACATTTATTTAGGTTTAACACTAATCCCGAAAGTATAGGGAGTGTGCGATGATGATCATATCAATCTTGGAACTACTTCCAACACTCATTGTCACCTCGCCTTTTTACTATTTTCTGTTTATTCTGCAACTCCCGTTTCGAGTTACTACTCTTAGCAACTGAACCAATATCAAAATGCCGAGGGGTTGCTATAAACACTAGTAAAGTACACATCAATAACATGTATATCCAATATACCTTTGTTCACTTTTGCCATCCTTCTTATCCGCCAAATACTTGGGGTAGTTCCACTTCCAGTGACCAGTCCCTTTGCAGTAGAATCACTTAGTCTTAGGCTTAGGTCCAGACTTGGGCTTCTTCACTTGAGCAGCAACTTGCTTGCTGTTCTTCTTGAAGTTCCCCTTCTTCCCTTTGCCCTTTTTCTTGAAATTAGTGATCTTGTCCACCATCAACACTTTGATGTTTTTCTTTGATTTCTACCTTCACCGATTTTTGCATCGCGAAGAGCTTGGGAATTGTTTTCATCATCCCTTGCATATTATAGTTCGTCACGAAGTTCTACTAACTTGGTGATGGTGACTAGAGAAATTTATCAATCACTATCTTATCTGGAAGATTAACTCCCACTTGATTCAAGCGATTGTAGTACTCAGACAATCTAAGCACTTGCTCACTAGTTGAGCAGTTCTCCTCCATCTTTTAGCTATAGAACTTGTTGGGGACTTCATATCTCTCAACTCGGGTATTTGCTTGAAATATTAACTTCAACTCCTGGAACATCTCATATGGTCCATGACCTTCAAAACGTCTTTGAAGTGTCAATTCTAAGCCATTAAGCATGGTGCACTTAACTATCAAATAGTCATCATATTGAGCCAGCCAAACGTTCATAACGTCTGCATCTGCTCCTGCAATAGGTCTGTCACCTAGCGGTGCATTAAGGACATAATTCTTCTGTGCAGCAATGAGGATAAACCTCAGATCACGGATCCAATCCGCATCATTGCTACTAACATCTTTCAACACAATTTTCTCTAGGAACATATCAAAATAAACATATGAAAGCAACAACGCAAGCTATTGATCTACAACATAATTTGCAAAATACTACCAGGACTAAGTTCATGATAAATTTAAGTTCAATTAATCATATTACTTAAGAACTCCCACTTAGACAGACATCTCTCTAGTCATCTAAGTGATCACGTGATCCAAATCAACTAAACCATGTCCGATCATCACGTGAGATGGAGTAGTTTCAATGGTGAACATCACTATGTTGATCATATCTACTATATGATTCACGCTCGACCTTTCGGTCTCCGTGTTTCGAGGCCATATCTGTATATGCTAGGCTCGTCAAGTTTAACCCGAGTATTCCGCGTGTGCAACTGTTTTGCACCCGTTGTATTTGAACGTAGAGCCTATCACACCCGATCATCACGTGGTGTCTCAGCACGAAGAACTTTCGCAACGGTGCATACTCAGGGAGAACACTTCTTGATAATTAGTGAGAGATCATCTTAAAAATATACCGTCAAACAAAACATAATAAGATGTATAACAGATAAACATCATATGCAATCAAAATATGTGACATGATATGGCCATGATCATCTTGCGCCTTTGATCTCCATCTCCAAAGTACTGCCATGATCTCTATTGTTATCGGCACAACACCATGATCTTCATCATCTTGATCTATATCAATGTGTCGTCACATGGTCGTCTCGCCAACTATTGCTCTTGCAACTATTGCTATCGCATAGCGATAAAGTAAAGCAATTATTTGGCACTTGCATCTTATGCAACAAAGAGACAACCATAGGGCTTCTGCCAGTTGCCGATAACTTCAACAAAACATGATCATCTCATACAACAACTTATATCTCATCACATCTTGACCATATCACATCACAACATGCCCTGCAAAAACAAGTTAGACGTCCTCTACTTTGTTGTTGCAAATTTTACGTGGCTGCTACGGGCTTAGCAAGAACCGTTCTTACCTACGCATCAAAACCACAACAATAGTTCGTCAAGTTGGTGCTGTTTTAACCTTCTCAAGGACCGGGCGTAGCCACACTCGGTTCAACTAAAGTTGAAGAAACTGACACCCGTTAGTCACCTATGTGCAAAGCACGGCGGTAAAACCAGTCTCGCGTAAGCGTACGCGTAATATCGGTCCGGGCCGCTTCATCCAACAATACCGCCGAACCAAAGTATGACATGCTGGTAAGCAGTATGACTTGTATCGCCCACAACTCACTTGTGTTCTACTCGTGCATATAACATCAACGCATAAAACCTAGGCTCTGATATCACTGTTGGGGAACATAGTAATTTCAAAAATTTCCTACGCACACGCAAGATCATGGTGATGGCATAGCAACAAGAGGGGAGAGTAATATCCACGTACCCTCGTAGACCGTAAGCGGAAGCGTTATGACAACGCGGTTGATGTAGTCGTACGTCTTCACGATCCGACCGATCCAAGTACCGAACATACGGCACCTCCGAGTTCAGCACACGTTCAGCTCGATGGCGATCCCCGGACTCCGATCCAGCAAAGTGTCGGGGATGAGTTCCGTCAGCACGACGGCGTGGTGAAGATGATGATGCTCTACCGGCGCAGGGCTTCGCCTAAACTCCACGACGATATGACCGAGGTGGAATATGGTGGAGGGGGGCACCGCACACGGCTAAGGAACGATCCGTAGATCAACTTGTGTGTCATGGGGTGCCCCCCTGCCCCCGTATATAAAGGAGGGAGGGGGGAGGAGGCCGGCCCTAGGAGGGGGCGCGCCAAGTGTGGAGTCCTACTAGGACTCCCTAGTCCTAGTAGGATTCCACCTCCCTTGTTGGAGTAGGAGAAGGGGAAAGAGGGGGAGAGGAAGAAGGAAAGGGGGGCTGCGCCCCTTGTCCAATTCGGACCAGAGGGGGGGCGCAGGCCTCCTTCCTTTTGGCCTCTCTCCTCTATTCCCGTATGGCCCAATAAGGCCCATATACTCCCCGGCGAATTCCCGTAACTCTCCGGTACTCCGAAAAATACCCGAATCACTCGGAACCTTTCCGAACTCTGAATATAGTCGTCCAATATATCGATATTTACGTCTCGGCCATTTCGAGACTCCTCGTCATGTCCCCGATCTCATCCGGGACTCCGAACTCCTTCGGTACATCAAAACTCATAAACTCATAATATAACTGTCATCGTAACGTTAAGCGTGCAGACCCTACGGGTTCGAGAACTATGTAGACATGACCTAGAACTATTCTCGGTCAATAACCAATAGCGGAACCTGGATGCCCATATTGGTTCCTACATATTCTACGAAGATCTTTATCGGTCAAACCGCATAACAACATACGTTGTTCCCTTTGTCATCGGTATGTTACTTGCCCGAGATTTGATCGTCGGTATCCAATACCTAGTTCAATCTCGTTACTGGCAAGTCTCTTTACTCGTTCCGTAATGCATCATTTCGTAACCAACTCATTTGGTCACATTGCTTGCAAGGCTTATAGTGATGTGCATTACCGAGAGGGCCCAGAGATACCTCTCCGATAATCGGAGTGACAAAACCTAATCTCGAAATACGCCAACTCAACATGTACCTTCGGAGACACCTGTAGTACTCCTTTATAATCACCCAGTTACGTTGTGACGTTTGGTAGTACCCAAAGTGTTCCTCCGGTAAACGGGAGTTGCATAATTCTCATAGTTACAGGAACATGTATAAGTCATGAAGAAAGCAATAGCAATATACTAAACGATCAAGTGCTAGGCTAACGGAATGGGTCATGTCAATCACATCATTCTCCTAATGATGTGCTCCCGTTAATCAAATAACAACACATGTCTATGGCTAGGAAACATAACCATCTTTGATCAACAAGCTAGTCAAGTAGAGGCATACTAGTGACACTATGTTTGTGTATGTATTCACACATGTATTATGTTTCCGGTTAATACAATTCTAGCATGAATAATAAACATTTATCATGATATAAGGAAATAAATAATAACTTTATTATTGCCTCTAGGGCATATTTCTTTCAGTTTCTTGTGTGAATTGCTGATGAGGTGAACCTAAACTTGGGACCCACCAAAAGTGCATCTAAGCTACACTGAATGGCAGACTCTTCATGCGGTTACTGAAGTTTGTAGTTCTTTTGATGGTGTTACGAGCAAAGGTAAGGTGTATACTGCTGAACCTTCTATTAGTACTCCTCTTGATGATGCTCCAGGGGAATCTGATTGGGTTACTGAACCTGGTAATGTTGGTGGACACAATGTTGCTGCTAAAATGATGAGGGGTTCAAGAAATGGCCTCTGAACTCTCTAGGAGAAGGAATCTGGAAGTGACTATCCCATCTCAATCTTCTAATTCTTTCTTTGCGCTTTCTGCAAGGATATTATTCTCGAGTTTCTCTTATGGGTGTGATTATTCCTAATAAAGATTTTGAGTCCATTAATATCATTAGAGAGGTGGAAGCTTCTAGAAATAATTTAGGAACAAAGAGTTACACTTCTATTAGTGAGAAACTAAAAAAGAATGCATCTAATGGAGAGGTAATACATTTATTTTTAACTTGGGATGGGACTAAAGAATCAGTGGTGGATCCATTTATAGTTGTGGAAAAATAAATAAGAGGATAACTTCTAGGGATAAATTTTTGTTGTCTCCGAGTTTGGTTTCTAGACCTATGACTAGAAGTCAAAAATCTAATGTCAGTTCTACACTACCTCCTAGCAGAACTGGCATGCTGAGAAGAGTGCCTGATACATTAAAATGAAATGTCTGATTTGGAACTATGGAGGGGTTGGGAAGAAAGGCATGGCCTCTTGTATTTCTTGTTTTTCTTTCATTCCCTTGAATTGGACTTTTTAGGATTACAAGAAACTATGAAAAGCAAATAATCCTCTGCCTTTTTTAGAAAGTTGTACGTTCGTAAATTTTTCATTGGGACTAGATTCTTCAGTTGGAAAATCAACATTTGTGTGGGACAAAGGTTTCCACCTTTAATATTTCTAGTGTGGAATGTGGTAAGAGTTTTATTAAGGTTTATCTTCACCACATGATCCTCAATTGAGATATTGCTTTGATTGTAGTATATGGTCCTTCACATGAAGAGTGAAAGATGGAATTCCTGGTTGAATTGGACTCTTTTTTAGTAGCTTGTCTTGTCCCTATTTGATAGGTGGGGATTTTAATATAATTAGATTTGTAATATGAAAAATAAGCCTGTGGCTCCGTCCCATGTTTTTGATATGTTCAATTATATTATCCATACCCACAACCTTAGGGAGGTGCACGTGGTGGGGAGAATGTATACTTGGTTCAATAATTACCAAGATCACACTTTAGAGAAGTTGGATAGGGTTCTTATGTCTTCTTCCTAGGAGGACCTTTTTCATATGGTTCATCTTACTAAATTGGTTAGAGATCTTTCTGATCACAAGCCTTTAGTTTTGGATTGTGGACTCGGCTTAGTAACAAGAAACCAAGAGACTTTAGATTCGATGTTTCCTAGTTAAAAGCATGAGAACTTCCTTCGTACTATCTAGAAGATTTGGAGTCGGAAAGTTGCTAGTTCAAATCTTATAGATATTTTGAATATCAAACTCAAGAGATTTTAAAAATACTTTAAAGGGTGGGGCGTAACATTTTTGGCCATCATAAGAAGAGGAAGTGTGAGCTCCAAGATCTTTTAGTGTTAAAAAGCTTGGAGGAATTGACTCTTTAGATGCGAACCTATATGTTGAGGAAGAGGTTCAGTGGCTGCAGTATTCCAATGAGAGATGGCTTTTAAAAGGTGATAATAAAACTGTCTTTTATCATAGAGTTGCCAATGGTTACATGAGGAAAATATCATTTATTCTCTTAACAATAATGGGATGATAGTGGAAGGTACTGACAATATCATAAAACTTGTTACTGATTACTACAAAGATGTGTTTGCTCCTGCTCCGGGCAATATGTTTTCCATTGACCCAGATTTGTGGGACGAGTCTTAAAAAATGTCTCTTAATGATAATGCTGGTCTTACTAGGGCCTTTTTGAGGAAGAGATTAAACATGCTCTCTTTTTTCTATGGATATCAATAGAGCCCCTGTACCAAATAATATTCCCATTGAATTCTTTCAATGTTGTTGGGATTTTATTAAGAGCGATGTATGCATATCTTTGATGAAATTTTTGGGGAAAGTTGGATGTCCAGATGCTGTGAAGCCAAGTCCATTCAACAATGTAGGCCTATCTGCTTGCTTAGATGCATGTATAAGTGGATCACCAAAACCTAGATATTAGGACTTACCCTTTTGTCCCTAAGTTCTTTAGTCCACAAAAATGCCTTTACTAAGAATCGTAACATTGTTGATGGGATTCTTTGCTTACATGAAATTATCCATCATGCATATGTTAAGAAGTAGGAGGGGAGGTACTTAAGCTAGACATTTGAAAAATCTACGATAAGGTCAATTGGGATTTATTACTTGTTTGCCATAAGGTTCACGGTTTTAATGATAATTGGTATTTGTGGATTAAACAATTTATTTACAATGGCACAGTTTCGATCAAGATTAATGATCAAGTTGGCCCCTATTTCCAAAGTGCTAAGGGGGTCTGACAAGGGACCCCCTATCTCATTTTCTTTTTAACATGGCTGCTGAATGCTTGACCAAAATGGTTTTGCAAGCACAAAAAATGGCTTAGTGGTTGGTATGGTGCGTGATTTGATTGATAAGTAGGTTATTGTATTACAATATGTTGATGACACGGTGATGTTTGTCTCATGATTGTGCAAAAGTTGTCAATCTTAAGTTGCTACTTTGTCTTTTCGAAATGATGTTGGGGCTTCACATCAATTACTTGAAAAGTGAAAATTTTATGGTGAGTGCTGATAATGGTGTAGCTAGTTTTTATTCTGACCATTTTGGTTTTGTTGTTTCCACTTTTCTTACGAAATACCTTGGACTGCCAGTTAGCTTTGCTGCTTTAAAAATTATTGAGTGGGAATTTCTTATGAGCAAGATGGTTAAAACTTAAAAGAGTGGATGCCTGGAAGGGGGCAGCTTCATCTGGAGATAGGCTTATTCTAGTAAAATCTAGTTTGTCTGGTATCCCTTCGTTTATCATGTCTATGTTCTTGTTAAATAAAACTACCATGAAGAAGCTTGAGAAACCTAGACGTAGTTTCTTTTGGCAAGATGGAAGGCTTAAAAAAGGATACATATGGTCAAATGGGATGTGATTTGTCATTCTAAAATGAAAGGGGGACCTGGGTGTTTTGGCTATAAAAAAACAGTAGCCTCCTTAGAAAGTGGTGGTGGAAGTTGGACACCCAGGACCGGTTGTGGCAGCAAATTGTTCATGCTAAACATTTTCGTAATCACACTGTTGCCACAGTCAAAGCTCGATTATTAGATTCTCCATGTTGGAAATTTATCTTGAAGGTAAAACCTATCTACATGTAAGGTCAGAAACTGATCCTTAACGGTGGTAATTTGTTCAGGCTTTGGTTTGAGCCCTGGCTGGGCTCAAGCATCCTGAAGGATGAATACCATGTTCTTTTTTTTATTTGTAACAACCAAGAATGTATAGTTGCCCGCTTGTTGCGATAATTGCTCCCTGAGCTTTAGGTGACGACTTACACTTGACCTTGCTGACCAGTTGAATAGGATCATGCTCCGTGCTAGAGCTTTGACATTGAACAATTCTTCTAAAAGTGTGTCCTAGAGCCTGAATAAATTGGGCAAGTTTACGACTAAATCTATTTACAAGCTGTTGGAAAAACCTTTGGTTGGTGCTCATAATATGGGTGGATCTAGAAAAGTCCCATCCCTCATAAAATCAAAATCCGTATGTGGCTATTTTTTAGAAATGCTATTTAACTCGAGGTAATCTAAAAAGCAGGAAATGGCTGGGTGTAACCATCTGTGTTCTTTTTGCAATGTTGTCGAGGATGCTCAACACTTGTTTTCTGGCTGTGGGATTGCTAAATCTATCTGGGGTACTATTGGTAGAGGGATAGGTACCGAAAGTTGTCCAAGAAACTTGTGGCAAAGTTTTGCTTGGCTATATGCTTTTCTTCCTGGGGGGCACAAATATTATAAGATGTCTGTGACTGCTGTTTTCCGGGGGATCTGGACTCTGAGAAACAAAATAACCTTTGAACAACATACTATGTCTTCTCCTGTAGAGGCAATCTTCACCGTTTGCTCTTTCATGATGTATTGGGCAAGGCTGCTCAAGGGCGTGTACAAGGATGTGTTCCAAGGTGGTGTTCGAGTGCTAATGAGGGAGGCTACAATGCTTGCTCGACAGTTGGGACCTCCAGTTGTTGCGCTGGGGTTGGACCGTGCTTCTGGGATGTGATTGGCTGTTAATGTGCTTATGCGCGTCTAATATTTTGGTAGATAGTTTCATTCGCATTTGAGAGTTGTGCGATTTTGTCTTGGTAGCCTGGAACTCCTTTGTTGTGCGTTGGTATGCCTTGATGTTAGGTTGCTTGTTTACCGTATAACTATCTGTGTTGTCAGGTTTTGTCCCGTAATTGGTCTTTCGGTGTCGAGCAAACGTAGCGGGTTTCCTGGCAATGCACCAACTCGCCTCCCCTGGCAGAGTGAAATTCATTGTCGGAGACGGTAGAACTACCAGATTCTAGGAGGATACTTGACTAGGGGAGGTGCCTTTAGCTCTTCAGTATCCCACGTTATATAATATTGTGCAACGTAAGGATGCTTATATTGCTACAGTATTACAATCGTCTCCGCTGAATATTCAATTCAGGAGATCCCTTGTGGGGGAACGTTGGACCTCCCGGTTGCATTTGGTGCGAAGGTTGATGGATGTTCAACTTTCAGACAAGCCAGACGTATTTCAATGGAAGTTAACTCAGAATGGTGCGTTTATGGTGAAAACTATGTACTTGGATTTAATTAATTCTGGCTCAATCCCGAGATCAAACAATATATGGAAAATTAAATTGCCGCCGAGAATCAAGATTTTCATGTGGTTTGTACACAAGGAAGTGATTCTCACTAAGGATAATCTTCTGAAGCGAAGATGGGTCGGCAGTCCTCGATGTTATTTTTGTGCCCAGAATGAGACAATACAACATCTCTTCCTTGATTGTCTCCTAGCCAAGATCCTATGGCACTCGATTCATATAGCCTTTAACATTAACCCTCCTACTGCATTGCAATGTTGTTTGGGACATGGCTTCCTGGTGTGGAGCCAATTACTGCGGCACGTATTCGGATAGGAATATGCACATTACTCTGGCCTATATGGAACTGCAGAAATGATACGATCTTTAATAGAAAAAACTTTATAATTTTTTGCAGGCCATCTTCTGAGCTACTGCTTGGATCCGTATGTGATCGTTACTCACTCATACGGACTGCAGGGAGCTTTTGGTTACTGGGTGCAACCAGCGGGAGACGGTAGCACGGGATATCTTCAACCGGTTTGGATGACGGTCCACTAATAGGATAGGTGTTTAGTCACTGAGTCCTATGATTTGCCGGTTGTGGCTTGCTGTTTGTTTCAGTTTTGAGACTGTTTTTTGCTCCTTTTGCGAGCTGTACTGAATTACAGACTTGATTGCACTTTATTTCGTTTTTAATAATATGGATGTATGCATCATGCTGATGCAGAGGCCAAGGGTTATCCTCCTTTTCCAAAAAAACTTATTATGCTAAGAAAGAAGCTAATACGGAAATAGGCAAGGTAGCATTAGTTGTATCGAGCAAACTTTTTAGTTCTAGTTTCTACAGAACAAAATGAAGTAAGAGTAACTTTAGAGCTTCCTTCTGATCTCTTTTAAAGTACATGACCACAATTAGTGTGCTCCTCGATCTCAACTTGCTCGCTAAGTTGTTTCATTCGGGTCTCCTGTAGATGGATAATGACGACTGGTATGTCTTCTTACGGACCTCCCCAAAATTTCAAGCTTCCTAGCTCCACGAAAACTCCTGCAACTACATGATTTTTTCCTGACACCTCACAGTCCTATGTGTTTCTCGTCCATTTTTGTTTTCGGTGTCGACCTACAGACCTCATGCTAATCTAGAAAATTTTACATGTCGTCAAAAGTTTGACGAGTGTTGTGTGTGTGTGAATGAACGATGGCGCTTGTGCTGCCATCTATATATGCACGAGGAGGGTTGGCATGTCATTCATTACCCACGACTTGAACACATATCCCGCAAGCATGTGAGATATCTTACTATATTATTATCCATCTTGAGTGAGTTGTTGATCCATCTTCTTAACTGACACTCTTCCATGTTTTCAAGTGCTTTCAGAAAAAATAAATACATGTGCTAATATGAATTACGTTGCTCCAAATTTGTCGTTTCCGCATAGATGGCAAACTGTGCATTTCCCCCCAAGAAACTTAAAGCACCATTTTCTCTTGAATTCCTGGGTGCATCACTCTAGCATCCACTCTGAACAACGACACATGGTTGCATTCATCCGTCTGTACGTCTCCTGAGTGAGATGATATAGACCATCGACAAGAGAGACATGTCACTTCTTTTCTCTTGGAAAAAACAGTTGGCGCAATCACAAAGAAGGAACTTCCTTGGAGAAAATTTCATTTTGCAGAATGTGGCATAGTGCCATTTTGCTACTGTTAACGCATCACAAAACCTACCTGGCAGAGTTGGGCCAGGTTCGCTCCTAGAGCTAGCAACAACTGATTTGTATTGCATCACCGGTGAGCAGCAATACAACACTCGTTGCCGGACGGCGATCTCCGCTACCTACGTCCCCCATGAGCGTCGCCGGACGTCGAGGTACGTCCCCGTCGGCGGCCGCGGTGGAGGGAGCTCCGGGAAATACGCGAACCGGATCCGTGCCGCGGATCCGCGGCGGGGACCTTTGGCAACCGCGTCCGGCCATTGGGAGGAGATGGGGAGGGCGGGGGACGGCCGGCGGCGGGGGAGGGGGAGAAGAGGAGGCGAAGAGAGGAAGAGGAAATTTTACTCGACCATCTCGAGCCAGAGCAAATATACTCGTGGGATAAGGGATGGACTAAACTCTTTACTTCAGTAAACAGGATAAGGAATCGGCTAGGTGTGATATAGAGGAGCAAAAAACGAAATTATACTATGACCGCATAAAGGGTCGGTCAGAAATGCCCTTAGGGCATGTGCATTGGTTCAGTCGGACACCGTCGGTAGCATTTGTCCATGTCAGTTATAGATTATAGCGTAGACTGCACGCTACAATGGAGTGACTGTTTGGCCGTCCGTAACTCTTCAACGTCATGTAAATTATGTTATTAATCAACTGAGATGATATCCTTGTGGACATGTGTTTGCGTAGGACCTGATCTGTTTTGAGGCTCGCGGGAAAAAGGGAATCAATTTTTGGAGCACGGGATCGATCTAACTGCCCACGATAAGCGACGCACTGGTACAACGCTAAAAAGTTCGTCTGGAACCAGAATTTTTCAAGGATATAGACCGTTTTTATTTCTACGGACAGCCCGGGCCATTTTTATCTTTCTCTCTCTCCCACTCATTTTGTTTCCCACGTAGCGTGTGTTACAGACGGCTGACTAGATAACGTTATATATGCCCTTAGTCAAGTTCAGTCTATCATACCGCCTCGGGTGGTGGATTTTTTTCGGAAACTATGATGATTTTTATAGCAAATTCGAAAACTATACGGCCTAATGCATAAAAATCGAAACTATGACCCCGTCGGCCTTCTGTTGGCCGAAGAGAGACTTTTCGGCCTACCGTTGGCCGAAGTGGGCTCTTCAGCCTCCCGTTGGCCGAAGATTACCCAGCTGGGCCGAAGATAGTATCTTCGGCTTCCCGTTGGCCGAAGAGCACTTTTCGGCTTTCTGTTGGCCGAAAAGTGTCAGGGCCACAAAAAGTAATTAAGATAGCCTAAAATAAAAAAGTTATCAACATGAAAAATCTTCGTCTCGTCGAAACGGTTGATTTTGATATAAAAATCGTCTTAATCCGAAGTCGTATGCAACCTATAGAGCCAAAACAAGGTCAGGGACAGAAGCTACAGAGTTACTTCGAACAGACCGAATGGATGTCAGAAAATTTGTCACGGAACACCCGGTGCACTCGGTGAGACCGTGTGGAATATAGAAGAGTACGCAAGTTTGGTCACGCTCACTCTGTGAGACCGAACCAAACCACTCGGAGGCTCCGAATGGATCCGAAAAATTACCAAAGATTCCTGTCCGAGTTAAAGTTAGGATTTTTGATCCGAAAAATTGTTTGTCTGCACCTGGAGGACTGTTTGTGTACCGCGCTTTCGGCCGGGTCTCCTTCGACGTGAGCTACGGTGCATCACCCCAGCGTCGAGGGTACACGGTGACATTTTTGTGTGCATCACCCCCGACGTCGAGGGTGCATGGTGACGAGCATGAGAGGTGACCATTGCCTCTACTTTTATGGTGGATGACGCCACCGTCGAAAGTTTTCGTCTCAATTCCTGCCATTGCAACAGAGACATTTCTTCAATGCCGGCATATGTCTTCCCGGTGCAGATGAACAATGTCCACATCGATTTATGAGGCGGCTGGACTTCCCGTACAATAAAAGAACTAAAATTCTATCCAAAAATCTTTGGAGATTTTTCGGAGCCTCCGAGTGGTTTGGTTCGGTCTCACCGAGTGAACGTGACCAAACTTGTGTACTCTTCTGTATTCCACACGGTCTCACCGAGTGCATCGGGTGTCTCGTGACAAATTTTCTGACATCCATTCGGTCTGTCTGAAGTAACTCTGCAGCTTCTGCTCCTGACCTTGTTTTGACTCTACAGGTTGCATACGATGTCGGATTAAGACAATTTTTATATCAAAATCAACCGTTTCGACGAGACGAAGATTTTTCATGTTGATAACTTTTTCATTTGACGCCATCTTAATTATGTTTTGTGCCCCTGACACTTTTCGGCCAACGGGAACCCGAAAAGTGCTCTTCGGCCGCTCAAGAGCCCACTTCGGCCAACGGTAGGCCAAAAAGTCCCTCTTCGGTCAACAGAAGGCCGACGGGGCCATAGTTTTAATTTTTATGCATTAGGGCGTATAGTTTCCGAATTTTTGCTATAAAAATCATCATAGTTTCAAAAAAAAATCCGGCCGGTGTCCGTTCGACGTGGGTATAGTTTTGATTAAAAACTTGCACATCGTCAGTTTGACTGCCACATCATCGTCCAGTTCAGAGTCATGTGCATGCTCAGCACCGTCATTGCCGGGCGGTATTCGCCGTCGCGTACCTGTGCAGCTAGCGGTCATAGGACGGTGGAGCGCCTTGTCCCCGACGACCAGGAGTCGGAGCTGCGCATGCTCGTGCATGCCAGGGTGCTCGCGCCAGCCACGTAGGCGACGCACGTCCTACACCACTACAACGCCACATTCGCGCGTGCTCATGACGCTGCTCGTTGCCTTCTCGCCGCTAGTCCGCGCGGACTCACACGAGGCCTTCTGCTCCTCAAGCAAGCCCGCCGGCAGATGCCTCCTTCAGCCGGGACTCGAGGACATTGTGCGGCGTCCGTGACCGCGCCGCGTTCTCCGCCATCTGTAGGCTGTGGCCCCGTGCATCGAGCGTCACCAGCGCGACTCAACCGCCACTCCCTGCACCAAGAACCCGAACGTTCTTGTGGGCATCAACTCATGACTCACGTGGGTGTGTTACTCACATGTTCTCGCCGGAACGGATGGAAGGGATCAGCGTCCGGTACGTGCGTGGCTGAGTCGAAAGCTAGTTAGTAGCTTTTCACGTGACACGTGAGCATCCAAAGCCACGCGGCAGCGTCCAGCGACGGAACTCTATGCATTGCATCAGCTGCCAACTCATTACAAAACCCTTACGTTTTCGGAGCGCAAGAGGCTATGCGGCCGGCCGCTGCCGAGGCCAATTTCAGTTTGCAGAATGTGGTAAACTACTCAACTGCATATTGCCAAATTGGTAACTGCCAACTCATTACAAAACCCTTACGTTTTCAGATGTAGTGAGCCTGAAGCTTGCTGGCATTTTCAGCCGTGTGCCCACCTTCATCTCGCACAGTTCGAGGCTTCGGGGTTTGTCGCTCTAGGAAGTCAGCTTGAGGTGGTATTGTGCATCCTTGGTAACGCGCATGGCTCTGAGGAGGATGTCTGTAGAATTGAGGGTGATGGCGTATGATCATGTCTTTGGACACTGGCCAAGGTAGAGATGGACATCAGAAAGGCAGGATATGTGCCCTGATCTTCTCTTTTGAAGGACCTTGGTTTTTTTTGCTTCGGGTGTTGAATGCCTGAAGAGCTATGGAAGCGGCGCGTGTCAATAGGCAAGTGCAAGTTCTGGTACAACATTTGTTGCATATTTGTTTATTTGTGTACGATGGGGGCTTGCTAATCTAATAATATTATAAGAAAAGCTTGGTACACCCCTCACTCAGAAGGAAATAAGGGTAGATCGACCAAACTTCTTAGTTCTGATTCCTACAGACTAAATGAAGCAATATCAATCTCAGAGCTTACAAGTACATGTTCGTAAACCACACATTTACTTCTTGCCCACTTCACTAGTAACAACAACTTGGAATGGTTTACCTCTTATCTCCTTTGGCTCCTCCCTGGAATCGTTCTTCCAACTAGCTGAGTGCATGACAATGACTATGTCACGCCCTGAATGCAGCGTCGTTGGGAGAAGCTTCGAGCTCATGATACAGTCAAACATGCAGAAGCAGAAAAACATACGCTGAAGCAAGCTACCGAAATTGAACCAGGCGCAACAACAGGACAATATTTCAGACCAAAGCAACTACTTTAACTGAACCAGCCGCAAGTGCAGAGCAACATCCAGACTTGTTGAATTGTATTTTGTGTTGCATGTATATTAAAGTTGTGGCCCACCTTCTAGTCTTGTAATTATATGTACGTGCACCAGCACCCCATCAATACAACGTCAATTGTATTGCAATCTTTCCCGTCTACATGGTATCATCTTGGTCGTTCCTCCTCTAGGGTTCGCCACAGTAGCCGCCGCGCCGTCTCTGCGCGAGCTGCCGCCACCGCTGCCGCACCCCAACTTCGCCGCACCCCGATGCTGTCGCGCCCCTCCCTCCCCGCGCAACCGCCGCCACGTGCTACACTGCTTCCGCCCCCTCCCGTGCCCGCGCCGCTCTACCCTGCCGCTGCACCCGCGCCTCCTCCCGCGTTGTGCCTCCGCCACCCTGCCGCCGCGGCTTTCCTCCACCGCAGCCGCCGCCCACCCGCTGCTGCCACCCCCTTCTCCTCCCCCACCAAACCCTAACCCTAGTCGTCGTCCCTCACCCGCGCGCCGCCATGTCCTGGTCATCATCGCTCGGCTCGTCCACGACCCACTCGTCCAACCCGTTCGCCGGCCCCGAGCCCTCCGCGGCTGCCATCCGCGACCTCAACATTGAGGCCCGGGTCCCTATCCGTCTTGACAGCTCCAGCACGTCGTGCTACGCGTGGAAGACCTACTTCAACCTCATCTTCCGCGAGTACTATCTCACCGAGCACATCGACGGTTCTGTGGACAGCGCGTACATGCGCGGCGACCCGGAGTGGTCCGCCATCGAGGCCACGATCATCCGTTGGTTCTACCAAACGGTCTCGAAGGACATCTTCCACACGGTCGTCGCCGAGGACGACGACACCTGCATCGTGTGGGCCAAGATCAACGCGCTCTTCAACAACACAAACTTCAGCACCTTGTTTTCTTGCAGCGGGAGTTCTTCGGTTGTCACCAGGATAACTCCACCATCGACGAGTACTGCATGAGGCTTAAGATGCTCGCCGACGAGCTTCGCGACATCGGTGCTAAGGTCTCTGATGACCTCATGCTAAGCACCACTAGTAGAAAAAGGACCTAATATGAGTAACATTAGTACCGGTTTGCATATGAGCCGGCACTAATGTGTCCATTAGTGCCGGTTCAAATGACTAGGCGGGAGGAGACCTTTAATACCGGTTCATTGTGAATCTTTAGTACCGGTTCGTGCCACGAACCGGTACTAAAGATGCTGGTCGGGCACCAGCATTTTTAGTACTGGTTCGTGGCACGAACCGGTACTAAAGAGGTTGTGGCAGGGGCTATTTTTAGTCCCACCTCGCTCCCTTAGCAAGAATTTGACCACCTTAAATATGTTACTTCTCAAACTATCACAAGCATTTGGTCTTCATTGAACTCTATGTGTAGGATCTGAGGGTGCAATAGGAGTCTTCGCCGGTTCTTAAATCGGTGGTAGATTCCTATTGACAATATAGATTCTATACAAAAAGATCATTGATGATCAATGTATTTTTTATGTACTTCTCTATAGTAGTAGCGCGTTTTGGCTGAAAGGCGGTACTGATCAATGTATTTTTTCTGTGTTACTTCTCAAACTATATAAAAAGGAAGAAGAGGAAGAGGAAGAAGAAGAAGAAGAAGAAGAAGAAGAAGAAGAGAGTAAGAAGAGGAAGAAGAAGAAGAAGAAGAAGAAGAAGAAGAAGAAGACAAGAAGAAGAAGAAGAAAAAGAAGAAGAAGAAGAGGAATAAGAGGAAGAAGGAGAAGAATAAGAAGAAGAAGAAGAGGAAGAGAAATGACCGTGAAACAGTAAATCACAGCAAAACAAACTCTGAAGAAGAAGAAGAGGAAGAGAAATGACCGTGAAACAGTAAATCACAGCAAAACAAACTCTGAAAAAGCTGAAAAGAAAAAACTATATAAAAAAACTACTCAAAAATAAATAGAAGAAAATAAATAATAAAGGAAAAAAATTATATAAAGCAAAAATATTCACAAATAAACTAAATACAGCAAAAAACTACTCAGAAATAAATAGAAGAAAAAAATAAAGCAGAAAAGAAAAAACTATATAAAAAAACCTACTCAAAAATAAATAATGCAGGAAAGAAAAAAAATTATATAAAGCAAAAATATTCACAAAGAAACTAAATACAGCAAAAAAACTACTCAGAAATAAATAGAAGAAAAA
>NC_041385.1:703267952-703268716 GCF_002162155.2 Triticum dicoccoides | reverse complement strand
AATAAAGCAGAAAATACAAAACTATATAAAAAACTACTCAAAAAAAAAGAAGAAAACAATAATGCAGAAAAGAAAAAAATTTATATAAAGCAAAAATATTCACAAAGAAACTAAATACAGCAAAAAACTACTCAAAAATAAATAGAAGAAAAACCTAAAGCAGAAAAGAAAAAACTATATAAAAATTACTCAAAAATAAATAGAAGAAAATAAATAATGCAGGAAAGAAGAAATTATATAAAGCAAAAATATTCACAAAGAAACTAAATACAGCAAAAAAACTACTAAGAAAAAAAATTATATAAAAAATGTTGGGACGCTGCCCGGTGGGCCTGCCAGACCTAGGGTCTGCAAATACAGGCCCAGAAGGGCCAGCAGGCTCACAGGGCAGCGCCCCCTAGTTAGGCCGAGAAGCCTGCTATATAGAGGAGTTCAAAAGGGCAGCCGCGGCTGGGTTTATAAACCAGTGCGGCTGCCCTTCGCTCGGCGAGGTGGGACTAAAAATAGCGCGAGGTGGGACTAAAAATAGCGCACCGCGGCGTGGCAGCGCACGGCCTTTAGTACCGGTTGGTGGCTCCAACCGGTACTAATGTGTTGCGCTTTAGTACCGGTTGGAGCCACCAACCAGTACTAAAGGCCCTCGTTTCCCGCCGCTTGGGCTGGCTAACATTGGCCTTTAGTACCGGTTGGACTAAAGGCCCCTCCTATATATACTACACTTATGAAAAAACAATTCCATCGTCGACCACTTCTCCACTTCTCGC
>NC_041385.1:703260318-703266236 GCF_002162155.2 Triticum dicoccoides | reverse complement strand
CATTTGCCTGGCTTATAATTTTTAATTTTCACTATTTTAGTAGTGCATCCCCTGCCATGCAAGATTTTTTGTCTTGAATAAGATAGGTTTCAAGGATATGGAAACTATGCAGGTAAAGAGAGTTTACCTGAAAACTGAGCATGGTTATACTTTCAACGTCAAAGTATACAATGCACACAGATACACCTATTTTGAATGGAAAACTTGGCAAGCACTATGCAAGGCTTATGCATTTAAGCCTGGTATGGTTATTACCTTTGATATTCGTCCGGAAGATGATATTGAAGGTAATAGAGACATATGAGTCGATGTGCAGACGCCTCCAGTTCTACCATTATGTGAGTTCTTCTCAACTATATTTTTGTATTTGATATTGCTTATTCAAAAATAATTGACAACTAATTTCTATTGACAGCTTATTTCCATTCAAGCAAACATGTCCGACGCTTGGTGGACATGACCTACTACTGTCCCGGAGCTGAACTAAACTGCGAGGAGATAAGTCATTATGTTTCATGGCTTGAGGATGTTCATACTGTCAAGACAAATTTTCTTCCTGCACTTAGAAATGTTAGTACTCAAAACGTGCGACCAATAGTAATGGTATTAAACTACGGTCACATCTATTTAGGAATGATGGTAAGATTTTTACTATTTGTCCTTAGTGCATCTTTTGCATACATAATTTTTTTGCTAAACTTTCATTGCTAAGTATATTAATTAAGTACTATACGATGTTCTTCAACAGGGACTCCCGATGACAGTTGTGCCTCAGGGGATCGAGACTAAAGGTCGCATGTCAATTGTTAGCTTACGGCCAAGATATCCTGCATTGCACATGAATGCATTCAGGATTTCTAGAAACGATGAATGCTTAATAGTGAAAGATTGGAGGAAAATTGTTAACGATCGTCAAGAAGTATTAGGGGGCAGCAATGAGAAGCGCAGCCCACGATTAGGAGACAGGTTCATCTGCATGCTCCAGTATGATGAATCAGGAGAGCTATACATGTTCTATGCTATTTTACCAGAGAGAGAGTAGCTAACAGGAGTGGTTTAGCTAGTTCATGCTGCTCTTAGTACTTGTCCTTTCATGTCCGTGTTCTTCGTTCTAAACTTAATCTCAAATAGTGATTTGCTTTTGTCGTGTATCATGACAATAATGTTGAACTCGATGATATTTTTGCTTCTGGTACAAGTGAATGTTTCTTCTAAGCTACTGTTGGTATGGTGATTAGATAGCGGTAATGACTATGATGATTAAACAGTGATAATGACGACTACGATGATTTTTAGCTAGCTAGCTAGAGTATACATATACTCATGTTGATGATATGATGCAAGAGTTTTTATATTAATATGATGATGATGATGATGAGTTATTATATCATTTAAATGAAAGAAACCACAGATTAGTTTCAGCTGGATGGATCCTATACCTAAGTGATCAAGTATATATATGCCATATCCATATATATTATAGTTGATCACCTAATTAATTAGGTGATCAAGTATAATATCGATATGGCATATACTTGATCACTTATATAGCTAGATCCTTCAGTCGAAACTAATCCGCGGTACTTCCACCTAATGATTTAACAACTCATTATAATGTAAAACAATCACTAAATTAAATTGAAAACACAAAACTAAAGGAAAAACTAAAAAAATACCCTAACATTTAGTACCGATTGGTGTTACCAACTGGTACTAAAGCCCTACGCGCACCCGGACCTGGGTCGTGCCACGTGTTTGCCCTTTAGCGCCGGTTCGTGACGAACCGGTACTAAAGGGGGGGACCTTTAGTCCCCACTCTTTAGTGCCGGTTGGCGAACCGACACTAAAGGCCGTCACGAACCGGCACTAAAGACCGGTTCTGCACTAGTGCACCCTAACCGCCGGCTTAATGAGGACTTCGGCAACGCGGCGTCCAACCTCACCCTGCTGACGCATCCCACTTTCCAACGCGTCATCGCGTACCTCAAACTTGAGGAGCGCCGGATGACGAAGCTGAAGCAGCAGGTCCAACACACCGCCCTCGCCGCCTGTACCACCCGTAGCGGCCCTGCTCCTCCGGCTGCGCCTAGTCAGCCCGCGCCCACCGGCTACTACTCGCTGCCGCCCGCATGCACCGCCTGTGCCTCCCCAGCAGCCGCAAGGTGGCGGGGGTCGGCGCAACCGGCGTGGCGGCGGGGGCCGCCGCCAGCAGTAGCCGCAGGCACAGGGCGCGGGGAGGGGGGGGGCGAGGGGAGGCGCCCCGCTACCAGTCATCGTCCCCGCCGTGGGCCACCGGGCAGAACCCGTGGATGGGCGTCGTCCACGTCTATCACATGCCCGTCCCGTGGTCTCCTGCACCGGGTCTCCTTGGTCCCTGCCCTATGGGCCACCACGCGTTCGTCGGCGCCCCTACCAGCCCTACGGTGCCCCACTCGCGCCGCCATCCCTCGGTGGCTACGGCGCGCCCGCCCAGGCGCTGCCCTGGAGGCCAGCTGTCGCCGCCGGTACCTGCACTGTGGGACCCAGCCCTCCTGGCCGCCCTACACTCGGCGCCGTCGCCGAGCAACTATGGCGGTGGAGGCGACTGGTACATGGACTCGGGTGCTACTGCACACATGACGGCTCATCCCGGTAACCTTTCCTCTTCCACTCCAGTTCACACACCCACTCGTATCACCGTTGGCAACGGTTCTTCTTTACCTATCACCCATGTCGGTAGTACTAGTTTTCCTTCTAATTCCACACCTATCACTATGTCTAATGTCCTTGTCTCACCTGACTTAGTCACTAGTTTAGTTTACGTTTGTTGTCTTACTCATGAGAATCCACTTACTGTTGAATTTGACGGTGTTGGTTTTTCTGTGAAGGACGCCCGTACACGGATGGTGCTTCACTGATGTGATAGCCCTGATGAGCTTTACCCCATGCACGCCGGCGCATCCACCTCCACACCTGTCACCCTCGCCGCCGGCGTCGATCTTAGGCATGCTCGCTTGGGCCACCCCAACCCCACCGTTTTGCGTCAGATTCTTAGGAGTTTTTCTTTCTCATGTAATAAGCTCGACGAGCATACTTTTGAGGCTTGTCGTTTGGGTAAGCACGTTTGTCTTCCCTTTAGTGCGTCTACTCAGTTTCCACTTTTCCGTTTCAGTTGCTTCATAGTGATGTTTGGACGTCTCCCATTGCGAGTAACACAGGCTATCTATACTACTTGGTGATTTTAGATGATTATTCTCATTATGTGTGGACTTTTCTCTTCATCGTAAATCTGGTGCTTTAGCCACACTCACCGTTTTTTACTCCTATGTCACCACCCAGTTCGATCGCGCCATACTTGCACTCCAAACTGATAACGGAAAAGAGTTTGACAATTTCGCTCTTCACACACTTCCTGCCTCTCACGGCACCACCTTCTGTCTGACTTGCCCTTACACTTCATAGTAGAACGGCCACGACGAGCGCATTCTCCGCACTCTTAATGACTGCGTTCACACGTTACTCTTTCACTCGAACGTGCCCGCTCGGTTTTGGCTCGATGCCCTCGCCACCGCCATTCTTTTAGCTAACATTCGTCTGTGTCGTCCTCGGTGGAACTACTCCCCTCACCACCTTCTCTTCGGTACACCACCGTCCTATGATGGTCTCCTCATCTTTGGGTGTCTCTGTTATCCTCACCGCGTCCACCACGCCACACAAGCTCGCACCCCGATCCGTCCCATGCGTCTTCCTTGGCTACCCTCCCAACACCAAAGGTTACCGGTGCTATGATCATGTCACTCATCGTGTGTACACCTCGAGGCATTGTACTTTGTCGAGACGGTGTTTCCTTTTTTTGAGGTCCCTCGGCTTCGGCTCCCTCGGTGTCGGCCCCCGCGCCTCCTACCTGGAGCGATGCGCGGCGGCACACCCCGGCAGCCCCCCGGCCCGGCGCCTTCTGTCGCCACCTCTCGGGTTCTCGACTCCCTTCCCCGAGGTCGAGTCTGATCGGCCCCTAGGTCCCCGTCTCCTTCCTACGAGGTCGAGCTGGTGGGCACCCCGCCCGCCACCCCTGCGACGGGCTCGACCTCGACCTCACCCTTCGTCCCTTCCTTCACCGGCTTGGCTAGCGCTGCTGCCGCCGAGGCCCCCGACGCCGTGGCCCCTGCCGCAGCGGCCCCCGTCCCCGCTGCCGCGGCCCCTGCCGCTGCCACGGGTGCACCCGTCGCCGCTAGCGCCCCTGTCGTGGCCGCGGCCCCTGCCGCCGCGGCCCCCGCTGCCATCGCCGACCCGGTTGCTCTGCCGCTTGGCGTGACTACCCGTGCCCGAGCAGGAGTGCTTCGGCCGAGCATGCGCTACTCCTTCGATGAGTATGTTTGTGCTGCCTCGACATTGATGCCATCACTTGTCCCCACCTCCACTTGCTCCGCCCTTCGGGATCCCCATTGGCTGGTTGCGATGCAGGAGGAGTTCGACGCCCTACAGCACAACCGCTCGTGGCAGCTTGTTCCGTGACCCCCCGTGTCAACATCATCTCTGGAAAGTGGGTGTTTTGCCACAAGACTCACCCGGACGGTTCTCTCGAGCTCTACAAGGCTCGATGGGTGGTCCGTGGTTTTTGGCAGCGGGTGGGCATGGACTTCACCGACACCTTCGCCCTAGTTGTGAAACAAGGCATGATCTGCGCCGTACTCCAGCTGGCGGTCGCGCGCGCCTGGCCTGTGCTCTAGTTGGATGTCTCCAACACCTTCTTGCATGGCCATCTTGCCGAGCAGGTGTTCTGTGAGCAGCCTACTAGCTTCGTCGATGCCGAGCACCCCGACTTAGTGTGCTTGCTCTCCCGTTCTCTTTACGGGTTGAAGTAGGCGCCTCAGGCTTGGTACCAGCATATCGCAGCCTTCCTGCAGTCTCTGGGATTTCGGTCTACTCGCTCCGATGCTTCACTCTTCGTGTATCATCAGGGAGCTGACACTGCATATCTGCTGCTCTATGTCGATGACATCATCCTCACGGCGTCTGCCCCTGATCTCCTTCAGCGGCTGACTGCTCGCTTCGTGATGAGTTCGCCCTCAAGGACTTGGGGCCTCTGCACTACTTTCTCGGCATCGAGGTGACCCGTCGGACTGATGTCTTCTTTCTGCATCAGCAGAAGTACGCCCACGAGCTCCTGGAGCGTGCCGGTATGCTTAACTGTAAGCCGGCGCCCACCCCCGTCGACACGAAGGCGAAGGTCTCTACTCTGGAGGGGTCTCTCGCGTCCGATGGAGCGTTTTATCGCTCCATTGTAGGTGCTTTATAGTACTTGACACTGACTCGACCCGACCTGCAGTACGCTGTTCAGCAAGTGTGCCTCCACATGCACGCCCCGTGTGACTCTCACTGGACCTTGGTGAAGCGTATTCTTTGTTATATATGCGGCACCATGTCTTTGGGACTCACCCTGACGGCCTCCGCCCCCACCGACCTTGTGGCCTACTTGGATGCTAACTGGCCTGGCTGCCCCGACACTCGACACTCCACGTCCGGCTATTGTGTCTACCTTGGGCCCTTGTTGATCTCTTGATCATCGAAGCGACAACCCACGGTCTCCCGCTCCAGCGCCGAGGCAGAGTATCGCGCTGTGGCTAACACCGTGGCTGAGTGCTCTTGGCTCTGTCAGCTGCTCCAGGAGTTGCTTTGTGATGTTCATAAGGCCACTCTTGTCTACTGCAATAACGTCAGTGCGGTCTACCTTTCCGCCAGCCCGGTGCACCATCGACGTATGAAGCATATTGAGCTCGATATTCACTTCGTGCGTGAGCAGGTTGCCCTTGGCCGTGTTCGGGTTCTTCACGTGCCGACATCGCAACATTTTGCTGATGTGATGACTAAGGGATTGCCTACTCCCAACTTCTAGGAGTTTTGGTCCAGTCTCTGTGTCTCTGGCGACGCTTCAACTGCGG
>NC_041385.1:703248534-703259935 GCF_002162155.2 Triticum dicoccoides | reverse complement strand
ATATTGGAGTTGTGGCCCACCTCCTAGTCTTGTATAGTTGAGGTAGAGGCCTTCCCTTGTAATTATATATACGTGCACCAGCACCCCATCACTACAACGTCAATTGTATTGCAATCTTTCCCGTCTACAAGACTAAAGCTACTATTAGTGACCTGGCTGGTGGTACCTGCAAGTCAGCCCGACCCCCAGCCCCGTCCATGAAGTACTCCAAAGACAACTGGGTCCTATGTTAGCAGTGGGTGCGTTTGTAAGTATCTTGGTTGAGTGTAGTATTAGTAGTGCCTAGTGGGGATGACTTTGGTATCGGGTGGATCACTTTTCGTGGAGATGAAAAACCCTGATAAGGGCGGCTCTCTTCTCCTTCCATCCCTCTTCTCTGTAATTGGATTATTGGTTTGAATCAAATCACTTGAGTGAGAGAGATTCGAAAGATCCCTGTTGTTGTTGCTATTAGGACCATAACAGATTAGTGTGCCCCTCGACCTCAACTTCCAGGATATGTTTTTTTTTCTGACGCCTCGCAGTCCTATGTGTTTTTCACTCATTTTTGTTTTTGGTGTTGACCTACACATGACTCATGCCAATCTAGAATTGCACCTGGCGTCAAAGTTTGACGAGTTTTGTTTGTGCGTGAACGATTGACGGTGTTTGTGCTGCCATCTATATATATGCAGGAGGGAAGCTTACCAACATCAACTAAGGATTGGTGGGCCATTAATTGCTGGCGACTTTAACGCATATCCTGCACAAATGTGAGATATCTTACTACTTTATTGTCCATCTTCAGGGAGTTGTTGATCGGTGTTCTTTCCTGATTCTCTTCCATGTTTTCCAAGTGCTTTCTGAAAAATATGTGCTAATATAAACTAAACTACATTGTTCCAAAGAAACATAACACTTCTTTTTCTCTTTTCTCTTAGAAAAGAATAGTTGCGCAATCACAAAGAAGGAACTTCCTTGTACTAGCAAATTTCAGTTTGCAGAATGTGGTGAACTGACTGCATAGTGCCAGTTTGCTAACTGTCAACGCATCACAAAATCCACCTTGTAGATTTGGGCTAGGTTCGCTTCTGGAGCTAGCAACAACTGATTTCTATTCCATCGTTAGTGAATACCAATATAACATTGCTAGCCTACAATCACAGGACCAGGCACATCCGACGGCTAGTATCCATTCATTTGAAAATAGAGAAAGGGAAATCATGCATGCAATACATCATTGTTTGGGCCAGTTAACAACATGGACAGAACAAAATCTCGGCAAAACAAATACCGATGAAAAGTGGAGTTGGTTTGTGTTTTATACGAACTTCATGAGGAGCCCGTTCTCGTCTCAATTACAATGATGAAAAAATATTGTCAACATGTTTGTCTCCGATCTTGAGGAAGCATCTTCTTGAGGAGCTGGAAGAAGATTTTCCAGATGATGTTGAAGCATACAGACAGATACGTGCTACTTCTAATGTTGTAAGTGGAAATTGCATGTATTCTTAGGATTGGATGTTCCTTCACATGTGTACCTTTACTAAATTTTTGTCTAATCATCTAGTGTACCAATAATAGTGATCATATTTTACTACTTTAGCAATCATACGCAGCTTCATGTTTTAGTTATCACAATGCTCAACACATCTTTCACCCCCTTCTGGAAGTTGTGAGAGCAAGACCTGTATATATCTATGCTCTATTGGAACCTGCTACATAAGCCGATGTTCATGTCAGGAATTAATTTAGGTGAGGTCAGGATTTACTTTTGTGTTGATGATGCATTCTTTTTGTAGATCTACACAACTATAGTTCCATCCTAGTAATTTTTAGCTTTAAGATTGGACTGTTAAATGAACATAAAATAATTCTTAATCATTCATTTTTACTTTGCTGATTTAGTTTCTTATGACTCATTTTTATCCACGAGTCAAAGAGGTTGGGTCAGTCCCAAAGAGCTCTGCCTAATGGAGATGCCAATGTGAAACCTGAGCACTGACAGAAGGACCCAAGTGCAAAGAGCAAGATCTTTCTTTATATTTCCTATATAATTTTTCTTAGGAAGGCTTCGTGAACAAACAACTGATATAACCTTGTATGCGCTGCCTCCTCATAGGAGTGATCAATATTTCTGTATATTATGTCATAATATCATATATTCAGCTTACCCATTTGTTGAAGTGGATTACCCCTATGACCCATCATCAATGAATCATACATGTCCCTACTAAACTAGCTGCTCAGCTAGATTTGCCATGTTTTTATTTGACTATGTACCACCATCAAGAATTTTCAAAGTACCTGATGAAGTTCACTCATCTGATAAAACTGGAGGTGACTGTAAGCAGCGGCATATCCATGTTGTAGCTATGAGGTCAGCTATCCCCACAACATTTTATGAAACCTTTGATATACATGTGTGTTCATACAAAAAAAGTAATTTGGACGCCATGTAAAATCTATGAAAATAATCTCTCCGGCCTCACAAGTTTATCATCATTCCGCCGCCACTGACTGTAAGTATAAGTATTATTGGGAACTTGAGAGCCAGATGGGGTTCTTCATTTAGTGAGCCTTCTAGAGGTGGCCCCTCTTCTGCAAATCTCAAGATAAATGTAACTGTCACTCTTACTCTGATGCATGTCTCTTGTTTATCCTTTGACACAAACGATGTCTGCTTAGTGCTTGTTGCATTTGGTTCGCTGTAATTTGCACTGCACTGTGGCTGCTTATACTAGATTCGGCTACATCAGGGCCGGTCCTGAGAATTTGGGGGCCCGGGGCGAAACTCAAATCCGAGGCCCCCCTTAGTACAAATACTAAAATAATAGCCACTTTTTGAGCGGCGATACCTTGGTGCCGCTCATTTAGGCGAAAGGATGACTACCATCTACTCCCTCCGTTCCAAAATATAAGTCTTTGTAGAGATTCCACTATGAACCACATACGGATGCATATAGATGCATTTTAAGTGTAGATTCATTCATTTTGCTCCGTATGTAGTCCATCTAGTGGAATCCCTACAAAGACTTATATTTAGGAACGGAGGGAGTAGCAAATAATGTATGCACCAAGCCTCAACACAAACCATCTAGAGTGTCCATAAGTTACCGCATTAAAATATCCTATATGTATACATGAGTTATTATCAATAAACACTTAGTGCATCGAAAAATGTTAATATCAAAGAGGGACATACCTTCTGTAAACACATGATCATGGTGGCTGGTGGACGCGATGCATATGTCTGGTCTCCTCTTGGTGACTCGGCATCTCACTTGTCGGTGTGGCTCCTCGTGGTGACTCGGTATCTCACTCGTCGGCATGGCCACATGAGGGGTGACGATAGGAAATCTCGGGGTCACATGTCATCACACACATCCAAAGAGCTGGTACCTTTTTTGAGGAAAAACAATGGTCATGAATTGATCGCTTACCTATTATATTTGTTCGACGAATGTAATTCGCAAATTTGTGGTTAAAGATCTAAAGGTACCTTACACGTCCTTCAAAATTCAGTCAAATGTCCATGTATCCAAATTTCAGTTGTAACATTCTCGAATCAAATCCGGAACAAAAACAAAATACTGTTGCATCCTGCCCCATACATTGTTTGGTTTTGCTGCTGCTCAACATGTACCTTTCCTGAAACTTCATTATCAATATATGGTCACGATCGAGTCATGAGAGTAAAAAGGATCTCAAGCTTTTCCATCTTTATCACATAACAAGTATATATGGGCTACAGATAATGAACTATAGATCGCGGGTAGGAGGAATCAAGCAATCAGGAAGCGTATGCGTGTGGGAATCAGGAAGGAAGAAGGGGTCGCTGCGTACTAATTGATCTGCGAGGAAAAGATGCACGAAGCGTCAATGAACTTCCCATGGATCGAAGTGCATCATCGGCGGCGCGGGCCGGAATCTCTTCCAGGGTTTGCGCGGAGGAATCCCAAATCCTCCACTGCGTCGCTGGAATAGATGGATCTCTGAGTCGCCTACGCGTCGCCTGGGTTCGACCTTTGGACAGTTGGACGAAGCAACACAGGCCCTGGTGGGGGCCCCTTGATTTCGGGGGCCCGGGGCGGTCGCCCCTCCTGCCCCCCCTCAGGGCCGGGCCTGGCTACATGGAACTGTAATTCGGATTGTTAAATTTGATTTAAAGGAGGATAACTCTTGAGTTTTGGTCTCTAACTTTGGATAACCCTTACATTTTTAGATGCTTCCACATGCGCCGGTAGGCTTTTCTCATGAGCCTGACTGAAGCTTGATGGCATTTTCGGTTGGGTGCCCGCATCATATTGAGCAGTTCAAGGTTTCAGGGTTTAGCGGTATAAGAAGCAAGCTTGGGGTTCTATTGTGCATCTCTTGACAATGCAGTGGCTCTTAGGCGGATGTCCGTAGAACCGAGGATGAGGGCATATGATCGTGCCTTTGGACAGTGGGCGGAGTTTGAGCTTGATATAAGAAGAGGCAGGGAATGTGCCTTCGACTTTTTTTTGCTCGAAGACTACCCTGGCGTGCAGATTGAGATCTTCTGAAGGGCCTCAGGATTTGTTTGCTTTTAGGTGCTGAATGCCTGAAGGGCTATGGAAGTGGCGCCTGTCAAGTGTGAGTTGCGGTACATCTTTGTTTATTTGTGTACATATGCTGGGGGCTTGCTGATCTAATTATATTAAGATAAAGGAAATAAGGGTAGATCGAGCAAATTTTTCAGTTCTGATTCCTACAAACTAAATGAAGCAACATCAACCTCAGAGCTTACGAGTGCATGTTCGTTAACCAGATACTTAGTTGTTGCCCTCTTTTCCAGTAACGGCAATCTTATGTCCTTTAGCTTCTCCCCGGTGACATTCGAGAGAGTGTGATACATCTTCTTACACTCTCCCAAGTGTCACCCCCGAGTGTCACCGCTCTCTAGCTCGGTGAACTCGCTTTCAGGCATGTGATTTTTTCCTGACGCCTCGCAATCCTATGTATTTCTCGTTCATTTTTGTTCTTGGTATCGACCTACGCATGCTTATGTGAGTTTAGCAAGTGTTGTCGTGAATGAACACCGTCGCTTGTGCTACCATCTCTATATATATGCAGAAGGAGGGAACCCAGCCAACATCAACTGAGGGTTGGCGTGCCATTCATTACCGATGACTTATATACATGGCATCCCTGCATGCATATGCATTTTTCCCAAAGAAACTCACAGCAGGATTTCATGCTACCAATCAAAACTCACAGCATGGTTGCATACTAAAGTCCGTCACGCTGAACCAGACAGGATAGAACAGTGACACTAGACACATATCACTTCATTTGCTCTTAGAAAAACAGTTGGTGCAATTACAAAGGAGTAAATTGTCAAAAACCACTACAATTGCATCCCTCCAAAAGCCACCGTTTTCATAAAAGTTTATCGAAAATACAGATTTTGAGTAATTGTTTGTCGAAAGCACTAAAAACAACGCTTGACCTTGGTTTGACACAAAAACTGACAGTGGGCCCATCCATCAGGGCTCGCGTGGCATGGGATAACGGTTTGCAGAGACGGCTACCGTTTTTTCTCAAAAAAAGCTGTTGTTGCTGCCATATAGGGTCCATCTGTCATACAGTAGAAAGAAAAAAAAGTTCTTTTATCTCGCCATGAGTCAACGGCCAGCAGTGCCTGGATCGCGGCCGCCGCGCACGGGAGGGCCGGCAACTGCACCCGCCGGAGCCCTGCCAGCCGGCGAGCGCTGCCGCTCGGATGAGCTGCTTCCCCGTGCCTCCTTCCTTCTCCTCCTGTCCTCTTCCCCTCCCCCAGTAACTAGCCGCCATGCCGCACCGCCGTCCATGCCGTGCCACCGCGTGTCAACTCCGGCGCCTCCTCGGTGAAGAGGCATCCATTGCGGGGCTGGCTGGAGCGGGCTGTGGAGCGTATGAGGTTGCAGGAGGTGATAGTGGCTCATGGCGCCCGCGTCCACGAGGCTGGCGACGAGCTCCGGCTGTTCGAGGCGTGCGCGCACCTGCCGGCGAGGCTCCTCGTGGTGCTGGTATCGTCAATGGGGGCACGCTCGCGAGGAGACTGGCCGCCGACGTGGTTGTTGGCAGGACGGAGAAGCGTGTCGCGGGCAGCCTGGAGCATGACCATCACCTCCTGCAACAGTGCGGCTCGCCGGAGCGGGCTGGGGCGAGGGCGTGCAGGTGCTCGGCCTTGCCGGAGCGCACAAGGGCGCGGGCGCGCTAGGGCCCATGGGGACGAGCATCGGTAGGAGCTGCGGCGGCAAGGCCATGGCCATCGTCGACCGGGTCGGCAACCCGATCGAGCAAAGGAGGGCTCGGGCGAGGCGAGCAAGGAGTGAGGCAGGGTCAGCGGTGGGGCGGGGCTCCGGTGGCGAGATCGCCGGCGGGAGCAGCTCCGGCGGTCGAGTGCTCTGCTAGCAAGCGTGGGCGGCGAGGGGCTTGGTGCACACAACATGCTCGATAAAATGCTCAAGGAGTGAAGTGTACTGCAGTCTACTGACGGGTGGCCCCTTTGTGTTAACTTAACGTTGCAGCAGATGCCGTTAGATATGGGTGCCACGTCAGCCCTAACAGCGGGCTCAGTCTGTCATATTTTGCATCAAACGGCTCTCAACCTAGCGTTTAGTGTTTTCGGCAAACAATTACTGAAAATCAGTGTTTTCAGCAAACTTTTATGAAAACGGCGATTTTTTGCACTGACTAACACAATTGTGACAAATTTTATTTTGCATAATGAGGTAAACTACTGGATTGATTTAAAGAAAATGTTAACTACTGAACTGCATAGTGCCAAATTGGTAACTATCGACACATCAGAAAAGCCATCTAGCAGAGTTGAGCTAGATTCACTCCTGGAGCTAGAACAACTGATTTCTATTCTATCATCAGTGAGTACCAATACAATGGTGCTAGCCTAGAAAGGATCAGGCACATCAGACAGCTAGTATCAACAGAGAACGGAAAGCATGCAGGCAATACATCACAGTTTGGTTCAGTTAACAGCATGCACAAAACAAAATCTCGACGAAACAGATAACAATGGAAAAGCTGTACAAAAATATAAAAACGATAAATATACCATAACTGAGAGACTGAACAAAGTGGCTTCCGAATTCTCTTTGGAGCAAATTTCAGCATGCAGAATGTGGTAAACTACGTAACTGCATAGTGCCAATTTGCTAACTATCAACGCATGACAAAAGCCACTTGGAGGAGTTGAGCTAGGTTGGCTAGTAGAGCTAGCAACAAATGATTTCTGCTGTATCATCAGTGAGCACCACTACAACACTCCTAGCCTCAAAAATCACAGAAACAGGGAAGGGAAATCATGCGGGCCATAAATCACTGTTTGATTCAGCCAACAGAATGTAGTATAAAACAAAATCTCGGCGAAACAGATATCAATAGACAAGCCGTAAAAATAAAATAAACTGGTATTTGACCGAAGCATCCGTACAAGACTGACACAAGTCATGAGCATTTCATTCAGATGTTTGAGGTCCTCTGCCAGCTCCGTCCAAGGAAAAACTCAAAGGCATCGTAAGCTCAAGCCAGCAAGTTCCTAGAGCCGATGCACAAACTCCAGTTTTGCCTTTCCGCCGAAGAAGTGGAACCATTGGTGTTGGCCCCGATTTCTATACTAGTGGCGCCGATCCTTCGATTTGTCGCAAGGGAGCATACCCATTGTTGCAGACTGTGAGCGCGATCTCTTGTGGACTTCAGTAGAAGCTTATGAAGCACATTAAGGAGAACAAGAAAGAGAAGGACCTTATGATGAAGGGAATCACCGCTGGCATCAACTTCGCCAGGCTGAACCGCCAATATCTTGAAGAGAAAATGGGTCACTCTTCCGCTGCACTGCTTAAGTTCTATAAGCCCGAAGAACTTGCACAGTTGAGGATTGACGAGAAGTTTCCACGGCATAAAGGTGCTCCCGATTGGTTCTTTCACTTCGACCATAACAGATTAGTGTGCCCTTGGACCTCAACTTGCAGGATATCCTTGTTTTCCCGACGCCTCGCAGTCCTATGTGTTTCTCATTCATTTTGTTTTCTGTGTTGACCTACACATGACTAATGCCAATGGCATCAAAGTTTTGACGAGTGTTGTTTGTGCGTGAATGATAGATGGTGCTTGTGTTGCCATCTATATATATGCAGGAGGGAGCCCTACCAACATCAGCTAAGGGTTGGTGTCCCATTAATTACTGGTGACTTAAACGCATATCTTGCACGAATGTGAGATATCTTACTACTTTATTTTCCATATTGAGGGATTTGTTGATCGATCTTCTTTCCTGATCCTCTTCCATGTTTTCCAAGTGCTTTTCAAAAAATATGTTCTAATATAAATTAAATTACATTGCTCCAATTTTTGTTTGTTTGCGGGTACCAGTTTGTTGTTTCTGCGTAGATGGCAAACTGTGCATTTTTTCCGATGAAACTTACGACACCCATTTCCTGAAGTTGTGAGAGCAAGACCTGTATATATCTATGTTATATTGGAACCTGCTACTTAAGCTGATCTTGGTGCCGGGACTTAATTTAGGTGAGGTCAGAATTTACTTTTGTGTTGGTGATGCATTCTTTGTAGATTTATTTACACAACTACAGTTTCGTCCTACTAATTTTTAGCTTTAAGATTAGACTGTTAAATGAGTGTAAAATAATTCTTTAAGCATTCATTTTTATTTTGCTGCTTTAGACTTTAGTTTCTTATTGACTCATTTTTATTCAGGAGTCAAAGAGGTTGGCTCAGTGCCAAAGTGCTCTGCCTAATGGAGATGCCAAAGTGAAACCTGAGCATTGACAGAGTTCAAAGAGCGAGATCTTTCTTTACATTTCTTATAGTTTTTCTTAGGAAGGCTTTGTGAACCAACCACTGATATAGCCTTGTATGCGCTGCCCCCTTATAGGAGTGATCAATATTTCTGTATATTATGACATAATATCTTATATTCAGCTTACCCATTTATTGAAGTGAATTACCCCTTGATGCATCATCAATTTAGCACGCATGTGCCTATGAAACTAGCTACTCAACTAGATTTGCCATGTTTTTTGTTTTTCTATGGGGTACCACCATCCAGAATTTTCAAAGTGCCTGATGAAGTTCACTTGTCTGAGAAAACTGGAGGCGACTGTAAGTATTCTCAGAAACTCCATGAGCCAGAAATGGAATTCTTCGTTTAGTGAGTCTTCTAGAGGTGGCCCCTCTTCTGCAAAGGCTCGAGCTAAATGTAAGTGTCCCTCTTCCTCATATGCATGTCTCCTGTTTATCTTTTGAGACAAACGATGCATGCTTAGTGCTTGTTGCATTTGCTTCGATGTACTTAATTTGCACTAAGCTGTAACTGCTTATACTAGATTCGACTACATGGAAATGTAATGCTGGTGGTCGTCATATCGAGCCGGTCCACAGCCTCCGGTTTGGAAAGTGTCGGAGGGCTCTCCTCTCCCCCCGCTCGCCCCTCCCTCCCCCCTCCCCTGCCCCTCCGCCGCCGTCCCTTGCTCCTCCGGTGTCACCCTGGGCTCTGGCCCGCCCCTCTCCCCCGAGTCTGGCTCCTCTCCCTCCGTTCGCTCACCGGTGCCACGGGTTTCAGCTCCTCCCCTGGTGTCACTTGGCTCTCGCTTTTGGTCCCTCGGCTCCGATGAGGATTGCTCGTCGAATGAGGCGGCCTCTTGCCCGCCCTCCCCGGTCCTTCCTGTGCGGGCTTCTTCTCCCATCGCTGTGCCTCGCTCCCGCAAGTTTGCGCCTGGTGGTCGGGGCCGGCCGGTACCATCGCCGTCGTCTGATGCTGGTTGGGTTTGGATCTCTCGTCGCTGTCGCAAGTCTGGTAAGTTCTCCTTCCCCTCGCCCGGATCTGGGATCCTGGGTGCCGCTCCGTTCATGGTCTGCCCTCCTTCCCCTTCACTTGCCTCTGGTCCGGCTTCCCCGTCTTCGGCGGCTGCGGCGTCTGGCTGCGGCGTGGAGACGGCGGCGCCTGCCCTAGATCTGGTCTCCCACTCGTTGACTAGTGGGTCGCGAGATGGGCCGGTTGCTGGGCCTGTTGGGTCGCCTGATCTTTCTCTGGCTATCCAGGCCACTCCTCCTGTCCTGTCATCAGTTGACGATTCCCCCCTCTCTAATGTGGGCCCGGTGCGGCTCCCACCTGTCTCTCGCCTCCCTTCCCCCTCCCCCGGACCGCGTGGCCCGCCAGGCCCATGTTGGAATGGCTCGGTCTGGCTATTTATGGGTTCCATGCGGCTCCTCTCTCCCATTGCTAGGGTTTCCGGCTTCCACCGCTGATTTCCGTAGACACCGCAACCCCATCCGCTGTTTAGTCAGATCCACTCCCCCCTCCCCTCCTCTCCTTTGCGGCGGTGCTCTCCATGGACAAGTCGAGGGGCTCGTCCTATGATGCGGTTCGGGCAGCAAGCGCCGGCGTGAGGACTCGCCAGGCTCGGCTGCGGATCTGGAGCTCGAGGCTTCCCTGTGCTCCAAGCTGGAGGCGGAGTAGGCGGCTCGCGAGTAGGTGGCTCGCAACCGTGCGATGTGGGCTGTTGGCCTGGAGTGGCTCCAGCGCTCGGAGCGGGAGCGCGTTCCTCCTGGATCTAGTCCGCAAGGATCTGGATCTGGGTCGTCTCTCCCTCCAGCGCTGGATCCCTGGGAGGCGGCGGCGGCTGGTGGGGGGCGTTCGTCCTCGTTGGGCTCCGTGCATGTCCAGGGCGCGGGACGTGGCGCTCCTGCCCTGGCGCGGCAGGTCCCTCGCCTGGTGGGCGTTGGCGCTGGGCCCCGTCCCCCGCCGCGGTCCTTCGCTGGCCCGGTCCGGCGTCCTGCTGGCCCTCACCCCGGTGCGTCCTCGTCGGGGGTGGGGGATGGGATCCTTCCTCCTCCTTCCTCCCTTCCGATACATCGCCCTAACCCCTCCACCCCGAGCAATCCCTCAGCGCTTACTTGCTTTGCCTGTCACAAGCCTGGGCATTTCCAATCCAGATGCACCAATCCCCCATTCTACTTGATCTGCCATTCAGATGGGCACCTCACTGTAAACTGTCAGAATCACCAGAAGCCTCCCTCCTTCCTCCAGTTTGGCTTGGATCTCCCTAGATGCTCCTTTTCCACTTTGGATAGTGATTTTCCTGTTTTGGTGGCGGCCCCTTCCCTTTCCAATGTTGCCATAGTCACAATGCAAGAGCAAAGGATTTCTTCCCAAACTCTTTATGTGATGTCGCCCAGACGTCCGACTGTGGCATTTCTTTTAAAGCCTTTTATGTGATGTCGCCCAGACGTCCAACTGTGGCAATTCTTTTAAAGCCCTTTATGTGATGTCGCTCAGACGTCCAACTGTGGCATTTCTTTTAAAGCCCTTTATGTGATGTCGCTCAGATGTCCGACTGTGGCATTTCTTTTAAAGTCCTTTATGTGATGTCGCCCAGAC
>NC_041385.1:703243907-703248283 GCF_002162155.2 Triticum dicoccoides | reverse complement strand
GGCATTCCTTTTAAAGCCCTTTATGTGATGTCGCCCAGACGTCCGACTGTGGCATTTCTTTTAAAGCCCTTTATGTGATGTCGCCTAGACGTCCGACTGTGGCATTTCTTTTAAAACCCTTTATGTGATGTTGCCCAGACGTCCGACTGTGGCATTTCTTTTAAGCCCTTTATGTGGTGTCGCTTAGACGCCCGACTGCGGCATGCATTTTATTTATTTACCTTTCGAGGCGTCGCTCCAGACACCCGATCGGTTATCAGTTATTTATTTTATTTATCACGTCCTGAAATGTTACCGTTGTTATATGAGCATCATCCTTTATTCATGACGCTTTCATGTATTCATTGATTATATCTTTTGTCCGAACTGTCTTGCGAGTACTTTCAAGTACTCACCTGGCTTGTTGATTTGGCCAGATGTTGATGAAGGCGACCTCATGGATGAAGAGTTTGATAGCGAGTCCGACGCCTAGAGGAGTCTCAGTCAGTCCCGTGCGATCCTGTCTTGGTCATTGTATTATCCGCTTCCGCAACCCCGAAATAAATTCATCGAGCCTCACCTCGACGCTTGATGTGCTGCCAGTAGAAGTCAAGTTATCCACCACCACTTTTCCTCGAGCTAGTAGCATGCCACCACACCCCTGTGTCATAACCGCCCATATGTAAGATATTGGCGAGTTGTAATAAATTGTTGAGCAGCCTCAGCTCAACCCTGTAATATATTTGATGCTACTGGTTCTTTGTTTATCAAGCTTTTGTCTACCAGAAAGAATGACTTTTCCTATACTGGGTTTAAAAGATCGGTTTTATCAATAAACATTTTATTGAAAAGCCGGTCGTGACAAGAGCCATGTCGCTCCGTGAAGTCGCTTGTAAGCACGTGATTTTTTCCCGACGTCTCAAAGTCCTATGTGTTTCTCGTTCATTTTTGTTTTCGGTATCGACCTACACACACTCATGCCAATCTAGATAATTGGACATGGCGTCAAAAGTTTGATGGGTGTTGTCCATGCCTGATTGAACCAAGGATGGCGCTTGTGCTGGCATCTGCAGTATATATATGCATCGGGAAGGAACCCAACTAAATCCGGGCATGGACAGCCCGGCCCGACGACCCGGCCCGAAAAACCCAGGCCAGGCCGGGCCGGGCTTGACGTTCGGGCCGGGCTCGGGCTTTGTTTTGCAGCCCAAAAGATAGTTTGGGCCGGGCTCAGGCTTCACTTTTCATGTATTTCGGGCCGGGCTTTCGGGCTTCGGGCCGGGCTTGCACGTGCGTATACTGAAAAATAGCGTTCGGGCCGGGCTTTCGGGCTTCGGGCTTCATTTCGGGCCGGGCTCGGGCTTGAAAACAAGGAGTATTTCGGGCTTCAGGCCGGGCTCGGGCTTGAGAAATGAAGGTCGGGCTTTTACAAGCCCGGCCCAAAACCCGGCCCGGCCCGGCGTTTGCGCGGGTTTAAACCCAACCAACATTAGCCAAGGGTTGGCAGGCCATTCATTACGGGCAACTTAAACGCATATCCTGCACACATGTACATCATCTTGAGGGAGTTATTGATTGATCTTCTTTCTGATCCTCTTCCATGTTTTTCAAGTGCTTTCCCGAAAAATCATATGCTGATATGAACTACATTGCTCCAAATATGTTATTTCCGCGTAGATGGGCAAACTCTGCACTTTTTTCTCAAAGAAACTCACATCACCCATTTTGGTACTGCCAATCAAAATCCTCCTATTATAGCAGAATTCCTGGGTGCACCACTCCTGCAGCCAACCCAACTAACACATGGCTGCATCCTAAAAGTTTTTTTTTTCGAAAAGAAGGATGACCCCCGGCCTCTGCATCTGGGAGATGCATACAGTCATTTTATTGATTATTCTTGAGGACCTTACAAATTATAACAACAATATGCCTGAATCCGCCATCTTGGCAGCATCTGCCGCTACTCCTGTCCAAATGATGAAGGGGTGCAAGCTGGGCCACATACCCATACCTCTCACCTAAGCCTAACATCTAAAGCCGGAGGCCCCGACCGAACCATCTGCCGTGTCCGGGGCTCAAACCGGTCTGACGCACTCACATGTGTCGTTGCGGCCATCTTCCACTGGTCCATCTTCAGAGCAGATTGAGGTGACAACCTTGGCAGGTCCTCCGCCATTGACGCCACCATGACGCCAAACGACGACCTCCACCTACGCGAGCCTTGGCAGGTCCTCCGCCATTGATGCCACCACGACTCCAGTCGCCGACGACCTCCACCTACACGACTCCATCTCCAAGCAATGGACGTAAATCCATACTAGGAAAGGGCCGCACCACCGTTGTCGCCCACCACCCACAAGCGCCATCCAACCCCAAGGTTCCAACCCCAAGGTTCCCAAAGCGACGCCTTCAAGAAGGGAACGTCATCGTGAGTGCCGCTGCCGCCCGACCGAGTCAGGGCTTTCGCCTGGGAAACCTAGGGGAAGGTGAAGTGAGGAGATCAGTCCATACCGACGCCTCCAAGGAGGGAAACGACGCCCCCAGGCGTCGCCGTCGACGCGGCCGGTCATGGTCGGCCAGGAATTTCGCCCGAACTAGATCTCCGCCACCACCAGCAGCTCCTGTATAGAACCGACGACCAAGATGAAGCGCAGCTCGACCAGACTGGCCCGCACGCCGAACAGGGGAGAAAGGGACGCGGCAGATCGCGCACACCGACCACTGGAGGTCCCGCCGCCGGCCGCCAACGACCATCGGATCTCGCCGCCCGCGCGGCCGGGACACCGGATCCACCACCCGCACGGTTGTTAGCCGACCGTGCCTTGCCAATGGAGCCGCCGCTCCAGATCCTGGGTTCCCCACATAGGAGCAGGGCAACCGAGGCCCCGCCGCCACCATCCTTGGCGCCCCGGGCTTGCCCGACGGCTGCCTCAGGTGGCGACAAGGGAGGGAGGAGGGGAGGGGTGAGGAGAAGGGGCGGCTAGGGTTGGGAGGAGGGGCAGCTATGACAAAAACTTCTTTCACAAATATTAAAAAAATAAAAAAAATAAAAAAACAATTGGTGCATGTTACTTACTTTTCTTTCCTCTTAGAAAAAACAATCGGCGCAATCGCAAAAAAGGAACTTCCTTGGAGCAATTTTCATTTTTTTTAAAACTGAGGTAAAAGCTTTGCCTCATCCATCAATTAAGATAGAAAAGAGTTTTTTACAGGACTGCAGAACGTGGCAAACAACTGAACTGCATAGTGCCAATTTGCTAACTGTCAAAACCCACCTAGCGGTGTTGGGCCAGGTTCACTCTAGAGCTAGCAACAACACTGGTTTCTATCCTATCGTACAGTGAGCATCAACGCAACGGTCCTAGGCCATCACAGGAGCAGGCACATCGACAGCTAGTACCCATTTGAAACAGAGAAGGGAAAGCATGTAGGCAATAATACGTCACAGTTTGGGTACACAAAATCTCGGCGAAACTGATGCCAATGAACAAGCTGTACAAGAAATATAAAACGATAAATAGGCCATCTCAACAACAATGATGAAAACAAACACCCACACCCACACCCAGCAAGTAGCATGGCATGCTGAGCACAATCTCAATCTGACGATAAACACTGCACAACGTCAGTCAGCAACAACGACCCCCATTTGAGAAGTCCGGGGAAATGCATGATGTGCATGGTAAGATCATCATAAGCATCCCCTTGAGTTCCCACGTCTCTGGATGCGGACATAGCTTAGAGGAGCCTGCGCCTGCAACATATTCAAATTCAAATTCTTAGCGAAATGATTCTGTAACTACATTTCTTCTAGTTGTAAATTCTGTTATAGGAAGTGACAGACCTTCTCTCTTGCTCAGGTGTTCAGTGACAATGCGGTCTTCCTTGGAGTTTGGCTTCAGATGTTGTGCCTGAATAAGCAAGTGCGAGTTCCAACACAGCCTTTCCGCCATCTTTTTTGATCTAATAATGTGTATAGAAAAATATCATATGTATTTACTTATGTCGAGAAAAGCTTGGTTGCATTTGTGCCAGCCATATGCAATCTTGTCTACTAGCACTACCGGACTCGCGGTCTATGCCTACGGCCAAGGGCCGTCGGCATAGGCCCCCAAGCCGTCGGCATAGGTCTATGCCTACGGCTGCCGTCGGCATAGACCCGTCGGCGTAGATACCGTCAGCGTAGTCTTGTCAGACCGTCGGCATAGTAAAGTCGTCGGCATAGGGGCCTATGCCGACGGCCTGGCGTCAGCCGTCGGCATAGTATAGCCGTCGGCAGTCTTTTTCGTCTGACGGCAACGGACGGCGCCGTCAAAAACAGGGACGAATCATGCAAGGCCACGCGGCAGGGCTATGCCTACGGCAAAGCCGTCGGCATAGATGAATCTATGCCGACG
>NC_041385.1:703236122-703242238 GCF_002162155.2 Triticum dicoccoides | reverse complement strand
AGCAAACTCTGCATCGGCGCCGAGCCACCTATCCACCAAACTCGCCCATCCGTCATGCCTTCCATAGCACCAACGAGGAACAACCTATGCAAATTTTGGAAGCATGACATGTGAGCACGAAACATAGAGTTGACTGCTTGAAACAATGAAAAGTTAGTAATAGTTACCATCATGAACTGCTCCCTGTTCAAGGTAAGTCGCTGCTTCTGCGCTTGACTTTTGGTCATCTTTTGGTGCAGGTAGTAGTGGTAGTACTGCGAGACGGCAACCCAGCGCACCTCGTACTGCAACTGACGAGCTTTCTTCTTCGCAGCCGCAAGCAAGACCACGTCGGCTCTGGCCTTGTGCTCGTCAAGAACTCTATAGAGTTGCTGCATAAACCAGAAGCAAACAAGGCATGAGTTGAGTGATCCAATGATAAACTATGAACGAAACTGAAGACAAGTGATTAAGAAGAGAACTTACCCAAAATTTGGTGATCATGGCCTTAGCGGCTGTCCCGTACTCCGCGTTGCTGCAAGCCTCGTAGTGGGCCCAGCTCGTGGCCAAAACCCGCAGCTGCGGGTCCCTGTATGGCCGCGGGCAGAATAGGCCAGGCCAAAAGTGCTTCAACAGGACAGTGATAAGGCCGTTCGGTTTACGGCCATTTCCGCGAAGGATCCAGTTTCTGCAAAAGAATCAAATGATTGCCATGTGTACAATAAGAAAATGTTGTCATGTGTTGAAAATATGATTGAGAGGCACTTACTCTGTCCCCACAGGTTCAATGATCCACTTGTGCTCCTCGATAGAAGGTGGTGTAGGTAGTCCGGCATTACCACGCAGCCACCCCTGCGGAGCACCCGGTGGCAAGTCACCCCACAACTCGGGATCAACCTCCCCTCCACCCTCCTCGCCCTCCTCCTCACCCTCCTCCTCGGCCTCCTCCTCCTCACTCTCCTCCTCGGCCTCCTCCTCCTCACCCTCCTCCTCGGCCTCCTCCTCCTCGCCATCAGGAACATACTCCTCCTCCTCAGACTCAGAAGGTGCCTCTGTATGGGAGGGCATCGAAGAAGACCCTCCTATTTCGGACACGGCCCGGAGTTTTTTGCCCCGGCTGCCTCTCCCCCCACCTCCTCCTCCTCTAGGGGCTCTCCCCCCACCGCCTCCTCCTCTAGGGTCTCCTCCCCCGACCCCTCCACCTCCCTGTGAGGTGCCATCCTCGCGTAGTCGGGAGGGAACCTTGTGGGCTCGTCCACTCCGAGTAAGTCCTCCTTTGAGTTTACTGAGGAAACTGGCACCACTGGACTTGCCCATGATTAGCAAACCTGCATTGAGAAGAGAATAAACAATTAGTAAGGATATCAATTAAACAAGCATACAGGAAAAACATTAATACCAGAAGTGCATATTAAGCATACTATTGTAATGATCATTAAAAGAACTTACATTTTCTAGAACCCATATGAATCATCACTATTGTAATCTATTTGTGGAGCGGTCTCATCATCACTATCACACATATCTTCTTCGTTGTCTGATAGAGGTGGAGGCTCTTCCTCATCATCAGCGTCTTCATTTAACTTTTCAAGCATAATTATGTCTCTTTGATTCACAACTGCCTCACCATCAATCCTTGCGTCGTCGTCGTTTGGGTCCAGGTCAACATAACCCAAGTCATCATCCTCGTTGTTTCGGACCACGTCATCATGTTCCTCTTGATAGAACACTCCCTCGTATGTCATGGGGTTTATGTTGTAGTAATCATCATCGTTCGGGTCCGGTAGCTTACCATGCGGCAACACCTTGAACACAACTTCCCAACCCTTTAGGTACTCTTTCTGGCATGGGTAAGGCAGATAATATACTTGTGTGGTCTGGGTAGCGGCGATAAAGAGATCAGCTCCGGCATAGACGGTTGATGGTTTAACTTCAACTAAACCAATAGAAGGCGTATGTCTCAGGCCCTTTTTGGGGTCGAACCATCGGCATTTGAACACAGTGAGACTTAGGTGTTTGCGGCCAAGTTTGAATGTAAGCTCGTATATTTTTCCTACCCTTCCGTAGTAATCTATTTTATTATCTCCTTCAGTGAAGACTCCGATATTTATGGTTTTGGGATCAGGCCGACTGTTCTGGTGCTCCTCTGTATGGAAGCGATACCCATTCACATCATACTTTTCGCATGTCATGACGACAGGGTCAAAACCCATGGAAACCCATCTCAATTCTTCATCCATTGATTCGGTCGGATCATTTCCCTACAAGTTCAATTGAAATTATAGGGTGCATGAGTTTAATTGAAATTATAGGGTGCATGAGTTTAATTGAAAGTGTGAAAAATTACTTTCTCCATGAACCACGCAACGAAATTTTTCCTTCCATCAGCACCCTTTCGGAGAAGAGCAAGTGCCTCCGCTTCAGTAGGAGGCAGCATTCCTGTCCATTCTTCCTCAACGAATTGACTACAATAAGAAAAGCGGTATAAGAACTAGGCAAAGTGAACATAACGAATTGACTAAAAGAATGGTGCAAAGATATTACCTCATCCACTCATCCTCAACTTCCTTGATGTTGTGCAAGATATAGAACATGACATCCTCCCACTCATCTCGTGGCATGACATAAGATGTCGAGCATCCAGCCCTGCCACCTTGCCCGGTGAATAGAGGCAACTTGGGTTTATACTTGGGTTCTTCTGTATTGTATCGAGACACCTTATTGTGCAACGTGGGAACATGGTCCGGATAGTAGGCTGTCCTGAGGTCTGCCACCTCCTCTAGGATAACTGCCTCAGCTATAGAAGCTTCAATCTTAGCTTTGTTTCCACATTTCCGTCTCAGATGCTTGTTCTGTCTCTCAGGGCCGTATTGCCAACGATACTGCACAGGGCCCCCCAACAATACCTCGTTCGCAAGGTGCAAAATGAGATGTGTCATCGGAGTAAAGAAGCCTGGCGGGAAGATCTTCTCTAGCTTGCATATCAACTCCGGCGCCTTCTTATGCATTTCTTTTATCTTCTCAGGACATACTTCTTTAGCACAAAGCGTTCGGAAGAAATGGCTTAACTCCGCAAGCACACGCCAGACACGCTCGGGAACATAGCCCCGAACCATCACCGGCATAATCCGCTCAATCCATACATGATAGTCATGACTCTTGAGCCCGGTCACTCTGCCCGTTGAAAGATTGACCCCCTTACTTATATTCGACGCATAACCATCAGTGAACTTCACGACGTGTTTCAGCCACTTGAATGCCTCCATCTTATGATCCTTTTTAAGTACGAAGTCAGCATCTGGCTTGAACCAAGATTTTCGACTTCCTGTGGGAGGTTGCATGTGAAGACGTGGTCTATCACAAATATTCTGTTGATCGACTCTAGCATTAACATTATCCTTTGTCTTATCAGGAATGTTGAGGATCGTGTTAAAAAGGGACTCTGCGACATTCTTTTCGGTGTGCATCACGTCGATGTTGTATGGAAGTTTGAGGTCCTTAAAATAGGGAAGCTGCGTGAAGGAGTAGTGTGAGTCCAGTTGTGCGTCTCACCATATCCTTCAAAATATTTTTTCCCTTTACCTTTGCCTTTGCCTTTGCCTTTCCCTTCACAGGCAGGCTTAAGAGCTTTGAGCTGAGCAAGCACATCCTCACCAGAAAACGTTGGAATCTCATTTACTTCATGGACAACTTTGCCTTTTGTGAAGTTCTTCTTGTCTTCCCTATCAGGATGGTCTGGAGGGAGGAATTGTCGATGCTGGTCAAAGGCAACATACTTGCCACCCTTCTTCATCCAAATGAAAATCAAGGCCTGCATGCACACTGGGCAAGGCATCTTTCCACTTGTACACCATCCGCAGAACAGGGCATAGCCGGGAAAGTCATGCATGCAATACTGTAGCCAAACTTTCATCAAGAAATTTTTCTGCAGATGCCGGTCGTATGTCAACCTCGGGAAGTACCAAGAATGGTGCAAATCATCCACCAACGGCTGCATAAACACACTCAAATTCTTCCCTGGATATTCAAGCCCCGGAATTATAAGCGACAGGAACATGGTCTTGCGTTGCATTATGGCGCCGGGAGGGAGATTGAGCGGAATAACAAATATGGGCCAGCAGCTGTATGGATTAGACGACATACCATATGGATTGAACCCATCACCTGTTATAGCAATTCTGACATTCCCAGCCTCGGCTGCTTCCTCCGGGTACTTTATATCGAATGACTTCCATGCTTCACCTTCTGATGTATGTACCATTTTTTTTGGATTGTACCTTTTCCCTTCCTTGTGCCACTTCATCATTTTGGCAGACTCCTCGGTGATGAAAAGGCGCTGCAGTCTTTTTATAAAATCAAGATACCGAAGAACCTTCACAGGGATTTTTAGCTGCCGCTTCTGACCATGCTTATCGACCACCTCAATATACCGAGAGGAATCGCACTTCCTACAGTAGTTGTCATCCGCATACTCATGTCTAAACAAAAGGCAATTCTTTGGACAAACATGTATTTTCTCATAGTCCATGGAGAGCGCCTTCATGATTTTCTTCGTACCGTACATGGTTTTCGGCAGTTCATGGCCCTCGGGCAGGCTGTTAGCCCATACTCCCAGAAATGCTTCGAAGCAACCTCGGCTACAGCCGTACTCAGCCTTCACTGCCATCAGTTGTGAGATGGCATCCAGCACAGACAGCTTGGCACCCTCATAGAGAGTATTCTTTGACGAGGCCAAGATTTCCAGGAAGGCCTTTGCGGTTTCCTCCGGCTCCTCCGGTTCATTCGCTGAATGTGACGGTGGTGTCGGCTGTGCAGCAAAGACATCATCTAGCATGTCTCTAACCCCATCGTCCTCATAACCAGCGATGCATTGTCGTATCACATCCTCTCTACCACGGTCCCGCTGGGAAAAGTTTATCGGCATATTAAAGTTGGGCATAAATCCATGCGTGCGAAGGTGCTTAGTCATCTCACTCTTATCTCTGCGGATACGTCTCTTACATCTGGCACACGGGCATTCTGGCACCATCCTCATTGGACTAGGAATATCTCTTTCAAAAACACATCAGTTTTCTCGACCCACTCTGTTGTTACTTGATTCCGACGGAAAAACCCACTATACATCCACTGATTATCTGCCATTTCTGCTTTATTGGAAGCCACACAACAAAATTAAGGATTCATTTTAATTACCAACATCAATATTTTATTTTTTACAAGGTTGACGAGTAATCCACCTACATCTCTAATAGGTAAAGATGGGTCCTAATCCCACCCGAGAATGTGTAGATTGAGTACGGTCCATGCTCTACCCCATTCCGAGACAAAATTTCGGCAGCACCTCCCCGCTGTTCTCCAAATACACGTCTCGGCAAAATGCCGAGAGAATGTGCATCCGGAGAACAACAGGGAGGCGCCGCCGAAATCCTGTCTCGGAACGGGGTAGAGCATGAACAACGTACCCAATCTACACATCCTCGGGCTGTCCGTGGAAAGCGCTGGACAATCCGAAAGAGCTGCGGTGATAAATATGCAATTGAATGCATATTTATCGATGCAACCCTTTCGAACGGGAGACCTAGGTTACGCGACTTGATGTGAAAATTCAATCTAGTGACATGGAAAAAAAAGTGGACGAGGTCATGGAATTGTTGCTCACCCTCCGATGTAGTCGATCAAAGGAGAGGGACGATCGTGGACCAACACCTCCAACGTCGATGATCACTCCGCGAAGATGGAACACCACAAATCCTGTTAATTACACCGAGTGAAAAAAATTAGGTCATCATATCACATTAACCATTTGGCACAACATTATGAATCGACATGAAACAACATGTCAAATTGCAAAAAAAATCTTTATTAAGTATTTTAGAAACCATGTGCCTTGAATTGCTTCCATCTATCACTAACATGACCAAACACAAAACTTACTAATATCCATCAATTCATCCATATTTTAAACTAAGTGTTTACAAAATGCAAAACTTGACCAATATCCATCAATCTATACATGCACATATTCAAAAACTTGACCAATATCATCTATCCATATTTTAAACTAAGCTTCCAAATTCACAAACTTGACCAATATATCCATTAATGCATCCATCTATCACAAACTTCACCATCAATCT
>NC_041385.1:703216010-703235188 GCF_002162155.2 Triticum dicoccoides | reverse complement strand
CGACTGTGGCCTAATCGCTGGTCTGAGAGCGCATGGGCGCCGCCTCGCGTGCTTGATCTGGAGCTTAGTAGGTCAGGTGACTGAAGGGGGAGGGGGGTCGTCGACGGGGGGTGGGGTGGGGGAGGCGGCGGATCCAAGTCTGTCGGAGGGAGATGCTTCGCGGGGACACCTAGGAGCAACATCCGGGCCAAACCATGGCTACATCCCCTTCATGTAGACCCGACGCGTCCGTTTCCCCCCTCCACGTGTCGGCGGCGGCGCCGTCCGTGAGGGGGGCCACAACCCGGAGACGCGTGCCGCCTCTTCGGACATGCCACAACACCACCCCGCATGTATGAGGGCCCGGTACAACGCTCCGGTGGCATTGCTACCCCCCAGGGCCCCCGTCCCGGCTAACCCTGTAGCGTTTGACCACGGGATCTAGCCCTTTGACTTTGCACAGACGGGCTTTGACCAGTGGACCTCTCCACCCGGTTGTGTTAGGTCGGCCCAGAGGAACACTTTGGAGCAACATCCGGGCCAAACCCACAGCTACATCCACTCCGTGTAGACCCGACGCGTCCGTTTCCCCCCTCCAGGTGCCGGCGGCGGCGGCGTCCGTGAGGGGGGGGGGCACACCCCGGAGACGCGTGCTGGGCGTTTGCAACCGCCTCAACACTTCTAGATTTGTGAGGGGCCGCCTACGCAAGATTTGACGGTATGCTAGCCCCCGGAGGCCGCCGGCCACAGTCGTAGACGTGCGAAGAGCAATCCGCGTAGAGGGAAGTGTTCAGATACTTCTCCATCACAAAAAATTATGAAAAATTACCATCAGTCCTATAGCACATGTGCCCACGTTGTGTAAAAAACTCATGATTTTATCGCGCTCCAAGTATTTAATAATATTCACGCTGCATCGTTACCGCAGAATGTCTACTACCGTTTCATTGCCGTCCGTGAGGGGGGCCACAACCCGGAGACGCGTGCCGCCTCTTCGGACATGCCACAACACCACCCCGCATGTATGAGGGCCCGGTACGACGCTCCGGTGGCATTGCTACCCCCAGGGCCCCCGTCCCGGCTAACCCTGTAGCGTTTGACCACGGGATCTAGCCCTTTGACTTTGCACGGACGGGCTTTGACCAGTGGACCTCTCCACCCGGTTGTGTTAGGTCGGCCCAGAGGAACACTTTGGAGCAACATCCGGGCCAAACCCACAGCTACATCCACTCCGTGTAGACCCGACGCGTCCGTTTCCCCCCTCCAGGTGCCGGCGGCGGCGGCGTCCGTGAGGGGGGGGGCACACCCCGGAGACGCGTGCTGGGCGTTTGCAACTGCCTCAACACTTCCAAATTTGTGAGAGGCCGCCTACGCAAGATTTGACGGTATGCTAGCCCCCGGAGGCCGCCGGCCACAGTCGTAGACGTGCGAAGAGCAATCTGCGTAGAGGGAAGTGTTCAGATACTTCTCCATCACAAAAAATTATGAAAAATTACCATCAGTCCTATAGCACATGTGCCCACGTTGTGTAAAAAACTCATGATTTTATCGCGCTCCAAGTATTTAATAATATTCACGCTGCATCGTTACCGCAGAACGTCTACTACCGTTTCATTGCCGTCCGTGAGGGGGGCCACAACCCGGAGACGCGTGCCGCCTCTTCGGACATGCCACAACACCACCCCGCATGTATGAGGGCCCGGTACGACGCTCCGGTGGCATTGCTACCCCCCAGGGCCCCCGTCCCGGCTAACCCTGTAGCGTTTGACCACGGGATCTAGCCCTTTGACTTTGCACGGACGGGCTTTGACCAGTGGACCTCTCCACCCGGTTGTGTTAGGTCGGCCCAGAGGAACACTTTGGAGCAACATCCGGGCCAAACCCACAGCTACATCCAGTCCGTGTAGACCCGACGCGTCCGTTTCCCCCCTCCAGGTGCCGGCGGCGGCGGCGTCCGTGAGGGGGGGGCACGCCCCGGAGACGCGTGCTGGGCGTTTGCAACCGCCTCAACACTTCCAAATTTGTGAGAGGCCGCCTACGCAAGATTTGACGGTATGCTAGCCCCCGGAGGCCGCCGGCCACAGTCGTAGACGTGCGAAGAGCAATCCGCGTAGAGGGAAGTGTTCAGATACTTCTCCATCACAAAAAATTATGAAAAATTACCATCAGTCCTATAGCACATGTGCCCACGTTGTGTAAAAACTCATGATTTTATCGCGCTCCAAGTATTTAATAATATTCACGCTGCATCGTTACCGCAGAACGTCTACTACCGTTTCATTGCCGTCCGTGAGGGGGGCCACAACCCGGAGATGCGTGCCGCCTCTTCGGACATGCCACAACACCACCCCGCATGTATGAGGGCCCGGTACGACGCTCCGGTGGCATTGCTACCCCCCAGGGCCCCCGTCCCGGCTAACCCTGTAGCGTTTGACCACGGGATCTATCCCTTTGACTTTGCACGGACGGGCTTTGACCAGTGGACCTCTCCACCCGGTTGTGTTAGGTCGGCCCAGAGCAACACTTTGGAGCAACATCCGGGCCAAACCCACAGCTACATCCACTCCGTGTAGACCCGACGCGTCCGTTTCCCCCCTCCAGGTGCCGGCGGCGGCGGCGTCCGTGAGGGGGGGGGGGCACGCCCCAGAGACGCGTGCTGGGCGTTTGCAACCGCCTCAACACTTCCAAATTTGTGAGAGGCCGCCTACGCAAGATTTGATGGTATGCTAGCCCCCGGAGGCCGCCGGCCACAGTCGTAGACGTGCGAAGAGCAATCCGCGTAGAGGGAAGTGTTCAGATACTTCTCCATCACAAAAAATTATGAAAAATTACCATCAGTCCTATAGCACATGTGCCCACGTTGTGTAAAAAACTCATGATTTTATCGCGCTCCAAGTATTTAATAATATTCACGCTGCATCGTTACCGCAGAACGTCTACTACCGTTTCATTACCGTCCGTGAGGGGGGCCACAACCCGGAGACGCGTGCCGCCTCTTCGGACATGCCACAACACCACCCCGCATGTATGAGGGCCCGGTACGATGCTCCGGTGGCATTGCTACCCCCCAGGGCCCCCGTCCCGGCTAACCCTGTAGCGTTTGACCACGGGATCTAGCCCTTTGACTTTGCACGGACGGGCTTTGACCAGTGGACCTCTCCACCCGGTTGTGTTAGGTCGGCCCAGAGGAACACTTTGGAGCAACATCCGGGCCAAACCCACAGCTACATCCACTCCGTGTAGACCCGACGCGTCCGTTTCCCCCCTCCAGGTGCCGGCGGCGGCGGCGTCCGTGAGGGGGGGGGGGCACGCCCCGGAGACGCGTGCTGGGCGTTTGCAACCGCCTCAACACTTCCAAATTTGTGAGAGGCCGCCTACGCAAGATTTGACGGTATGCTAGCCCCCGGAGGCCGCCGGCCATAGTCGTAGACGTGCAAAGAGCAATCCGCGTAGAGGGAAGTGTTCAGATACTTCTCCATCACAAAAAATTATGAAAAATTACCATCAGTCCTATAGCACATGTGCCCACGTTGTGTAAAAAACTCATGATTTTATCGCGCTCCAAGTATTTAATAATATTCACGCTGCATCGTTACCGCAGAACGTCTACTACCGTTTCATTGCCGTCCGTGAGGGGGGCCACAACCCGGAGACGCGTGCCGCCTCTTCGGACATGCCACAACACCACCCCGCATGTATGAGGGCCCGGTACGATGCTCCGGTGGCATTGCTACCCCCCAGGGCCCCCGTCCCGGCTAACCCTGTAGCGTTTGACCACGGGATCTAGCCCTTTGACTTTGCACGGACGGGCTTTGACCAGTGGACCTCTCCACCCGGTTGTGTTAGGTCCCAGAGGAACACTTTGGAGCAACATCCGGGCCAAACCCACAGCTACATCCACTCCGTGTAGACCCGACGCGTCCGTTTCCCCCCTCCAGGTGCCGGCGGCGGCGGCGTCCGTGAGGGGGGGGGGCACGCCCCGGAGACGCGTGCTGGGCGTTTGCAACCGCCTCAACACTTCCAAATTTGTGAGAGGCCGCCTACGCAAGATTTGACGGTATGCTAGCCCCCGGAGGCCGCCGGCCACAGTCGTAGACGTGCGAAGAGCAATCCGCGTAGAGGGAAGTGTTCAGATACTTCTCCATCACAAAAAATTATGAAAAATTACCATCAGTCCTATAGCACATGTGCCCACGTTGTGTAAAAAACTCATGATTTTATCGCGCTCCAAGTATTTAATAATATTCACGCTGCATCGTTACCGCAGAACGTCTACTACCGTTTCATTGCCGTCCGTGAGGGGGGCCACAACCCGGAGACGCGTGCCGCCTCTTCGGACATGCCACAACACCACCCCGCATGTATGAGGGCCCGGTACGACGCTCCGGTGGCATTTCTACCCCCCAGGGCCCCCGTCCCGGCTAACCCTGTAGCGTTTGACCACGGGATCTAGCCCTTTGACTTTGCACGGACGGGCTTTGACCAGTGGACCTCTCCACCCGGTTGTGTTAGGTCGGCCCAGAGGAACACTTTGGAGCAACATCCGGGCCAAACCCACAGCTACATCCACTCCGTGTAGACCCGACGCGTCCGTTTCCCCCCTCCAGGTGCCGGCGGCGGCGGCGTCCGTGAGGGGGGGGGGGCACGCCCCGGAGACGCGTGCTGGGCGTTTGCAACCGCCTCAACACTTCCAAATTTGTGAGAGGCCGCCTACGCAAGATTTGACGGTATGCTAGCCCCCGGAGGCCGCCGGCCACAGTCGTAGACGTGCGAAGAGCAATCCGCGTAGAGGGAAGTGTTCAGATACTTCTCCATCACAAAAAATTATGAAAAATTACCATCAGTCCTATAGCACATGTGCCCACGTTGTGTAAAAAACTCATGATTTTATCGCGCTCCAAGTATATAATAATATTCACGCTGCATCGTTACCGCAGAACGTCTACTACCGTTTCATTGCCGTCCGTGAGGGGGGCCACAACCCGGAGACGCGTGCCGCCTCTTCGGACATGCCACAACACCACCCCGCATGTATGAGGGCCCGGTACGACGCTCCGGTGGCATTGCTACCCCCCAGGGCCCCCGTCCCGGCTAACCCTGTAGCGTTTGACCATGGGATCTAGCCCTTTGACTTTGCACGGACGGGCTTTGACCAGTGGACATCTCCACCCGGTTGTGTTAGGTCGGCCCAGAGGAACACTTTGGAGCAACATCCGGGCCAAACCCACAGCTACATCCACTCCGTGTAGACCCGACGCGTCCGTTTCCCCCCTCCAGGTGCCGGCGGCGGCGGCGTCCGTGAGTGGGGGGGCACGCCCCGGAGACGCGTGCTGGGCGTTTGCAACCGCCTCAACACTTCCAAATTTGTGAGAGGCCGCCTACGCAAGATTTGACGGTATGCTAGCCCCCGGAGGCCGCCGGCCACAGTCGTAGACGTGCGAAGAGCAATCCGCGTAGAGGGAAGTGTTCAGATACTTCTCCATCACAAAAAATTATGAAAAATTACCATCAGTCCTATAGCACATGTGCCCACGTTGTGTAAAAAACTCATGTTTTATCGCGCTCCAAGTATTTAATAATATTCACGCTGCATCGTTACCGCAGAACGTCTACTACCGTTTCATTGCCGTCCGTGAGGGGGGCCACAACCCGGAGACGCGTGCCGCCTCTTCGGACATGCCACAACACCACCCCGCATGTATGAGGGCCCGGTACGATGCTCCGGTGGCATTGCTACCCCCCAGGGCCCCCGTCCCGGCTAACCCTGTAGCGTTTGACCACGGGATCTAGCCCTTTGACTTTGCACGGACGGGCTTTGACCAGTGGACCTCTCCACCCGGTTGTGTTAGGTCGGCCCAGAGGAACACTTTGGAGCAACATCCGGGCCAAACCCACAGCTACATCCACTCCGTGTAGACCCGACGCGTCCGTTTCCCCCCTCCAGGTGCCGGCGGCGGCGGCGTCCGTGAGGGGGGGGGGGCACGCCCCGGAGACGCGTGCTGGGCGTTTGCAACCGCCTCAACACTTCCAAATTTGTGAGAGGCCGCCTACGCAAGATTTGACGGTATGCTAGCCCCCGGAGGCCGCCGGCCATAGTCGTAGACGTGCAAAGAGCAATCCGCGTAGAGGGAAGTGTTCAGATACTTCTCCATCACAAAAAATTATGAAAAATTACCATCAGTCCTATAGCACATGTGCCCACGTTGTGTAAAAAACTCATGATTTTATCGCGCTCCAAGTATTTAATAATATTCACGCTGCATCGTTACCGCAGAACGTCTACTACCGTTTCATTGCCGTCCGTGAGGGGGGCCACAACCCGGAGACGCGTGCCGCCTCTTCGGACATGCCACAACACCACCCCGCATGTATGAGGGCCCGGTACGATGCTCCGGTGGCATTGCTACCCCCCAGGGCCCCCGTCCCGGCTAACCCTGTAGCGTTTGACCACGGGATCTAGCCCTTTGACTTTGCACGGACGGGCTTTGACCAGTGGACCTCTCCACCCGGTTGTGTTAGGTCGGCCCAGAGGAACACTTTGGAGCAACATCCGGGCCAAACCCACAGCTACATCCACTCCGTGTAGACCCGACGCGTCCGTTTCCCCCCTCCAGGTGCCGGCGGTGGCGGCGTCCGTGAGGGGGGGCACACCCCGGAGACGCTGCTGGGCGTTTGCAACCTCCTCAACACTTCCAGATTTGTGAGAGGCCGCCTACGCAAGATTTGACGGTATGCTAGCCCCCGGAGGCCGCCGGCCACAGTCGTAGACGTGCGAAGAGCAATCCGCGTAGAGGGAAGTGTTCAGATACTTCTCCATCACAAAAAATTATGAAAAATTACCATCAGTCCTATAGCACATGTGCCCACGTTGTGTAAAAAACTCATGATTTTATCGCGCTCCAAGTATTTAATAATATTCACGTTGCATCGTTACCGCAGAACGTCTACTACCGTTTCATTGCCGTCCGTGAGGGGGGCCACAACCCGGAGACGCGTGCCGCCTCTTCGGACATGCCACAACACCACCCCGCATGTATGAGGGCCCGGTACGACGCTCCGGTGGCATTGCTACCCCCCAGGGCCCCCGTCCCGGCTAACCCTGTAGCGTTTGACCACGGGATCTAGCCCTTTGACTTTGCACGGACGGGCTTTGACCAGTGGACCTCTCCACCCGGTTGTGTTAGGTCGGCCCAGAGGAACACTTTGGAGCAACATCCGGGCCAAACCCACAGCTACATCCACTCCGTGTAGACCCGACGCGTCCGTTTCCCACCTCCAGGTGCCGGCGGCGGCGGCGTCCGTGAGGGGGGGGGCACGCCCCGGAGACGCGTGCTGGGCGTTTGCAACCGCCTCAACACTTCCAAATTTGTGAGAGGCCGCCTACGCAAGATTTGACGGTATGCTAGCCCCCGGAGGCCGCCGGCCACAGTCGTAGACGTGCGAAGAGCAATCCGCGTAGAGGGAAGTGTTCAGATACTTCTCCATCACAAAAAATTATGAAAAATTACCATCAGTCCTATAGCACATGTGCCCACGTTGTGTAAAAAACTCATGATTTTATCGCGCTCCAAGTATTTAATAATATTCACGCTGCATCGTTACCGCAGAACGTCTACTACCGTTTCATTGCCGTCCGTGAGGGGGGCCACAACCCGGAGACGCGTGCCACCTCTTTGGACATGCCACAACACCACCCCGCATGTATGAGGGCCCGGTACGACGCTCCGGTGGCATTGCTACCCCCCAGGGCCCCCGTCCCGGCTAACCCTGTAGCGTTTGACCATGGGATCTAGCCCTTTGACTTTGCACGGACGGGCTTTGACCAGTGGACATCTCCACCCGGTTGTGTTAGGTCGGCCCAGAGGAACACTTTGGAGCAACATCCGGGCCAAACCCACAGCTACATCCACTCCGTGTAGACCCGACGCGTCCGTTTCCCCCCTCTAGGTGCCGGCGGCGGCGGCGTCCGTGAGGGGGGGGGGGCACGCCCCGGAGACGCGTGCTGGGCGTTTGCAACCGCCTCAACACTTCCAAATTTGTGAGAGGCCGCCTACGCAAGATTTGACGGTATGCTAGCCCCCGGAGGCCGCCGGCCACAGTCGTAGACGTGCGAAGAGCAATCCGCGTAGAGGGAAGTGTTCAGATACTTCTCCATCACAAAAAATTATGAAAAATTACCATCAGTCCTATAGCACATGTGCCCACGTTGTGTAAAAAACACATGATTTTATCGCGCTCCAAGTATTTAATAATATTCACGCTGCATCGTTACCGCAGAACGTCTACTACCGTTTCATTGCCGTCCGTGAGGGGGGCCACAACCCGGAGACGCGTGCCGCCTCTTCGGACATGCCACAACACCACCCCGCATGTATGAGGGCCCGGTACGACGCTCCGGTGGCATTGCTACCCCCCAGGGCCCCCGTCCCGGCTAACCCTGTAGCGTTTGACCACGGGATCTAGCCCTTTGACTTTGCACGGACGGGCTTTGACCAGTGGACCTCTCCACCCGGTTGTGTTAGGTCGGCCCAGAGGAACACTTTGGAGCAACATCCGGGCCAAACCCACAGCTACATCCACTCCGTGTAGACCCGACGCGTCCGTTTCCCCCCTCCAGGTGCCGGCGGCGGCGGCGTCCGTGAGGGGGGGGGGGCACGCCCCGGAGACGCGTGCTGGGCGTTTGCAACCGCCTCAACACTTCCAAATTTGTGAGAGGCCGCCTACGCAAGATTTGACGGTATGCTAGCCCCCGGAGGCCGCCGGCCATAGTCGTAGACGTGCAAAGAGCAATCCGCGTAGAGGGAAGTGTTCAGATACTTCTCCATCACAAAAAATTATGAAAAATTACCATCAGTCCTATAGCACATGTGCCCACGTTGTGTAAAAAACTCATGATTTTATCGCGCTCCAAGTATTTAATAATATTCACGCTGCATCGTTACCGCAGAACGTCTACTACCGTTTCATTGCCGTCCGTGAGGGGGGCCACAACCCGGAGACGCGTGCCGCCTCTTCGGACATGCCACAACACCACCCCGCATGTATGAGGGCCCGGTACGATGCTCCGGTGGCATTGCTACCCCCCAGGGCCCCCGTCCCGGCTAACCCTGTAGCGTTTGACCACGGGATCTAGCCCTTTGACTTTGCACGGACGGGCTTTGACCAGTGGACCTCTCCACCCGGTTGTGTTAGGTCGGCCCAGAGGAACACTTTGGAGCAACATCCAGGCCAAACCCACAGCTACATCCACTCCGTGTAGACCCGACGCGTCCGTTTCCCCCCTCCAGGTGCCGGCGGCGGCGGCGTCCGTGAGGGGGGGGGGCACACCCCGGAGACGCGTGCTGGGCGTTTGCAACCGCCTCAACACTTCTAGATTTGTGAGAGGCCGCCTACGCAAGATTTGACGGTATGCTAGCCCCCGGAGGCCGCCGGCCACAGTCGTAGACGTGCGAAGAGCAATCCGCGTAGAGGGAAGTGTTCAGATACTTCTCCATCACAAAAAATTATGAAAAATTACCATCAGTCCTATAGCACATGTGCCCACGTTGTGTAAAAAACTCATGATTTTATCGCGCTCCAAGTATTTAATAATATTCACGCTGCATCGTTACCGCAGAACGTCTACTACCGTTTCATTGCCGTCCGTGAGGGGGGCCACAACCCGGAGACGCGTGCCGCCTCTTCGGACATGCCACAACACCACCCCGCATGTATGAGGGCCCGCTACGACGCTCCGGTGGCATTGCTACCCCCCAGGGCCCCCGTCCCGCCTAACCCTGGAGCGGTTGACCACGAGATCTAGCCTTCTGACTTCCCACGGACGGGCTTTGACCAGTGGACCTCTCCACCCGGTTGTGTTAGGTCGGCCCAGAGGGACACCCGGGAGCAACATCCGGGCAAAAACCACAGCTACATCCACTCCGTGTAGACCCGACGCGTCCGTTTCCCCCCTCCAGGTGCCGGCGGCGGTGCCGTCCATGAGGGGGGGCACACCGCGGATGTGAGGGGGGTCACTCTCTGGAGACGGGTGTCGGGCGTTTGCAACTGCCACAAAACTTCTGTCGGCATAGCTGTTTTTGATTTTAATAAAATATAAGGATCTATATTTAAAAGAACATGACCGCACATTATTAACGTGCTCGAAAAAATACAAACTATATATATATATATATATTCATAATATATGAAAAAAAATACAAACTACATATATATTCATATGTATGTTTATATTTAACATGCTACATGTTAGTTGATATAATAATACACAAAAAAACATTAAAAAATATGTAGGGAAAAAAATTTAACTATGCCGACGGCCTAGCCGTCGGCATAGATCCGACCAGCGTGCCGCGGATGACTGACGTGGCAGATATGCCGACGGCAGCCGTCGGCATAGCCTCTGCATGGTGCGGCCTGGATCAATGACGTGGCCTGCGGACCTATGCCGACGGCCCCCCGTCTAGGCCGTCGGCATAGCTCTGACGCCGTTTGCCAGGGGGTGGCCGGGCCCCACGGGTATGCCGACGGCGTTTGTAAGCCGACGGTAGCTGTCGGCGTATATGTAGATAGGCCGACGGCCGTTCTATGCCGACGGGTGCCGTCGGCTTATCTCTGCGTAGCCCGACGGCCTTTGTACGCCGACGGCCAGAACCAGGCTGTCGGCATATCTCCGGAGAAGCCGACGGGGGCGGTCGGCATTGTTCTGGCCGTCGGGGTATGGCCCTGTTCCGGTAGTGTAGGGATCCAGTACGAAACTGCTTTACTGCATGGTCCTGCTGGTTCAAGATACTGATACTCCATCTGTTTCTTTACTCTGCATATTAGGCCTCGCTACGACAAGCCTGACGTAAGACTACATTGGCGTGGTTAGAGCTTTGGTGTAAGAACAGGCCGCGAAGAGTACAAGCGGGCAGAGCCGATACAAGACCTCCCGTGGTTCCCGGTGCTCTAGCTCCACAAAGTCGCCCCCTGTAAGGGCGTCATTTTTACCCGACGCCTCGCAGTTCTATGTGTGTCTCATTCTTTTTCGCTTTTGCTATCGACCTACACACGCTTATGCGGTTATGCCAATGCAAGGAGTTGTACATGGTGTCAAAGTTTGGCGAGTGTTACCTGAATGAACGGTGGCGCTTGTGCTGCCATCTATATATATATATATACATGAGGAGGATGTAACTCAATCAACATCAGCCGAGGGTTGGCGTGCCATTCATTACCGGCGACTTAAACACATAGTATCATGCATGCACGTGAGATCTTACTACTCTACTTTACTATCCATCTTAGTAAGTTATTGATCGTTCTTCTTTCCTGGTGCTCTTCCATATTTCCAAGTGCTTTCCGGAAAATACATGTGCTATATATAAGCCACATTGCTCCAAATTTGTTGTTTCCACATATATGGTAAACTGTACATTTTTCTCCAAAGAAACTTACAGCACCACTGGATACTGCCAATCAGAATCCTCATAATATACAACACAAGGCACTTTGTTTCCTTGGTTCGTCACTCTTGCTGCCAGCCGAGCCGAACAACACATGGCTGTATCCTTCGGTCTCTCTTCTGAATCAGATAATATAAACCAGCGACACGAGAAACATAAGCCGGCATAGAGGTGCCAAACCTTCCCGTCGTCGATGGAGCAGAAAGAAAGAATCCGTCCGCAGTTTATTGTCTTAATTTTTATTCTTATTCTATATGAATACTATAGATTCTATCACTTCTTTTCCTTTCCTCTTGGGAAAAAAACAGTTGGCGCAATCACAGAGGAACTTCCTTGGAGCAAATCTGATTTTGCAGAATGTGGTAAACTACTGAACTGCATAGTGCCAATTTGCTAACTACGAATGCATTACAAAATCCACCTTGTAGAGTTGGGCTAGGTTCGCTCCTAGGGCTAGCAACAATTTATGTTCTATCATCAGTGAGCACCAATGGAACACTGCTAGCCCACAGAATCAGGCATAGCCAGTATCCATCTCTAAACAGAGAAGGGAAAACATCACAGTTTGGATCAGTTGACAGCACAAAATCTTGGCGAAACAGATACCAATGAGCAAGTTGTAAAAAATATATAAAATCGATAAATATACCATCTCAATAACAATGACGACAACAAACACCCACACCCAACAAGTAGCATGCCTTGATGAGCACAATCTCAATCTGACTTTAAAACAGTACACAACGCCAGTTAGCAACAATACCTGCTATTTGAGAAGTCCGGGCAAATGATTGATGCATATCGTAAGACTATCATTATCATCCCCTTCCCGAGTTCCCACGTCTCTGGCTGTGGAAGTAGCTGAGAAGAGCCTGCGCCTGCAGCAAATTCAAATTCTTAGCGAAATGATTCTGCAACTACATTTCTTCTAGCTGTAAATTTTGTTATCGTAAGTGGAAAACCTTCTCTCTTGCTCACGATGTTCCTGACCGTGACAGTGTGACTAAAGGGGGCAAAACACCCTCTTGAAGAACTATGCTGCAAGATCTGTTGCTGTTTTTGCATAGCTGAAGCAATGCCGCAACAGCATTTTCCTTCCCCCTCGCCGAACCCAGTTCGACAACATCAACAAGGGCTGGAATACCACGCGCCTGCCCAATCGCAGTCCTCCCTTCTGCTATCAAAGCAAGATTTGCCAAGACAGCTACAGCTTTGTCGACCATTCCAGCAGCAGGATCCATAAGCTTAACTAGGTGCTTCACCGCATCAGCTTGCACAATGCGACCCTTGTTCTCATCAAGTATGGATAAATTAAACAGTGCATGGGCTGCATCTTTTTTTCCTCGCGGGGTCCCATTTCGCAGCAAGTCCACGAGAGACTTGATGGCACCAGATCGTCCAACCCTCACTTTGTTTTCTTCAGTAATACAGAGACTGAACAAAGTAGCTGCTGAATTCTCTTTAGCTTCAGGGTTCCCTGTTTCCAGGACATGGATGAGAGGATCAATAGCATATGCATTCACGATGGCAATCTTATTGTTATCACTGATGGACAGATTGAGGAGGGATGTCACTGCATTTTCTTGGATCTTGGCATCTGGTGAATGAAGAAGACCAACTAGCAAGTTTATAGCCCCACAATCTGCAATGACAATCCTGTTCTCCATAGTTGTGCTTAGCTAGAAGGCGAATCTCTGATGTCGCTGATCTTTGACATTCTATGGAATCGCTTCTCAAATCATCGATTAGCTTGCGCACCTGATTCTCAATGGCAGAAAGATCACCCTGAGAATCCATGGACGAGGAAGATATTATTCTAGGAAATCCCCTATCAGATGCTTGTGGGCGAATAAATTGCTCTCTCATGCCGACATCACCCAATTTTGGCAGGATAAGCCAAAGTGTGCTTATCCTAGCACACTTTGTGCGCAGGGTGTTGTCCATGTAGACGTTAAAGCAGTGACGAATGTCAAGGAACTCCAGGTGGCAGCAATTATCCAGGATAGTTGTCAGTCCTTTATTTGTCAGGTCATTGCCAAACAGCTGCAAAGAGCGTAGCCCACGCATGGTTGCAATCCCCATGGCTTCATCATCCTTGTCGTAGTCACTAGCTTCAGAATCATACAACACATCCTTAATCAGTCTGAAGCTCTTCAGTTGTGGGCATGCTTTGCCAACAACCCCCAACACGCCACTCTCACCCACATTTGAACACAATGCAAGCTCGAGCTCCTCAAGCAAAGGGAATTTCACTATCGCCTCCATAAGTGCTTCATCACTAAATTTATAGCATGAAATGAGGCGAAGACTCTTGAGAGATGGTGCCCTGCAAATATAGCACTTGGATCTCAATACCCAACAAAAGTATTATAGAAAAGACATAAGCACACTGAATAAAAAAACAGGTAGCTAGAATGTATGTTCTGGCAGACTTGCATAGCCCGAATAGAACATTTCATAAATTCAGATAACTGTGTAGCATCATAGGACATTGGTACATACATAATTTAAAGGGGTTTACTGAGAATTCACTATATTTGAGAGAAGTTTCAGGGATGCTAAATTGTTGATGCCTGCAATTGCAGGTTGCAGATTAGGATAAATTCTGTGATTTAGGCAATGTCAGAATTATCCTATTATTGGAAACTTTCTGTGATTTAGCCATCCGTCCACAAGTGCTCCTATTAAGCCAGTCATCCCTTCTCCCTTGCCAATTAAGCATTACTAAATTTTACAAAGCTGCAGAGAACCTGAAGGTAGTATGGATAGGGATAAGTTTTCTCTTGCGCATTTTGTCTTTATCAAACTAAGAATAGTCACTGCCCTTGATGAAATATACATAAATTTAAAGAAAACGACTAATTCTAGTGTTAGTTTAGACTCAGCACTTCGTATTTGTTGTTTGCTTGTGTTCGTGGTCTTTGTAAGCTGTTCTCCTCAGCACTTTGTACCCATAGTTCAGCAAAATTGCATGATCACAAACAAAAAGCCCACAGAACTTTCCCACAGTGAATAAACGAAACCCAAAGGTACGCATACGTGGTAAATTGCAAGGAATTGGAACGGAAACAGAACGTGTAGCCAATGCGAAAGCGAAACAAATCAAAACGAAATCCCCTAAAATTGATGGTTAGGGGGGTCTCACTGGTCGGCGAGGCGGAGGAGGAAGTCGTGGTCGCCGGCATGCTAGCACCAGAACGCCTCACATCTCCCCGCGCTGCGGCGGACGGCGGCCTGCGCCATCCCGTGGAGGTTGAGCCTGCGGGAGAGATCGGCGTGGCCTAGCATGTTGATGCGGCGCCACAGCTCGGGCTCGTCGCGGGCGGCGGCGCGCCAGGAGCGGCACGCCTGGCCGGGCCCCATCAGGATGTCGACGTGGTCGAGCTTGTGGAGGATCGATGAGATCGCGTCCAGCGGCAGCTCCGCCCAGTTCCTCGTCTCCGCCTCCGCCGACACGAACGAGGAGGAAGAGGACATCGCGCACGCGCTAGGTGGGTTGCGACCCTTCGCGGCGAGGAAGCTGAGGTCAGCTGCGCCGCCTTGCAGTCGAGGAGGACCGCGCGCTCGACGCCGGCCAGCAGTCGCCGTCTCGCCGGAGCCCGCCGTGTACAAGCGGGTTTTGCAGTTCGAGGGAAACGGAATGGGAGTTTACAGGAGGAATTTGTTGAGAGAAAAGAATTGAGAAGAAGGGAACTAGTATCAGTCCCCGTCACACATAGGCTGTGTTGGGAGTTGCTTGTGGGGATTTGACAGCCCCTGGTATGCAATGTCACAGTCACACCGAACAAATGAAAAACGGAAAATAGATCAGGGAAATGTATCTTGAATTAGGTTTTGGTCTCACTTTATAAATAAAGTCACGTGATCGAACGATACAAGGTGATGAGAAAACCCTCCCGCAAACCATAACAAAGATAGAAACAGTCAAAGTGGTTATTTGCCGTGGTTAGCCCCAACTGGCTGGCATCTCTTTATATTGATAGATCAACTTATACAACAAAAAAAATACAATGGTATACAACACGTACACTTATACAAAAAAAATACAACTCTAACACTCCCCCTCAATCTAAACCATCATGAACAAGGTTTAGATTAGAACGGAATCGACAAAGTGTGAGTTGAGTAGTAGGCTTCGTGAACACGTCAGCCAACTGATCACCAGTGAAGATAAACCGAACATCAAGGGCACCCAAGGCAACCTGCTCACGCACAAAGTGGAAATCAACCTCGATATGCTTCGTGCGGGCGTGAAAAACTGGATTGGCAGATAAGTATGTGGCTCCAATGTTGTCACACCACAAAACAGGAGGTTGGCAAAGAAACACACCAAGCTCCTTCAACACCGACTGTATCCATATGGCCTCAGCGTGCCATTTGCCAAAGCCTTGTACTCTGCCTCTGTACTAGAGCGAGAAACCGTGGGTTGCTTTCGAGAACTCCAGGATACCAGATTGGGTCCAAGAAAAATGGCAAAACCACCCATGGAACGACGATCATCAGAATAGCCCACCCAATCTGCATCAGTGAAGATACCCAGTCCGTAGATGCTGAGCGCCGGAAATGCAAGCCAGTAGACACGGTGCCTTGGATATATCGAAGGATGCGCTTCACTGCCTCATAGTGAGCGGTAGTAGGCTGCGACAAGTACTGGCACACCTTGTTGACAGCAAATGATAGGTCAGGACGCGTCAGGGTGAGATACTGTAGACCCCCAACAAGACTCATGTACTTGAAAGTATCCTCAGAGCTCAGCGGTTCACCTTGATCTCGAGACAATTTGTTGGAAGTAGACATAAGGGAGTAGTAACGGGCCGACATTGCTCCATGTTGGCCTGGTGCAAGAGATCAAGAGCATATTTGTGTTGCGTCAACACCATACCCTCAGAATTATAAGCAGCCTCAATACCAAGGAAATACTCCAGGCGCCCAAGGTCCTTGATAGGAAAAGAACCAGAAAGAGTGGCAACCAACTTCTCAACAGCAAATGAAGAGGATCCAGCCAAGACGATGTCATCAACATAGACAAGCACATATATGACAACTCCCTGATGATCGAAGATGAACAGAGAGGTATCTGCCTTGCTAGCAAAAAAACTGAGCTGATGAAGCTTGTCACTGAAGCGTGCATACCAGGCACGAGGTGACTGTTTGAGACCATAGAGAGCACGCTGCAGTTTGCAAACATAATGAGGGGACCGCGAATTCTCAAAACCAGGAGGCTGTTGCATCTACACTTCCTCAAAAAGAAAACCATGAAGGAAGGCATTACTCACATCAATCTGACGAAGGCACCAACCACGAGAGATAGCAAGAGAAAGCACCAGGCGGACTGTGACTGGTTTAACCACAGGGCTGAAAGTATCATGATAATCTATGCCGTACTGCTGTGTGAAACCTTGAGCCACAATCCTCGCCTTGTATTTATCAATTGAACCATTAGGACGGAACTTCATTTTGAAGATCCACTTGCCAACAATGTTAGTGCCAGGTGGACGAGGTACCAATATCCATGTCTTGTTCGCCTGAAGAGCCTCGAACTCAGCTTCCATAGCAGCACACCAAGCCGACTTAGAGAGAGATCAATGCGAAGATATGCTGGCTCCACCATAAATGCCCGGCGGCGATAGGGATCATATACCGAACCGTGCAATCCCGATACACATTGGGACGGGAGATAGCTGTTGGGGAACGTAGCAAAAATTCAAAATTTTCCTATGTGTCACCAAGATCTATCTATGGAGAGACTAGCAACAAGGGGAAGGAGAGTGCATCTACATACCCTTGTAGATCGCTAAGCGGAAGCGTTCAAGAGAACGGGATTGAAGGAGTCGTACTCGTCATGATCCAAATCACCGGAGATCCTAGTGCCGAACGGACGACACCTCTGCGTTCAACACACGTACAGCCCGGTAACGTCTCCCATGCCTTGATCCAGCAAGGAGAGAGGGAGAGGTTGAGCAAGACTCCATCCAGCAGCAGCACGATGGCGTGGTGGTGGTGGAGGAGCATGGTAATCTTGCAGGGCTTCGCCAAGCACCGCGGGAGAGGAGGAGGACTTGGGACAGGGGGAGGGTTGCGCCAGAACTTTGGTAAAGCTCCCATGCACCTCCCCACTATATATAGGGGTGGAGGGGGCTGGTTCCTTGCCCTCCAAGTCCATTGGGGCGTTGGCAAAGGTGGGAGGAAAGAAATCCCATCATTTCCTTCCCCACCGATTGTTATCCCCCCTTTTTAGGGATATTGATCTTATCCCTTCGGGGTATGATCTTATTCCTTCTAAGGGGGATTCTTGGTGCGCCTTGACCAGGGGTGTGGGGCCTTGCCCCCACTACCCACGTTCATGTGGGTCCCCCCATGCAGGTGGGCCCCACTCCGGAACCTTCTAGAACCTTCCCGGTAAAATACCGAAAATTCTCGAACATTTTCCGGTGGCCAAAATAGGACTTCCCATATATAAATCTTTACCTCCGGACCATTCCGGAACTCCTCGTGACGTCCGGGATCTCATCCGGGACTCCGAACAACATTCGGCAACCACATACAAACTTCCTTTATAACCCTAGCATCATCGAACCTTAAGTGTGTAGACCCTACGGGTTCGGGAACCATGCAGACATGACCGAGACGTTCTACGGACAATAACCAACAGCGGGATCTGGATACCCATGTTGGCTCCCACAAGTTCCACGATGATCTCATCGGATGAACCACGATATCAAGGACTCAATCGATCCCGTATACAATTCCCTTTGTCTAATGGTATTGTACTTGCCCGAGATTCGATCGTCGGTATACCAATACCTTGTTCAATCTTGTTACCGGCAAGTCTCTTTACTCGTTCCGTAACACATCATCTCGCGATCAACTCTTTGATCACATTGTGCACATTAGGATGATGTCCTACCGAGTGGGCCCAGAGATACCTCTCCGTCACACGGAGTGATAAATCCCAGTCTCGATTCGTGCCAACCCAACAGACACTTTCGGAGATACCTGTAGTGCACCTTTATAGCCACCCAGTTATGTTGTGACGTTTGGTACACCCAAAGCATTCCTACGGTATCCGGGAGTTGCACAATCTCATGGTCTAAGGAAAATATACTTGACATTAGAAAAGCTTTAGCATACGAACTACACGATCTCTGTGCTAGGCTTAGGATCGGGTCTTGTCCATCACATCATTCTGTTGGGGAACGTAGTAATTTCAAAAAAATTCCTACGCACACGCAAGATCATGGTGATGGCATAGCAACGAGAGGGGAGAGTGTTGTCCACGTACCCTCGTAGACCGTAAGCGGAAGCGTTAGCACAACGCGGTTGATGTAGTCGTATGTCTTCACGATCCGACCGATCCAAGCACCGAACGTACGGCACCTCCGAGTTCAGCACACGTTCAGCTCGATGACGATCCCCGGGCTCCGATCTAGCAAAGCTTCGGGGATGAGTTCCGTCAGCACGACGGCGTGGTGACGATGATGATGTTCTACCGGCGCAGGGCTTCGCCTAAACTCCGCGACGATATGACCGAGGTGGAATATGGTGGAGGGGGGCACCGCACACGGCTAAGGAACGATCCGTAGATCAACTTGTGTGTCATGGGGTGCCCCCTGCCCTCGTATATAAAGGAGGGAGGGGGGAGGCCGGCCGGACCTTGTGGGCGCGCCAAGGAGGAGGAGTCCTCCTCCTAGTAGGAGTAGGACTCCCCCTTTCCTACTCCTACTAGGAGGGGAAAGGAAGGGGGAGAGGGGGGAA